>NW_026933001.1:5000-546499 GCF_032062105.1 Saccostrea cuccullata
AAAACAAATGAAAGTTATAAAACTGATAGTAAAGCATGATGCAAATGAATTTATTTTTATTTTGAAAACTTGGCTCATTTTTCAGAATTTAGAAAAGATGAACACCTATATTAATATGCATTAACATTGGATTGAAGAATAAGCAATATTTGACTGTCTTGTTTACAGATTTGTGGAGTTTCTATATTGAGAGCTGGGGAGACAATGGAACAGGCTCTATGTGAAGTGTGCAAGGACATCAGGCTGGGAAAAATTCTAATTCAGACCAACTTAGACACGGGTGAACCAGAGGTAATGACCCAATAAACATGATGTAGCCTTGTTGTATAAGATTCCAATAGTTTAGTCTCTCTTCCTCTGTCCACGGTAGAAAACTTCACTGATGTAACCTTTCAATAAAAAAAATGTTAATTAATAGAAATCTTACATTCTGCAACTAATTAAAAGTAGTGCTGAAGTAAGAAACACAAAAAATTCTTTTTTCCTTGGCTAATAAGTGTAAATTTTTGGTATAAAAGATTACCATATGTTACTGAATCAAATTTCATATGGTATAATGTATGTTTCTAGCACCCCTCAATTCCTTGAAATGAATTGTTTCCATTAGTCTAGAGTAGATAACCTTCATATTTGTTTCTAATCACAGTTACACTACCTCCGTCTACCAAAGGACATTAAAGAATCTCATGTTATGTTGATGGATGCTACCGTGGCAACAGGTGCAGCGGCCATGATGGCGATCCGAGTCTTGTTAGATCATGACGTCCCTGAAGAAAACATCACCCTTCTGTCCCTACTGATGGCAGAAACAGGTCACTTCATTAATGGACATAAAATCTGGGGTTTTTTTAAGACTATCAATTTTGTGTATTTTATATCCATATATAGTAATTGAAGATTTTGAGAGCTTTTAGTTTAGTTTTTAGTTTGTCCATCTATCTGTTTTTTTGTAAAAACTTGAGCCTTCTTCATAACTTTTAAATGGTGGGCTAGGGCTTTTCATATTTTATATGTATATTCCTTGTGATAAGACCTTTCTTTGGGATACCAACATATTTGGTGGCTTGACCTTGACCTCAGTTTGACCTACTTTTACAAATTTTTACCATACTTTAACCATGACCATAATTTTTAAATAGTTGGTGATAGGGCTTTTATATTTTACTTCAGATCTGTATTCTTCTGACCAAACCTTTCTTCGGGAAGCAAAATTTTTGACAGCCATTTGAGTTTGTCAAACTTTGAACAGCTTTAATCTGCAGGTTTGGCATAAATTTTGAACAGTTGTTAGGGCAGCTTTTATATATCATAAGTACCTGTATATTCTGTGTGAAAAGACTTTTGTTTTGTTTTGTAAAATATTCATACTGAAGAATGGTCTTTTAATTTTAATGTAGCATTATATGAAATTCTGTGCTTTATTCTTGCTTGGTACACTAAAAGGTAAACAGAAGCATATTAGTGTAGGTAAATGTATCACTATTTTAAATATTTATTGTTACCTGCATCATTTTCAGGTGTCCATTCAGTTGCTTATGCATTCCCCAAAGTAAAAATTTTCACAACTGCAGTTGACAAGGAAGTAAATGAACAATTCCATATTTTACCAGGCATAGGTTGGTATCTTTGTTAATTGTACCCTCTCAACCTCTTTTTCAAAAATATTAAAGAAATGTGGCATTTGATTTTGAAATTATTGGCAGAGATTCTAAAAATTGTATATTAAAAGTAATTCATGTTTCTGATCTTTTCAGGTAACTTTGGAGATCGCTACTTTGGCACTGATTTTTCATAAAGTGGAGAGCTGCAGGACTTGGCTCTTTTCTCTGTTCTTTTGTCTACAATGCTCAATCTTGCTTCCAAGTCTTAATAGTTTCACATCACATGCAGTAAATGGGAAATGTTTTTATTACACTGTATATTATTTGTGTGTCATAAAGTTGCTGTGAGAGATTTTGATTTAAAGCCCTTTTTTGGCCAGTTCATTCTACTTTTTCATTGTCAGGCTCATGAATACATATTACTGTGAGGTCACTAATTTTCGTGGAGGTTTCATTTTCATTGTTTTCAAGGTATGGAGAGACCCTCAAGTATATGACCACCACGAAATGTAAAATTTAATATGCATTATTACTCACCACTTCTCTACCACGAAATTGTATCCCCACATATTCATATTTTTCTCAAACCTCGAAAATGTGTTCCCACGAAAATATGTGATTTTACAGTATTTCTTCAATTTTTCTCACTGCACTTTTTATGCTAGTATTCCATAAACAAGCTTGTAAAGAAGTGTATGTCTTAATATTGATCAAAAGAAGCTGTGCCTTGTGTTTTACTCTGATCATTATGTAGGAGAACGAATGTGTAAGAATGTGAAGATATGATTTGCTTTATATACATGTGCATGTACTACATGTATTTGATAATTGAAATATTTGATATTCAAAGAATACACTGGTCATACATGTATATGTTTAAAATTACTTAGAAATATCAAAAGTATTGTATTTTACTGACTGTGAAGTATATTTTATTTGATTAATGATCAAACAACTCTTGTGTTCCACTTTTTTGATCAAGTTCCTTTGTGTCTACCTCAGACTGATTTTATTTTAATTTGGTTGTTTTAATGTTCAATCACGTGTAAATTTACCATAAAATCTATACTTTCAACCATCTTTTTGAGAAGTTTTTCCATCAAAAAAGTCTCCTTTTATTTATTGCGAATGGGGATGTTCTCATTGACATAATATTAACTTTATCATACGAATAACTCCTCAGAGCAATAGTAAATACTTAAAAACAATGTGTATTATTTACTATAGCTTATATACATGTGTAGTAGACAAAGAAGAGAATGACTGGAGTTTAAAGTTGTGCACTTCTTTATATTTGCAACAATTCCAGCATTTATTTATAAATTTGCTTTGTAATGCCGTCCTTTAATTATTTTTTATTTACAAAAAATATGTGTCAAAACAACAAAAATCTAATCATTGCCAATGTCGGTTTTTGAAATGATTGAGGGTATATATATGTGTGAAAATTAGTGGCATTTGATCTTATTTCCAGTCTGTGTTCTTTCTGCCGTAAATGTAAGCAAACTGCCAGATATTGTACCATGTTTTATTATAAATTTTTGGGGAAAATAGACACTGGAGTTTAATACTTGTAGATAGGTCTGCTTTATTATGTTGTACAGCTGTTGTTTATTTTCACAGATGTTTCCCAAGTTTTATTGGATTAAATACAAATGTGGTCTTTATATTTTACAGCATGGGCTTTAAGAGAGATTTAAGACAAGAAACACAATTATGTAGTCAGGGTTTTGATAGAAATGTAACGTCATAATGTTGTCTCAGTACATACCTTTATGGATGTGCCTTAACAATTGAATTCTGTGTATGGATTATTTATGAACTTGATGTGGATTAATTTGTACAAATGTTTATGTGTGCTCTGTTTTAAGAGAAGACCTATGTTATGTTGTTAATGATCATATGTTGCAGGTGAAAGATAAATCTGCTTTTTTCTCAGAATAGTTGATTGAATGTTGAACTTGTTCTGGGACCATGATATTGTACAAATATTTTGCCATTCGTGCAAAATTGATACATGTATATGCCAAAAAATAAAAAATAATGAAGATTAAATTCTGATAGTTGTTATTACTTTCTGTGAAAGAATTTGAGTGGCCTTTTTAGGTCACCTGAGCCAAAGGCTCAAGTGAGCTTTTCTGATCAAAATTTGTCCTTTGTCTGTCGTTGTCATTGTCGTAACCTTTTCACATTTTCATCTTCTCCTCAAGAACCACTGGGCCAATTTCAACCAAACTTGCCACAAAGTATCCTTGGTTGAAAGGGATTCAAGTTTGTTCAAATGAAGGACCAATACCTCTTCCAAGGGGAGATGATTATGAATTAATGAAAAATTAATGGTATCTTAAAAATCTCAAGAACCATCGGGCCAGGAAAGATGAAACTCATGTGGAAGCATCCTTAGGTAGTATAGATTCAAGTTTCTTCAAATCATGACCCTCGGGTGTAGGGCAGGGCCACAATGGCTGATCAAAGTTATACATAGGAATATAGGAAAAATCTTTTTAAAAAATCTTCTCCAGAACCATTGGGCCAGGAAAGATGAAACATGTGGAAGCATCCTCAGGTAGTGTAGATTCAGGTTGGGGAGGGGCCAGGGAAAGGAACAACAAAAAAATTTTGATGAGCAAAAGGGGTGGGAATAGAGTAATTGGTTAAACTGACAACAAGAGTGAGGGGGGTCAACCAGCCTTTCAATGAACGTTCTAAATGGTTAAAAATATTTAATTTGAAAAAAAGTGGGGAGAGGACAGCCCCCTCCCCTACGTGCCTGTTCAGCAGGTACTTTATGACAATCTTTTTTTAAAAAAGGAAAACAAAGAAAAATGATTATAAATTAAGCAATATCTGACTAATCCGTTAAAACTATTTTCAGGCACGTAGCAACGGGAAGGGGGGGGGCTTAATTATACTATAGGAAAAGTTCAGTTGGTTGCCCCCCCCCCAACTTTTTATGTTGAGGAAAATGTAGTGTAAAAAATTGGTACTGAAAGAAGTTGGTATTGGAAAAAAGTTGGCCTCTACCCACCCACCCCCACCCCACCCTCCACGAAATACGATTTTCGAGTTTGGGCAACTTTTTTTTCTTTTTCTTTTTTTTTTTTTTGCTTGTCTTTAAAAAAGAAAACTGACTTTTTCAGGTGAGAAAAAAAAATTTATCTCAGGTTGCCCCCCCCCCTTTGAAAATTGATGCTACGTGGCTAAATTTATATATTTATCTTTTGCTCAAAAACAGCAAAACACTAAAAGACTAAATCTGCTCATGAAGAACACCGAGGCTACATTGATTCAGGTGAGCGCTGTCGCCCATGACCCCCTAAAATTCTGTATTACAATCGAGTTCGACATTCAACTAAATATTAACCCCACCCCTCAAATTCTTAGATCCAGTTGGAAATGTAATAGATTATAAAATTCTTTGAAAATTGCAACGTATTTTAAGTGTTTTTAGCCTTCAACGACGTGAAAGTATTTTTTAAGAGTGTTATTTATTTTTCTTGGGTAAATTTTAAAATCTAATTCGTTTTACGGATCTGCGGATAAGTATCGAAAACGAGGCCTTCCTTAGCATTCCACAAACAAATCCAAATCGGCTTAGAGAAGGTTGACACTTGTCCTGATAAAAGACAAAGCTATTTTAACTAGAAGTTGAGAAGGTTGAGGAATTTGAAACTGCAAACATGCAGTTGAAACATTTGAAAAATTTGCTACCACCACAGGTACGTTTTGTTGAAAATTTTAGACCAAAGATCAACAAAATATTTATCTTGTTTCATGCGTACAGTATAAAAAGCAAGAGACCATAAATCATCCGTTGAACGACTATTTTTGAGAATTTATGGAAGAATTCAAAAGATATACTTTCATCAGAAAACAGACTTGTTTTGATTTGGAATAAACTTAGTTTTATTGTGTTAATTATGTCTTTGTGCCAATAAAGTATTTGTGTTCAGTTTTGGGCAAATGAAAATGGTTCTAAATGTTGCCTATCTGGTTAGTTATAGTATAGGCCTAAACATCAAGATACAGGTATTCCTTATAGTATAAAAACTGAGATTAATCCATAGATGAACACATGGCCATTAGGTCTACAAAAACTGCGGTCCTACTAAACAGAGTATGATAGAGTACTTTAGAGTACGCTAGTAAAATTTTATAATGTAAAGCAATTAAACTGCTTTTTATATGTTTATCTATATTACATTAACATAATAAATATAAATTTACCGGTAAATGAAATTTGTATGTTTTCCTTATTTTAGAAGTTATTTTAATTTTTTATTTCAGGTTTAGTTTTATCGTTTTATCAAGGTCCCGATTTAATTTAACTTGATATGCAAAAATGTTTCATTGTTAATGTGAGAAATATTAAATTTTAAGTAATGCAATTAATTTAACTTTTGAGAAATAAAATTTAGTTGAAATTAATAAGTCTGAAATAACATAGTAATCGAGATCAGGGTGTTAATAACACTGTTAAATGCATTGAATTATGAATGTTGCTTTCTTGTCAAAATATCGCTTAAAAAACAAATATTTGAGACAAATATTGCAATATTATATTAAAATACTGTTTAATCAAGTTGTATGTATATACATTGAAAATAAACAGTCCAGTTGTATTAAATTACACAATTTTTCTAGCGTATACTCTGAAGTACTCTATCATACTCTAGCGTACTCTACTTAGTAGTACCCCAAAAACTGTCCTTGAAAAGTTTTGGAAAGTATAGGAATTATGCCAATACTCAGAAATATTAGATAAGAGACTTTCAAAGAGATCACATTTGTCAGATTTCTGATACTGTTTACTTTCAAAATTGACATTTCATGTTGGAACAATTACAGAGAAAATTATTTACATTTGAGAAGTAAATATGTACAGCTAAAAGGAAATATATGCAAAGTGAAACAATAAATATTGTAAGTGTTAAAAACTAATAATGACTGAATTTTAAATCATGACCCCGGGGGTAGGGTGGGACCACATTAGAAAATTCAAGTTTTACATTGAAACATACTGGAAAAATCTTTAAGAGTCTTGTAAAAAACACTATCGAGACATAAAAGATAAAACTTAATATCTGAAAGCATCCTTGGGTAGTGTAGATTCTAAGTTATATCACGTCATCAGGGATAGAGTGGGGTCACAATAGAGAATGATAAGAGTTTTTACATTGAAAAATAGAGGAAAAATATTTGAAAATTTTCTCCAACAAGAACCTCTCTGCCAGAAAAATTGAAATTTATGTGGAAACTTCCTGAGGTAGTGTAGCCTCTAAATTATTCAAATCATTGCCCCTTGTGGTAGATCATGTACATGTGGTCACAATGAGTATTGCAGGGGGAGGGGGGGGGATTAGGTGAAGAACAGCATGAGTAGAATTAATCAGGTGAGTGTTGTGGCCCATTGGCCTCTTGCTTATATTATTTTAAGCTGCAAATCTGTGATAAAATTAACATACTCCGTTTTGTACATTGTCATGCTTAATAGGTTTGCAGGGCTTATGTCAAAATTTCTATTGATTCTAAGGATGGGGCAGCAAAGATATGTTGCATTGCTTGGGCTCCGAACAACCAAAAGATGGCAGTTTGTACATCAGACCGTGTGATCTTATTGTTTGATGAACAAGGGGAAAAAAGAGATAAATTTTCCACAAAACCAGCAGATGCCAAGGTAAGATTGTCAGTTGAGTATGAAAATCTCATTTCATAGTGTAAATTCAAATGTCTGAATCATTGCCCTGTGAACTTCATGAAGATTGCATTGAGATTCAATTTTAATAAGAAGGTTAATTAAAAAGGAAAACATAATGAAGCTATGAAATAAATTGCATTTTGAAAAATGGATGATCTATAAAGGCCTTTTTTTAATATAATATGATATAATTTAAAAAAAAACCTTGAACTTAACCCTCTTTTGTTATTGTCATTTAAGTATGGTAAAAGAAGCTACACAGTGAAAGGACTAGCTTTCTCTGGAGACTCTTCTAAAATTGCTGTTGGACAAACTGACAACATTATCTATGTGTATAAAATTGGAGAGGATTGGTAAGGATAGTGTGCTTTCTTTTTCCGTAAAATTAGTATAACCCTAGTAGAATAAAAAAAAAAATAATAATGCTTTAATAAATTGCATATGCTCCAATCTGATTAAAATTAGATGTTAGATCTGCTCGCATACTCTTTACACTAATATCGAACAACATCCCATAGAGGGTCACATCAGAAGTCAAATTCTATGATTGACCAATCAAATCATTGCCTGCAAAATCATCGTAAATTTGTTTCAGCGAATAAGTCTAGAGTTGTTATAAATTTTACCTCTGACATGACCCTCTATGGGATGTTGTTAGATGTTAGTGTAACATCTAATTTTAATTAGATTGCATATGCCCTGACTTATAAATGTATATGTAAATATCAAAATTATTAAAGTACAGGAGTATTGAAATATGATGCAATGTTTTTCACTCATGAAAAATTTTATCATATGCATTTTAACATTCTCCACTTTTCGTGGCCAGGGGAGAGAAGAAGGTAATCTGTAACAAGTTTGTACAACAGAGTGCTGTAACCTGTCTTATCTGGCCCCCGGATCAACCCATTGTGTTTGGACTGGCAGATGGCAAGGTAAAATTTACTCTATATTTGTTACATCACAAACCAAAATATG
This sequence comes from Saccostrea cuccullata, assembly GCF_032062105.1. Lineage (NCBI taxonomy): Eukaryota > Metazoa > Mollusca > Bivalvia > Ostreida > Ostreidae > Saccostrea > Saccostrea cuccullata. Next base: position 13,278 of record NW_026933001.1, read on the forward strand.
TACATAAATTTCTACCTGTTCTACCTTGTTTTAACAATTATTGATTTGTTAATATTTATTGACTTGTATGAACTAACAACTATTTTTAGGTTAGAGCTGCCAACACAAAGACAAACAAATCTTCTACTATTTATGGTACTGAGTCCTATGTGGTTTCACTAGCTTCAAAGTAAGTCAGACTCATTTTAAGAAATCTTCCCAGCTTTTATAGTACACATTTTTGGTTTCCATTTTTTGTTATAACTACCGGTATATAGAAAAATACTATTACTGATTCAAGTTCAGACAACCTCACAAACTAGTTGCTTTTCCAGCCATTTACCTGTGATTTATCTGTGACCAATTAAAATTTTAAAATTGCATTGAACCATTGTCCCCATATAACTTTTTACTTATAAATGGAATAAATCTTTTTCAGTCCCTCTGGCAAGGGATTTTTGTCTGGCCATGCTGATGGTGCCATTGTGAGGTATTTCTTTGACGATGAAGGCTCTGGAGATTCCCAGGTAGAGTTCAAAATAAATAATGTTTTTTTTTTTTTTCAAGTCCTTCAGATCTGTTTTTTGTACATGTTAACTTTAATAGGTCACTTGAGTCACTCAGGTGACCTATCCAGTCAGTGATTCATTTTGATGTGCGTTCTGTGTAAATTAACACATGAATTTTGCTCAGGATGCATTATCTTAATAAATGTGCATCCCTATGGACACATTAAATTAATAAAATGAAAGGTATTAAATAATTTTGGTACATGTATATAGTATGCTTCAAAATTTGGCCAATTGTATCATATCCACATGCTTAGCAATATGCATGAGCAATTTTAACAGGTACAAAGTTGCCAACAACCGGTCAGATTTCACACATCACTGTTAAATGGCAATTAACAATGAAACAATTATCAGAAAAGGAAAGTCAAATTTTGTCTGCTGTGGAACATTTCTGAAGTGTATACTACTCTACACATTTGTATTTTACCTGTAACTCAGGTGACCTATTGCTATCCGTTTTGGTCCGTTGTTGTGCGGTGTGCATCATGTGTTAACATTTGAACATTTTCATCTTCTTCTCTGCAACCGCTTAACCAATTTCAACCAATATTGGCATAAAACATTTGTGGGTGAAGGGGAACAAATATTGTGAATTTCATGATCCCTGGGGCCTGAGGGATGGGGCCATAACCACTTAATTTAATGCAATCTTTAAAAATCTTCATCTTTACTCTTGGACATCAAGCATTCAAGCTGTTGACATGGTTGTAATCAGCATTGAGTCCTCTACTAAAATTTTGAAATTCATGACTCCAGGGTTGGGGTTCTAGAGCTGGGTCGGGGCTAAATAGATGATATAGTGAAAATGCATTACCGGGGGTATTTATTTGAAAAGCTTCTCTACTCCTGAATGTTAAATAAACTAACCAAGTACATAATTCTGTTGAATAAGGCTGCATCTTCCAAAATTGTGAATTTCATGGCCCCATGCAGGGTTGGGGGTAGTGTTGTTAGAGCAAGGCTTGATTGATTTTATAGTGAAAATGCATTATTTCTTTTAAAGTCTTCTTCTCTTGTCCTTGATATCAAACAAACTAACGAAGTACATAATTCTGTTGAATAAGGCTGCATCTTCCAAAATTGTGAATTTCATGGCCCCAGGGTCAGGGGTAGTGTTGTTAGGGCAAGGCTTGATTGATTTTATAGTGAAAATGCATTATTTTTTTTAAAGTCTTCTTCTCTTCTCCTTGATATCAAACAAACTAACCAAGTACATAGTTATGATGAGCAAGAATGCTTCTCCCAAAATTGTGAATTTTAGGGCCCTGGCTGATTGAGGGTTTTGGAGTTGGGGTGGGGCTCTTTTGATTATAAAGTGAAAATACAGTAATACTTTAAAAATTTTCTTCTCTGCTCCTGGGTATTAAACCAATGAACTATGTACATAGTTACGATGAGGAAGGATGCCTCTTCCAAATTTTTGAATTTTAGGGCCCCTGGGTCAGAGGATCTGGTGTTAGGGAGGGTTTCTAATGATTATAAATGTATATACATGTATAGTGAAAATGCATGAAGTCTTTGAAAATCTTTGAAAATCTTTTCCTTTGCTCCTGGGTATTATGCCAATGATCTAAGTACAGATTTATGATGAAGAAATGTTTCTCTTACATAATGGTTAATTTCAGGGTCCCTGTGTCAGGGGCACTGGGGGGGGGGGGGGGAGTGTTACATGGTCTGAAAATGAATTAATGCTTTGAAATCTGCTCTTTGGTATTAATCAACCACTTATGAAGAAATAAAATTTTGAAATATGTGGCCCCAGGGTCAGTGGTGCACAACTGTTTATAAAAAGAATGCATTTCCTCTTCGTTACTCTGATCTTCCTCTGGGTATTAAGTAACTAAAGTAAGCATGCTAAGTGTATAATTATGATAAGCAATGGTGTCTCTTTGAAAATTGTAAATGCCATGGCCTCTGGTTTAAAACATGAACCAAATTCAATGGTTAGAAAGTTGTTGCATGATGCTCAGGTGACCTAGAAGGCCCATGGGTCTCTTGTTTAAAATGGCATATGTGTTGTAATGATAACTTTTGAAAGTTAAAACTATCAGTTTAAACATGGAAACTTGGACAATTTGGGAAAGTTGAAAAAGGTGACATATATAATATATCATATATCTAATGCCAAAAATTTCTAGTTGTCAACTCTTATCCTTTTTAAAGGTCCCTATTTAATATTAGGAGATCATCATCAAATTTTCTGTTCATTTTATTTGCAAAATCTTTAACTTTCAGCCTTTCATAATGTAAACTATGTATGTGCATAACAATATTATAATTTAGTAAACAACCTGCATGCAAACACATCTTTAAGCAGCTTTATTTCTGAACCTGAATAGTTATGTCATTTCTGTTTTTTCAGGGTAAGATAAGCACACACCCGTGTCCTCCATATGCATTGGCCTTTTCCCAGAATTCCATAGTAGCTGCTGGATGTGACAAGAGAATCATTGCGTACGGACGTGAAGGTCGGAGTTTCCAGCACTTTGATTACAGTCGGGAGGAAGATGAACATGAGTTTACATGCGCTGTGTCCAGCCCAAGTGGACAGTCAATAGTTATTGGAAGTTTTGACAAGTAAGAAAAAAACAGTCAGAACTGCAAACATTTAAACAAGAACATGTATGAATATGCATATTTAACAAATATGTTTTGAGTAGAGTGTATATGTTAATTGGTCAGGAAACCTAACAATGTTAAATGCTATCAGAACTTCAAAACTTGTACACGGCAAAATCCTTCACTAAGAATTGAATATTGTTTTATCACCTGTTACTGCTGTTGGCATTGTTGTGATAAATAGTTGATTCATTATCTGTCGTTTCTATGTACAGGTTAAGGGTTCTGAATTGGAGCCCAAGGAGACAGATGTGGGATGAACCAAAGCTAAAGGAGATCCGTAATCTGTATACCATTACTGCTCTGGCATGGAAGAAAGACGGCTCCAGGGTTACTTGTGTAAGTACTTTATACTGGATGGTTTTACTGGGTGTTAGTACTATATACAGGATGGTTCATGAAATTTTGTCTCATAGCAGTGTTTTCTCTGTCCAAAGTTTTTATACAGTTCATAGTGAATTTGTAAAGCCATACTTGCTGTAAATTCTTAGGTATATTTGATTAACGATTTTAATTTGAAAATAGGGCACCTTGTGTGGGGGAGTTGAAATTTTTGATTGCTGTCTGAAGAGAACCATTTACAAGAACAAGTTTGAAATGACCCATGTTGGACTCAGTCAGGTAAGAGTAAGAGTTATTTCCCTTTGAATATTTTTCCATATTATAAGTGTTCTAAAAGTACTATGCTTTCTTTGAAGTATAGTTATATTTTATTGAATTGGAATGTATGGTTTCTTTCAAAGGTGATTGTGAAGAATTTGTCGAGTGGTCAGAGAGTGGTGCTTAAGTCTCACTATGGGTACGAGATTGATGAGGTCCGTATCATGGGGAAGGATCGGTACCTAGTGGCTCACACCTCAGACACCATCTTACTGGGAGACCTGGAGCAAAACAAGCTCAGTGAGGTATACTGAAACTGAGGCTTGATTTAATTCTCTTTTGCTCTACTGTGTTTATAATTACCCCCTCACAATGAAGTTAAAGGGGCTAGAGTAGCGTGCTTGTGTTTATCTGGGTAATGTCTGAATTCTTGAATATTGGATGTGATCATTTATATTGAGATTGATGTGCTCTTTTGTGAGGGTTTGCTCCACTTTTTTGTGCTTCTATTTTTTAAAGAACCATTTGAAATAATATGAGTTTATTCTAGGTCTTAAGAGAAACATAAATAAAAAGATTCATAAAAATGTTTTTCTAGGAAGAAGCAGAAATTTTGTTCATTATTTTTATATTTGTTATTATCAGATTCCATGGCAAGGCTCAGGAGGAAATGAGAAATATTACTTTGACAATGAAAATGTAAGTATATTGTTGATTTTATTACCCCCTTTTCCTATAACTTTGTTAAAACAACCTGCGGGCATTATAGACTTTGATCATGTGACCAACTTCATGTCATACCCCAAAGAAACTCTAAAAATGATATTTTATTTCTTAATTATATGTTTTTAAGCAGGGGTGTGCAATTACAAAAATAAGTAACTAGCCTGTCGGGCTAGTGGCAGTAACAAAGTTACTAGCCCGAGGTTGCCAGTCACTAGCCCATTAACTACTGAAAACAATATATGTATAAGATTAAAATAACATAAAGGTAAAAAAAATTACTTGAAAGAAATAAAACAAAAAATAGTTTGCGCTTTGTAATTGTCAGGTACTTCTCCCTATTTTATCGACTACAATTATCACTTAGATGACTGGCAATAGCAACACAAAATACATATAGTTTAAAACGATTCAAAGATTATGATTGTACAAAAAAGTTAACTTGTACATCAATTCAGTCGAGGTAAATATGCGATTACTTTCATTTTAGATTTACTAGCCCGACGGGCTAACGCAATATAGATTTACGATAGCCCGACCTCAAATATTGGTAGCCCCGGGCGTCGGGCGATGGTAATTGCACACCCCTGTTAAGTGAGCTATGTTTGCTCCTTACATAAAAAGACGCACATTTTGTATTGTGATTAATTTCCAATATGGTTTTATTTATGATAAAAGAAGTGAGAGTAACATTGCTTATATGCAAAAATCAGAAAACATTTATAATTGAAGGTTTGCATGATCTTCAATGCGGGGGAGCTGGCCCTCATAGAGTACGGAGCTAACGAGGTTCTGGGGTGCGTGAGGACGGAGTTTATGAACCCCCACCTGATCAGCGTCAGGCTGAACGAGAGGAAACAGAGGGGCGTGGAGGATAACAAGAAGATTGCCTACTTACTGGACCTCAAGACCATCGCTATCAGTAATTACATGTTAAACTAAAACTAGCCAATCAAGTCTGTAGAATCATCACTGTTCATGGGACCAATATTTGGGGTTTTCAAAAGACATCCTTAGTCAGAAAATTTACACTCTTATGAACAATAAATTTAATCATCCACAAAATTACATCCATAAAAAGCTATATAATTTTGAATGCTAACAAAAATTTACCCCTCAAAATTAAGATGATTGTGCAATATTTCATGTTCTCAGATTTTTATTCCTCTGCTAAAAAACGTGAAAATATACAAAAAAGAAGAAAAATAATTGAAGCAAATCTGTTGGTTTCATTCTGGATTTTGAAAGGCGACTGTACAGCTCACATGTTTATATTTCATCCTTATTCTACCTACAGTGGACTTGGTGACAGGAATGACCCTTGGCCAGGTGAACCATGAGTCCAAGATTGACTGGTTAGAGGTAAGAGTAGAAGAATAGGTGAAATTTAATTAGATGAATGTAAAAGGTGTTGCTTAATATTATTGATTATCATGCAATTACAATACCACTTGAAAATACTGCAGTTTTCAATCTGTTGAATTTTATTTTTATTTCAGTTGAATGAAACTGGTAGAAAGATCTTATTTAGAGACAAGAGAATGAGGGTTTGCATTAGATTCAGAATATTTTTTAAAAAATTAAAGATTAATATTTGTTTAATCTGTTTTTCAATGAAATACTTACCCGTTTTAAAATTATTTGTTTAATGTTATATTCCTATGTGTATTTGCAGTTGAACCTGTATGACATTGAGTCACAACAAAGGACAACTATACTGAATTACTGTTCATATGTACAGGTGAGTAGTCTTACATTTTTGTATTTCAAATGTTTGCAAATACATACAAAAATATTTGAAAATAAATACTGTACGTCCATATTTTTGTATTATAATGAAATCTCCCTTTCTGGTTTGTTAACAGTGGGTACCAGGAAGTGATGTGGTCGTGGCCCAGAACCGAGGAAACCTGTGTATCTGGTACAATATTGACGCTCCAGAGAGAGTCACCATGTTTTCTATTAAGGTGAAAAATCAATTAAAAAGATGATAATTTTGCAATCTTAGGTAAAATTTACACCTTACACAGCATCAGATAAGTAAAAAAAAATGAGAGTTGGAATATTTGTTTTGAATTCTATTATTGTTTTTACAGGGAGACATAGTGGACCTTGAGAAGGCTGATGGTAAGACGGAGGTGGTGGTACAGGAGGGGGTACAGACCATCTCCTACACACTGGACGAGGGGCTGATAGAGTTCGGCACCGCTATTGATGACGGGGACTATGAGAGGTGAAGAATATGATTATACAGATAAAAACCATTTCTTGATTGTTCAAGATGTATTATTTTATGCATAAATTCAGTGGCTTATGGAAATATAACATGTAAGAAACATGATGATTGATTCCATGCCTTTGTTTCTTTGGACAGAGCTGTGTCATTTTTGGAGACCCTTGAGATGTCACCAGAGACTGAGGCCATGTGGAAAACTCTGAGCAAACTGGCCATGGAGGACAGAAGACTTCATATAGCAGAAAGGTATTTACCTACATGTGTATAGTTTCATACTTCATCATGAAGAATGATAATATATAATAATTTTCTTTTCAACATATTTTAAATGTTTTCAGATGCTTTTCTGCTCTGGGGGACATTGCTAAAGCCCGGTACATGAAGGAGACCTTTAGACTTGCCGAGGAAATATCCAGGACAAAGGTAAGTGTACAATAAAGAGGTGTAATGAATTGAAAATATTTGTCACTGTCAGCATCTAGATAGAGAGAAACATTTGTGTGTTGATGTTTGTAGGGTGGCGATGGATTCAACCATTACAGAGTTAGGGCAAGACTGGCTATAATGGACAAGAGATTTAAAGAAGCAGAGAGCATATTTCTTGAACAGGTATGAAAATGCAGCCAGATAGCCTGTATTATTCTGGTAACATGTGTGCAAACAAGTATAAAGTGAAGATGCAATATACAACTTTATAACGTAATTATATTCTTTTTTTGTATTTTGCAGAATCATGTGGATGAAGCTATGGAAATGTACCAAGAGATGCACATGTGGGATGAAGCCATTGAAGTTGCTGAAGCCAAGGTCAGTTTACAAATCAAGTTTTATGAATTGAACTGATTTTGTTGTAGAGAAACTTTATTTGAAACGTTGTTAACAGTTAAAATGTGCTTTTAATATACATGTAATTATAAATACAGATGCATCCAGAGTTAGACAATCTACAGAGGAGTTATTATCAGTGGCTGATCAACACAGGACAGGAGGAAGCCGCCGGAGAGGTCAGGGGTCAAATATCTTATTGTGAACAGTGTATATAAAAGTCAAATCACTCTTTGTAGAAATGTTGTGATGTGTGAAGATTATATGTATAAAAAATGGCTGTAGAATATTACAAGTTGAAATATGAAGAAAGGAATTACCTACACAGTTAACTTGATTGTCTTGTTTTACGTACAGCTTAAAGAAAGAGAAGAAGACTACCTGGCAGCCATTAACCTGTACATGAAGGCTGGTCTGCCTGCCAGGGCTGCAAGGCTAGCCACAAGTAGAGAAGTAAGGGGAAATGTTACAGTGTATTCTGTTTCTATTAGTCAAGATGTACAATTGTGTTTTATGTTGAATTTTCCATTTGACATAAATTTCTTCATATGTTCCCTTTTTTTGCAGGAGCTAATGTCAAATTCAGAGTTGATTTCAAGAATTGCTTCAGCTTTGATCAAAGGAGAGCTATATGAAAGGGTAGGTATTTTGTGAAAAGTATAAAATGATTTTAAAAAATTTGAAACATTCATGTATATAAATCCTTTTCAGACATTCAAAGAAAACAAGAATCCTTGAAATCACTAACTTCAGCACATATGGATAATTTGTTAGTTGAAAGTTAATGAACACACTAATTAAATTATAATCCGGATGAAGTGGTAGGTTGTCATTATAGCTATGGATTTGATGATACTTTTGTGACCATCAAGCTCACTGGGTTTTTGTTTTATTTTGTTATAATAGGCTGGTGACATGTATGAAAAAATCAAGGACACAGCCAGGGCCATGGAGTGCTTCAAGAAGGGACATGCTTTCCGCAGAGGTAGAAATTTGATAATGTTTTATGCATTTTAACATATTTTAGAAAAATTGCATTTAAAACTTTATCTTGTATATTTATTATATTGATTCAACTTACAGCTGTGGATTTGGCTCGCTATGCTTTCCCAGCAGAAGTTGTTAAGCTGGAGGAACAATGGGGAGACTATTTGTCTTCTCAGAAACAGCTAGACGCTGCCATCAACCACTACATAGAGGCCGGGTAAGCTAAATAGTTCCAATAATCCAAAAGATCAAAGTACTGTATGTACTCAGAGGACATTTATGTTATATTAAATATGATGTGTGTGCAAGGTATTGATTTTTGTCAGTCATTAAAGAGATCAAGATTTTTTTACTGTAGCTGAAAGTGTTTTGTGTACCTGATTTTTAAAATGCACATGTACATGTTATCAAAATCACTACAATGAATCAATTATTAAATAAAAACTGGTATGTTTCTCTCAGGGCCACAACTAAAGCTGTAGAAGCTGCCATTCAGTCTCGACAATGGCTGAAGGCTGTCCAGATTCTGGAGATACAGGACTCTTCCATGTCTGCCAAATACTACAAACAGATTGCAGATCACTACGCTTCCATTGGCGAATATGAGGTGTGTGTGTTTCATTTTGTATGTTTGATGCTTTCTTAGTGTGTGTGTAAAACTTTTGACTTTTAATGAAAAAATTGATTGATGCTTAAAAAAATGTCCAGTTTTGGTTAATAAGCATGGAAATTATTTATTTATAAAAAGTTTAAATCTTTCATAAGATTATGTATAATTATGTGTATTTGTTTTATGTATGATGACATGATGCCAAATAAATACTACTACTACTACTACTACTGTGTTGTAAAACAGTTTTAATGCATAAAATTAACCAATGCTATAAAAATTGTCCAGTTTTGGTTAATAAGCATGGAAAGCAGTTAACAGTTGAAATTCAAAGGAAGAAAGTATAAAAATTTAAAGATTTGTGTTTTTATCCGCAGAAAGCAGAACAATACTACGTGGAGGCTGGCTGTACTAGGGAAGCTGTGGACATGTACAACAATGCTGGAAAATGGGAAATGGCACACAAGGTAAAGGGCTTGTATTAAATAGGTCTTCATAAAAAGGGCAAGCACTTCTTTAAAAGCCAGCTGATGTGATTCTTTTGAATTTTATTTTTCCAGCAGTATTAGCAGTGGGTAATTTAAATCTACCTGGTATATATTTTTTAATTTTTATTAATATAGTTGGCCTCCACCTACATGAAATCAGATGATGTATCCACTCTGTATATTTCACAAGCACGTCAACTGGAAAGTCAGGCCAAGTTCAAAGAGGCTGAAAGGTTAGATTTATATATATATAAAAAGATCCTAAGGCACTGAGATGGAAAATTTACGGATACAGCTGTGCATATGCACAATCATACTGTTGTTTAAAGTTAATATTCTGGAGTTATAAACATTGAAAGATGGAGATTTTATCATGATATAAACAATATATTGTGTATTTAGCAAGTTACACATAATGAATATAGAAGCATTAATTGACTATCTGTAATACTGACTGTCCTGATTTCAGGTTGTATGTAGCAGTTCAGGAGCCAGACCTGGCCATCACTATGTATAAGAAACATAAGATGTACGGGGACATGATTAGGCTGGTGAAGGTCCATCACCCAGACCTTGTACAGGACACACACCTACACCTCGCCAGGGTAAGGACCAATTTTCTATTTCTCTAATTTGCAAAAGTATGAATTTACGATGTTTTGGTTTGTATCTGCTACCTAAAATGGTTTTATCCTCAATATGTACATTCATAATAAATTTCCATAAATATACACAAATTAAAACTGGTATGACTGTAATTAACAGGAGTTGGAATCAGAGGGAAATCTACGACAGGCTGAGCACCACTTTCTGGAGGCTGGAGATTGGAAGGCTGCCGTCAACATGTACAGATCACAGGATATGTGGGAGGAGGCACATAGGGTGAGGGGACTCATTTATATATACTGTAGAAAGGGTAGTTTTGGCCCAGTGTTATTTATACCAAAAATTTTGTTATGTTTGAAATTTGCTCAGGCGCAATTGTGTGTAGCATATAATACTGTGGTCTTTGAATTCACCAATTTAAATAAGGGTAAGAACAGATTTTATCGGACAATAAAAGTTTCTATGTATACAGAGGTCAAACTTGAAGTTATGCAATAGCAACGAGTAAAAAATAGAGATTTGATACGTATCTCATATAAAAACTGGAATGTACAGCAATTCCAATTTGTATGAAATAGGTAAACCAGTTACATCTTAATTCTAAACTTGAAGATTTATCAATTTCACAGAGAAAGAAATTAAAAATGGTGTAAATGATACTTGTTTATAAATAGGTTGCTAAGAATAGTGGAGGGGCCACTGCTGCCAAACAAGTTGCCTATCTGTGGGCTAAAAGTCTGGGTGGAGATTCTGCTGTCAAACTGCTGGCTAAGTTTGGTCTTGTGGATGCTGCCATTGAGTATGCTTCAGAGAATTGGTGAGTGTACAGTGCTTCAAAAATTTACATGAAATGTTATCAGTTGTCCATAAATCTTTAAATTACAGCTTGTCTAAATGTCTTACATTATTTTACTTAAGTTTTTTTTACAAGTTAAGAACATTTTTTGGGGTTTTTCTTCAATTAAGAAAAAGTTTTACTTTAAATTTACAATTAATTTTACCCAAATATTTATTTTAATTTTTTAAGGTATATCTTTAAAGTTTTAATGATTTTACTAAAAATGTTCACCCCTTTAATCTTCAAAAAGTTCTTGTGTATTCTGATGTTTAAATGTTTATCTCTGAAATATTGTATAGTCATTTGAAGTTGTTTGTTTTATTTCAGTGCCTTTGACTTTGCTTTTGAGCTGGCACGTTTGGCCAACAAGAACAAACTCCCCGAGATCCATCTGAAGCATGCCATGTACCTGGAGGATGAGGGAAGGTTCCACGAGGCTGAGGCTGAATTCATCAAGGCCGGAAAACCCAAGGAGGCCGTCCTTATGTAAGTCATTCAGAGAAGGATACCTGTTTATGCAAATTCTTCAAGTCAGATATGTTTGCTAAAAGTCAGTCCTTGTAAATATAATTTCAGTTCCTGGCTTTACAGTCTTGCACATGCACTTTTAATAAATTATGCATTTCTGTAAGGAAATGAAATATTTCCATGTGTTCACTGTACTTTATACTGTAATTTTGACCTATCCAGGTATGTCCATAACCAGGATTGGGACTCGGCCCAGCGAGTTGCTGAGCAGAGTGACCCAGACTCAGTGGCTGATGTTCTTGTAGGACAGGCTCGATTTGCCTTTGAGGAGAAGGAGTACGCTAAGGCTGAGTCTTATCTGTTACGTGCCCAAAGACCGGAGCTGGCTGTCAAATATTATAAGGTACTCTATACTTTATTTCCAGCAGAAATGTTTATGTACACAGAAATGCATTTTAAAAAATGTTCAAGATGTTTTGTAAAATCAGTTGTATGAAGTTAGATTTCAACTTTTAAAATGATTTTAAACCATGCATGGAAATTTTTTTTCTATGTACCTGTATAAGGTATACTCTGCTAATGGACTTTGCAAAGAGCACTGACTTTTAGAGTTGACGGCTTACTTTTACACCAGGACAATATACAAAATCTCTATTGCAAAATATTTAGCTCAACATTTAATTAAGCAAAAATGAAGGGGTGAAATAAAGCAAATATAATTTGCACATTAAGAATTCAAAAACTAATACCACCTTTTACATGGTAGTGCCTCAAACACCATACCAATGACCACTATTATATAAAAAGTTTTATCGATTTTCAATTTTTTACCTCCATACATGGCACAGGTTTATATGTGGAAGTATATAGTCAACTTTTAAAGTCAGCATTCTTTGCAAAAGTCCTATAAAACAGATGTTAAGATGTCATGGTTATACATAGAATTAGCTGCAACTTGAAGGAAAATATTTCACAACTTTACTATATAATTTTACAGGAGTCTGGCATGTGGCAAGATGCTCTGAGGGTATGCAAGGAATATATTCCCCACAAATTACAACACTTACAAGATGAGTATGAACGAGAAATGGCTGACAAAGGAGGTCAAAGGTGAGACTATCCTCAGCAGGTTAATTTTCTAAGTTTGAAATTATAATGTATAGATGTCAGTACATGTATTAATGGTACATTTTATATTTGTTTCAGTGGAATTGAGGCTATGGTACGACAGGCCCGGGAATGGGAATCATCAGGAGAATATGCCAGGGCAGTGGAATGCTACCTTAAAGTGACCACAAATTTGACTGATGATAGGAATGTGTTAGAGAAATGCTGGATGAAGGTAAATCAGATTTACTGAGATCAAACTTTGATGGAGATATAAATAGATTTAAAAGGTATAATCAAAGCAGATAAGTAATGACGCCATATGTGATGTCACAACCATGACTTAAATTTCTTTTTTATGAATTTTACAGAAAAATGTACATATTTTGACAACAGGATTAATATTTTGATATAATGTGCAGAATGATAATATCAATGAAATATGTCGATATCGTTCCTGAACAAAATTGCGCTCTATAAATTTTAAAGCTAAAATTGTTGAAAATTGTTCATTTTTTCCCTCTTTCTGAAAAAGGATGTAAAATCGGACTAGTTTGTGACGTCATATAAACAAAAATTGTGAATACACTGCTTTGACACTATAATATTTTCTGTTAATTTATATTTCTCATACAATTTATTGAATTCAGCACATTTCAGGAAGTTTTCAAAATTTGACTTTTGTGGGGGCAAATATATCAATATATTATTTAAAGAAATTAAACCAAATGTACCTCAAAAAGAGAGAAACATTTCATAAATGTCAGGTTATATTCCTGTAGAATTTTGAATTCTGCCTAAATTAATTTCTACAAAAAATTCTCAGTAAACTTTATCAGCAAGTCCAAAATCCAATTTATTGACTTTATAAAGTCTCATTATTTTTTGTGTATGTAGGCTGCAGAGCTATACCTGAATGTGGACTTGATTAAGGATGCCATTGACATGTTCATTGCTGCAGAAGAATGGAATAAAGCTAAGAGGGTGGCCAAGGAGTTGGAACCAAGGTTTGTCTTTAATGACAGTTATGTAATCTATTTATGTGTAAGAATACTAAGTAGTGCAAATTTATTATAAGTATAGGTACATGTATGTCTGCATTCAGGAGAGTTTTATTTGAGAAAAAAATGTGCATGTACAATAAAATTTTGAAATACACAATTTTTTTCACAGATAAATGTATTTGTTTAACTCTTTAAACTGCCATTTTTTTCAGATTGGAAGCTTATGTTGATGAACGCTATAAAGACAGTCTTAAAAACCAAGGAAAGGCTGAACAGGTACATGCATTTATGTTTATTGGTATTATATTTTCTGATACAAAATTTAACCTACTGCAACTTCCCAACTGTACAACTTGCTCTCAAAAGGGATTTAATCTTTGTTCTAGCTTGCCAGTGTGGACGTTGTGGGTGCTTTGGATATGTACATTGAGAAAGGAGAATGGGAGAAATGTCTGGAAACTGCTGCACAACAGGTAGATTTGTGAATTAAAAATTTCATTATTAAATTTTTTTAGAGAGTCAAAGAGAAATATTTCTTCTAAGGATGTTTATAAAATTGTGTTCTCTTGCAATATCCTTTTGATTTATTTTATTCAGAATACAAAGGTTCTGCATAAGTATGCTGCACTGTATGCCACCCATCTAATAAAGAATAATGACAGTCGCAAAGCTCTGGAAGTGTACGCCAAGTATGGGGCACCTGCTAATGCTCAGGTATGTCTTTGACAATTATCAGTATTGTATGATCATTTTGGGTAATATATATTTAATGAATATGTTAAATTCTGTTGAATTTTTATTGTCACATCTGTGAAGGTTTATGGCATACATATTTATGTAAGAGAAATATAAATATATGAAAGAAAAGTTGTCAAGTGGATGAACACATAAAAGAGATTAAACAATCTGACATTAAACTTGCTATTATGATCAAAATCCAAATACATGTAAGTGGAAGCTAATCACATAGATTTGCAAAAATATTTAACTGGTTTCTTTAATTTCTATTGTAGAATTTTAACATTTACAAGAGGATATTCAGTGACCTTGTAAGCATGAGAGGATTAAACAAACCAGATGCTTACCACACCTGGGGAGAACTGAGAGATGTTTTGTTTGACTTGGTAAGAACCCAGACTTAATAAACTGGTTGCAATACTGAGTATTTCTTGAATAAAATTGTCTAATTTTAAAGCTATTGATAGAAATTTTTTCCAATTTTGTTCTTTGATCTCAAAGATATTATTTTTGCCTTTTTGCAAATGTGTTGTGGTTTTATTTTCATACATTTTCTATTTTTTCAGAAAAGTAGAGAACAAAATGAAAATGTTTTATGTAATATTTTATTTTGTCTAAAGATTTTGTGTCAAGATTTTTGTATAATGTGAGTGTTATTTCCTGCAGTGTGATAACATGAGTAAGGGTTCGGATGCTAACTCCCCTCAGCACGCCGAGTTTGAGTCCCTGTTGCTGATTGCTCATTACTATGCCAACCGTTCAGCATTCCAGCCACACAAATCTCTGGAGGAGTTAGCCACAAAGCTGGCTGTCAGTTTACTGCGGCACACCGACATAATCCCGGCCGACAAGGCTTTCTACGAGGCTGGAATGATGTGCAGGGTATTCATTACAAGTTATCATGTTTTGGTATTGCCCAGAAAACTGTACATAAAACAAAATTTATTCTTATACTAATCTTCAAAATAATTGCTGCAAATTACAATTTGCATTTAAATTTGTTTGAAATTGTGACAGTGCTTATAATTTTTTTTTGCAAAATTCACTTCTAGATAAGTATACCATATTAATCAGTTTTAAATGTTTGCCTTTGTAGAGTGTGGGTTGGGAGAATGCAGCCTTTGTTTTCTTGAATAGATACCTGGACATTTCAGAGGTAAGCAGTTTTCAAGCCCAGTAGCTGGAAGGAAATTGGCAGTCACATGTAGATATTCACATACATTTACAAGACTGTGAATAAATAATGTTTCAGTTGAATTTATGTTGTTATTTCTCTAGGCTATTGAGGAAGGATCTCTAGACATGTTAGACCACAGCGACTTCCAGGACACAGATATTCCATTTGAAATCCCACTCCCAGAAAAGCCATATCTAACAGTAAGTCTTGATTTATTTTTAGAAAGTCTGTAGATACCTAACTCAGCATACAATCTATTGGAAATGATATCTGTCTGCTTAGAAAAAATATACTTGTATATATGCAGTGTAAAAAAAATAATAATTAACTCTCCATACATAGAATTATAAAAATGAAAGAGAAAATGATGTGAATACACATAAACCACCTAAACAGTATGGAGTTGCTCTGTCAAGTAACTATTTTAAAGCAGCATGTCAAATGTTTTCAGAGCCAGCAACATGAGGAGGTTAAGGAGTGGGTGTTAGCTGTCTCCATGGATCAGAAAGTGGAACAAGTCTTACCCAGAGACGAGCGTAACTGCTACGAGGCATCCCTGATCGCTCCAGACACAGGAATTCGCTCTCCACCATGTGTGGTCACAGGTGAGTCCCCCTTTTGTCAAAATTTTTTCTCCATTGTTTTGTTTTCATAAGTTACATTTAGGAGAATACCTACAGTTTTTATAAATGTTTTGTAGGATTTCCATGGAAAAATCTACTGAATTTGAGAACAAATCACTACCTTATCATTAATGTTCAATTGTTAAAAAAAATCTGCACTGGCTATATGAGCAATTGTAAAATTAAGAAATCAAGTATATTTAAATTACCTCCTTTATCAATTTGTGAAGAATCATTTAAAATGTGTATTTATTTTTAAATATAATTCATTTTAAATTACATTATAAGTATAAATGTTTTGAAAGGAGAATTTTTGTCAGAAAAATTTCTGTTTTCGTTATTTGCTCAGGTTTTGGAACCATGAGATAGGATTACTTTATAAGTAATACCTCCTCCATCTATCAAATGCTTAAGGCAAAAGGAAACAATTGTGTCATTCATTGTTGAAATTTTTTATTTTTATTATTTTTTTCTCTATATATTGCAGGGTATCCAGTATTGAAAACTCCAATGGAATTCAAACGACCAGGAAAGGTGGCTAACAAGGATGACTGGAACAAAATCATAATGGCTGCTAAGGTATTTTATCTTCTAGTGCTCTACTAGTTCGAGTCCTGTCAGCTTATACCTCTAACTAATCAAAATTTTAGGGAGAATATTGGAGACATGTGTTGATCTAGCAGTAAAAATAAACCCTTGAATCTATCGTGCATATGTAGGTGGGTGTTTAGTCTCAGGCATGCATGAGATGCTATATCTGACCCAGAGTCAGCAATGAAATATATTTCTTGCTCATTATTACAAGTAGTACATATATCCTTTAGTAAATACTTGTATTGTGACTTAGTGGATGCTTAATATTTTTCATGAGTTAATGACAGAATCCTGTTGGCTATGTTTCTGGCTATTACATGGACCTGAACCAAATTTAAAAATTTGTGCATCAATGGGTACATGATCTAAGGCATGCATGTTACTAAACATGCTCAATGACTTGTTAAGTAGAGCATTTAGGACTCTGTTTGCTTGTTATAGTAGAGATCATACAACACTGACAAGCAAACATGATAAATATATATAAAAAAAAATTATGTATCTGATACATTCAGAATTATGCACACTTAATGCTGGTCAACTAGAACATCTTTACATGATTGAAAAATTTCATGTTTTACTTTTGTTCAGGCTGGTATGTCAGTCTCTAAGAACTATTGGCTAATATATTTGAAAATTGAACACCTGTTACATTTTTTATGATGAAGACAATTTTATGTTGTATTAAATAATTTTTTTTTATCTTTTAAGGTTTCTCACAGCCCGGAGTTGAATGACATTCTGAAGTTTATTGGAGTCTGGTGTGGATCCACTCCCAATCCAAGTTATTCATTCCAGTAAACTATTGTATCCACTCCCAAATCAAGTCACTTTGTAGTGCTTTTTAGATCTGATATTTGTTATTGTTGATCAACTGTTCCTTTGACTGTGATGTTAAATGTGTCCGTCCTTAAGAAATAACTTTCTCTTTTCAGTGTTATCTATTATATAAAGTGTATAGAGCTGAATAAAAATGTGAAATGGAGGAGTGTCCATATATTTATCTGCAAAAGCCGTTTTCAATCTACTGTAAATTACTTTTTATTTGTGAGAACTTTATATTCACATAATTACGGGAGACAGTGTACTTGCAAATATATTATGCTCTTTATTTTTAAGTATTCCATTAAATTATATAGGGAAAAAGCCACAATTCCGGAAAATTTTGTCTTGGCAATGGAGAGTTAATGTCTACCATACGAAAGTATGTTTTTTTGTTTTTTTTTGAAAATTTAGTGATCTATAGTATGTCTTGTTAAAGGATTTGTAATGAAAAGTCAAATGCCTATCTCTTAAAAAAATCCAAAAAGGTTTGAAATTCATTAATGCGAATTTATTCATTCAAAGATATTCCTGTCCATCATACTGAAAATCAGGTTTATGTTGATTATCACACTACCGCTAGAACAAGTATCGCAAAAATCGCAAAAAAGAACCACAACCGCAAACTTACAAAACTCATGTATATTTTCTTAAATATCTAAGGCTTTATTCAGGGTTTGTTTGCTTTTCCCTAATAAATTACATTTCTTTAAAGAAATGTATACAATAAAGGACCTGGTTATATAAATTACAGTGCAATGGACACAATAAATATTATGCAAAATGGACAAGAAATCAGCTGACAGCTGCAATCATTAAAATTATAATAATTATTAGCTCTACAATCATAATGCAAAACTCTTACATGAATTTGGCCATATTTCATTGTTTCTTCTTTAATACATGATGTGAAGAATACCTGGCCTAAGCCATTTCTACAAACACAATTTGCTTCATCGAAATTTCCTTGAAACAAAGTGGGGCTTCTTATCCCAAAAAGCATATCTATAAATCAAGGCTGCATTCCACATTGACCCCAATGCAAAAAGGTCATTTTGCACACAAAGAACCACACATAAACCATTGCGTTACTTATCTCTTCAAAACTTGTTGCGAGGGGATAAGAAGAACATACTAAGTGTGATCAAATCATACCAGATTTCAGTAAAACATTTTTTACAGTCCCTTGTATACAGGACTGAGATCATAAAACATCAAAATCTGTATACTGTCCTTCAATGCCATTGGGGTCATACAGTTTAAAATAAAAAGGTATTTCAAGATGACAGTTTTGAATTAAATTCAGAACACATCTTTCAGATGATTAAACTTTTGACTTTTAAAGGATTATTCTCTCTAAACCAGCCATTACTGGAAAAGAATTCTCAATATCATTGTAACATATGTAAAAACATTCAATAAAGTTTAGAAGTACACATATATACAAAAAAAACAACACATATTTACAAATAAAAATAGTATGCCTTGCTTTTTCATGTAAAAAACTAATCTTATGAAAAAGATAATCACAAAATAGTATACCGGTAAGCAGAATTTTTAGCGAGGATTCAATTTTGATATTAGTGAAGATTCTGAAATCAATGAAATTGAATATCCCTATTAATAAGTCCCGTAATGGTTGCTACATCTTTCTCTTTTGACATTATAAAATCCCTAAAATTACTCCTCCGTAAGGGGTAAGTCAATTCTGCGTCTGACTACACGGTATAATAAAGGGTGAGCATTGGTTGACTATAACCGTGCCAAGCCATCAATCGTTTGATAAAGATTCTCGGAGTCCACAATACAACCTTGTCTCGCGTAGTGTTTTAGCAGTTCTTTCCAAACACCGTCACATTTTAGCAGTTGTTGATTTCCTAAAATAGAAATTTAAAATTCTACATAAAAATTACGTAGCAATTATGGGGAAGCAATACTATATGTTCTTTCAAAAAGAAAAAGAAGATATTACCAGGGATTGTCAATTTATGTACAACTGAATATTTTAATGCCAATAGTATCAAAATTTAGACATCTCTTTCTTTTTGTCCCCCGCTTGAAAAGTGGGGGATATTAATTTGGGTTTGTCCGTCCGTCCGTCCGTCCGTCTTTCTGTCTGTCTGTAACGCTTTCGTTTCCACACGATATCTCGAGAACCCTTTGAGCTTTTGCAATGAAATTTAGCATAGCAACTCCCTATGGACTAAAGAAGACCCTATTGATTTTGAGGTCAAAACGTCAAAGGTCAAGGTCATAAATAAGCAAATTCTGTCTGTTAAAACACTTTCGTTTCCACACGATATCTCTAGAACCATTTGAGCTATCGCAATGAAATTTTACATAACAACTCCCTGTGGCCTAAAGAAGACCCCTATTGATTTTGAGGTCAAAAGGTCAAAGTTCAAGGTCGTAAATTTATACATTCTGTCTGTGTATAACACTATCATTTCCGGGCGATATTTCAAGAAGATTTTGAGCTTATGCAATGTAATTTTATACCAAAACTCCCTAGGACGTCTCTCGCCCCTCTCAAAGTGCCCCGCCCCGTTTGTTTTATTAGTATTTATAGTATTACATGTCGCTATTTTTAGCG
Source organism: Saccostrea cuccullata (assembly GCF_032062105.1). Classification (NCBI taxonomy): domain Eukaryota; kingdom Metazoa; phylum Mollusca; class Bivalvia; order Ostreida; family Ostreidae; genus Saccostrea; species Saccostrea cuccullata. Next base: position 33,487 of record NW_026933001.1, read on the forward strand.
CAGGGGCATGAGGAGAGTTATTGCGTATAAAACAGGTTCTCGGCGGACTTTATGTTCTTATTACATCTATTATAACTGTTTAATATTTTAAGGCTAAATAAATCAAACACCATGGATTGTGTAAAATTTTGAGAATACCGAACATGAAAACATGAATATATACATGTATGTGACTTCAGTTCTGCATATACTTCATAATGGACTTACAATTAGTATGAAAAACGTCAGTCAGCATATGATTCAATGATAAATTGTATTTGCTGACAAGGTCATTGTATCGACCATAGAACTTACGAAATGATTACTTTAAACAAGCCTGCTGATATTCTTGTTTCATCAACTTGCTTATCAATAATTTACCTCGTTTTAGAAATTGTTCATACGTAGAACAGGAATGGAAATTACCATTGTTAATTGACAATACGTCGTCGATATATCTAAAAGTCGAGTTGAAGTAAGTTTTTTCTTCCTTTCATGCATAAGATTTTGCACAAATTCTGCTTCATATGAATATAAAAATAGGTCTGCTAATAACGGAGCGCAATTGGTACTCATGGGAATTCCATTAGATTGTTGGAATACCTGGTCTCCAAAAACCACATAGATATTGTCAATCAGAAACTCAAGCATCTCTTTGATGTCAACTTCAGAGTACTTGTGTGTGCAATCAGAATGTGTTTTAACAAAATAATTTTGTAAATGACCAATGACCAGATAAGTGAAATTACGAGTTCCATTTTTATTTTAAAAAGCAGCTCTCGATGATATCAAAAGGCCTGACTTTAATTTCTAGTGGGGAATAGTTGTGTTTAAAGTTGAAAAGTCATAAGTTTTTAAGCTGTTGATTGTTATTGTACCTATTATAATAAGTCCTTTCCTTGGCCTAGTAAGAGCCACGTTGATCTGATGTTGATCAGTAATAAAGCCCAGATTCTGCATGCACCACCCCCGTGTTGGATGTTCCTCTATTCTGTAGTCTGGGAGGGACCGTACAGTGCTAAATATCACGTAATCCCATTCTCCACCTACAGAACAATAAGATTAAGCAGGTTAGATCTGGTATCGAAGACACGTGACATTCAAAAAGAAGAGGCTTGTAAAATAGATCTCCATAAAAATCTGAAATGCAAAATAGGCATAAAAAATAAAATAATTTTTTTAAATTAAGAAATAAATAAAATTTATGATTTAAATTTATAACTAGAAGTCTCTGTCGAGACTGTAGCTTTACTGGTTTGTATTTATCAAAAACCATTACACTATTTTATGTATCTTTGTGTAGTCTACTTGTGTGCCAACTTATTTTGAAATCAAACTAAAAATGTAGAAGGAGTAGCGTTTTATAGGAATTTCACAGAAAATTCTATTTTTAGTAACCATGGTAACACCGTTCATCGAAATCAAAAACCGATGCACTATTCTATGCATCTTAGTGTAGTCTACTTGTGTGCCAAGTTATATTGAAATCAGACCAAAACTAGAAGGAGCAGCATTTTAAAGGAATTTCACAGAAAATTCTATTTTTAGTAACCATGGCAACACCGTTCATCGAAATTAAAAAGTGATGCACTATTCTATGTATCTTAGTGTAGTCTACTTGTGTGCCAAGTTATATTGAAATCAGACCAAAACTGTAGAAGGGGTAGTGTTTTAAAGAAATTTCACAGATAATTCTATTTATAGTAACCATGGCAACACCGTTCACCAAAATCAAAAACCGATGCACTATTCTATGTATCTAAGTGTAGTCTACTTGTGAGCCGAGTAATACTGAAATCAGACTTAAATTGTAGGAGGAGTAGCGTTTTGAAAAATTGTTTACAGACAGACGGACGGATGCCGGACGCATTACTATCGCATAATCTCTTCTGGTCTCTGACCAGTAGAGCTAAAAACATTGAAAAAGTAATGGCCCAAGAATAGAACCTTATGGCAGTCCCTTCTCATTTGGCAGGCACTCAAAAACCGTGATTTAGGTCTTCGTTTCCAACGGAAGACCTTCTACTGATTCATTATTCTTTTTTTTCCTTCTACTTCCTAGACTCCAACTTTAAAGCTTCATATCTCACTCACTTCTCAATAAATTCCGCTCAAATTTTCAAAGTATATAGACGTTACTAAACTCTATCAGAATATGCTGTCTAACATTTCAAAAATTTACTTCCGCTTTTGAGTTATTTTCCTTTAAACGAAAATTTAAAGGCTTTCATTTTCAGACAAAGGCTGGAGATGGCAAAAGCTGGAGCAGAAAATCTACTGATTTTAGATAATAGAAGGATTGAAGTTATGCACATCGGTTTTTGTTTTTCAATTTCTCTATTCAAAGTGGCGCTTTATAGGGGTAAAAATTATTTTGCTTTTTATCTTCTAAATTAACAATATTTTGTTAAAATATATAGAACAAAATTTGTGCTGAATTACAAGATCTTTCAACTGATATCTCGGAAAAAGGACCGATCACTAAATTAAGGGATTTATAGGGGCCAAAAGTTTTACCTCAAGAAATATTGATAATTTGTTATACATCAAAGAAGCAAAGTTATTCAAAATCTCTAGTAAAATCTTTTTAGATCATCAAAATATGTCCTTTGACATCACTTCCGACCATACCGGAAGTAGTCAGAAAATGCATATTTTTGCAGTTCTTGACACTTTTTTGGGAAATATTTGTCATTGGAAGCATAAAACTGAATGTTCTGTCCGTTGACGTCACTTCCGGTCGAACAAGAAATAGCAAAAATGGCTTACTTTTGCAATTATCAACATAATTTGGAAGATTTAAATCATTATCATTAGAGACGTCTATATTCTATTTTTTAAATTAAAGTTAGTTCCGGTCAAGCAGGACGGAAGACCTAGTCGTTGCTTTGCAACGAGCCTTGCTCTAGTTTATATAATATATGTTATAAATCAATAGAACGCCACCATTAAACACCAGAACCACTGACCCAGGGACCATGAAATCCACTGTTGTGGAAGAGGCAGTTATGCTCAACGTTAAAATAACTATGTACTTAGTTAATTTATTAATACCCAAAACCAGAGAAGATATGTGAAATATCATCATTCAACGTTTACGCAGTGGTTTATTTTTCCTTTAAAAAAGGTATTTTAAGAGTTTTTTATAAAACCGATTACAGATTTTCCAACCCACTGCCAACGTTCCGACCGAGAATCGGTTACAAACTGCCATCCCTATGGCATAAACCGAAACCGCCCGCTGCCTTTTACATAATTTAATATCTTAAAGATGCAGACTATAGCCTTAGCAATGTGCATACCTTGACTGGATACCACAGTATTTGCTTCAGCATTGTCAAAACCTTCCATCTTAAGTGCTTCGTTTATCGCATGGCGCTGTGCATTGTATTGCGTCAAAATTCTAACTGTTGGTGGTGCCAACTTTTCATTGTTTACCAGGTAAGTATAGACTTTAATCTACAACGGGAAAGAGATATTTAGTACCTTTGTTTATTCTAAAATAACTTTGTTTGCAAATCAAGGGACAAAGTCTGGCAACTAAAACAAGCACTATGAAATTTTGCCTTGATAAAAGAATTTTACCACAAGTTCTACTTCCGCCAAATTGCTACGTGACTGTTCATTTCCTTCTTCGGTGGCCACCGACAAACATTTTTCTTCTCCCTCTACATGACAAAACAGTAGAGGTATATTCCATTTCCTCCATAATGTAAGGGGTTTCTCAGTGTGCCATGTTTTGGAACTTTCCGTATTAAGCTTGTCTTTGTAAAATTGTTTTGATGGGAATTCGCAAATTTTCGGGTTCTGAAATAGAAATAAAAAAGAGAGCTTTCAAAAGAGTAAGAGTAAAAAAAAAAGATAGACTTGTGCTTATAAATATTAATAAGATAAGAAGGTTGCCTCTATATATTAAATTTCAAAATCTTCCAAACATACCATGCGGTACTGGGACTTTAATTCCACTGCATTGTCAGAATGCCGTTGAAATAAAGATTTGGAAAGCCCTAATCTACAAGCCTCGGGACAAATGATGATTGGTTGAAGTTGTTTGTGATCTCCAATAAGGACTACTTGTTCTGCTTTCGTTGCAATAATTGGAGCGATTGTTTCTGGTTCAGTGCACATTCCCGCTTCGTCAATTATCAATTGAAAGACTTTTCCTTGTGTTGCTTTAAGTAATTTCGGATTTGTTGCAACGGAAGTTGTGCAAAAAATGACGTCATAATGTTTGAGCTCTTCTTGCGTAGCCTTGCTGAGTATCTTCATATACTTAATAATTTTTTCAGGATCAACTCCTTCTGGATTTATTTGAAAGAGCTTATCTAGCTGCTTTAGTTCCCTTGCATATGGTTTACCGTCTTTTCTTATCACGTTATGGAGTGAAACATCCGCTAAGTCCGGGTCGGGTCTGTTGTCTGTTTTAGATGTCTTATTGATATACTCTCTACCAGGTATAGGAAATACCGTGTTTTCAATAGAACTTCCGTACATTCTAACTATATTTGGACACAGTGTTTTCAACTTCAGATGTAGCTGTCCTAATTCAGAACACCGATTTTAAACAACTTAGCAGAAAAATAAACTAAAAAGTTAAATTAGAATTTATATGTTTAGGGGCGAAATATGAACAGTTTAATTATCAGAATTAGAAAATAAGCAAATACATTGATAATACATACGTGCTACTAAATCAACGGACTTGTTGGATGGCCCACAGTATATAACTTGTTTGTGGTCACCGCTGTTTTTCCGATACTCCAAATTTATGTTCACAAATAATAATAAAAGCTTTATGCCAGTCGAAGTTTTTCCTGTGCCTGTAATTATATATAAATCATTTTAGTTCATCAAAAGTTGATTTTGCAAACTTTGTTTTTGCCTTTCAGGATTCTTGGGTAATTTCTGATTGGGTTCGTGATTTCTATGAACTTACTTCTAAATCTCAAACATAACTAAATCATATCTTATTTTTTCTCAAGAAAAGCAATAAAACTATTTTAAACTTATGTCATTCGAGGATATTGACCTGGAGGGCCTTGTATCAGTGTAAATCGTGAAGACAGAGCTTTTTTAATCGCCTCTGACTGTTTATTATTGTTTGGCTGCAAAACTTCTTCGAATCTGTTGGGATCTTGAAGTTTTCCTAAGTTTAGGTGTCGATCATCTGTAAAAAATCTACTAAAGTTTATAATAATAAATTTATTTAAATGTATGCTTTATTGAATTATTGATTCGAATTAAGAAAATAAATTGCATAAATTAAACGTTAAATCGTATTGCAATTAGAATGAAATCGACAAAAATGCAGTTGCAAAAATTAGATTGCTTCTTTTGATAGACAATAACTGCAAAATGCAATGCAATGTTGGCAATTTTTGCATTTAAGTTTCAGTTCAACCAGGATAATTATTCCACATTACCATTTTTCGTTGAAGTGACTTTTTATATACAGTATTCAGTAGGGCTTCAATTTTCGAGTATTAAGTAGGTAATCCTACAAACTCGACAATTTTGAAGTGCATGTGATTTATTTAATTGTAACTTGGAGGTAACCCAAGAAAGTAGATTTACCATGTACTATTTTTTTTGTAATGTACAAAGAATTATAGGAGCGGATCAATGATAATTACCAAGTTTAGGCATCTCTTCTCTCAAAGCTATTGACTTCGCCAGATTTGTTGCCTTATCAAGCTTGTTCAAATTTAGTTCAATGCGTCTGCCAAAGAAAAGGTAGGAAGATTTTGAATATACATGTACATTGTCAAATTTACATAATTTACTTCTTTTTACATTTTCACCTATCATTACAAAGTTACCTATCTGAAACTGACATCTGAAGAATTTCTATTGTACAAATACAGGTTGTGGCATTGATCATTGGGAGTGTTGGTTTTCTGCTTTTCTCATGCAACTGAAATTGTACTGTAACTTCGTCATTGATTATGTCCTTTTGAATAAATTTTGTCTCCCCATGGCCAACCCATATCCATCTCCTGTTCGGAGGAGAATTGAAACTATCTTCCAAAGGACACCCATTCTGCGTCTCGCACCGAATGCATAGAAAGTTCCTTTCAAAAGGAACAAATTTTCCATCGCTCTCTGTTTTTTCCCATTGGAAATTCAAATCTCGCTGCAGGCAAAACGTTTTGTTTAATACGAAAAAGCCATATCCAATCTTAGAACTGCAAAATCGTATAGGTAAATGATTGATGACTACTGATAAAGAGTTTGATGCATTGGTTATGGATTCCATTCGAAAAATTTCCGACCAAACTTTAACGTATTCATCTGGTGTCATCGGTCTGTTGCCTGCATGTCTAGTGGCATAAGCTGCGAAACACTCAATTGGATCAGACATGTGTTGAATGCAGCATTTCACATTCTTTGAAATTTCTAAAAGATGAATAGTTGGCACCACAATCCCTCCTTTCTGTTCAGCTCCAAGTTGAAGAGGAATAACTTGACCACGGTCGAATGATAAACTAAATTCTGTGTACTGTTGAACTATGGTATCATTATGTTTTTCAGAAATAGCATCAAGATGTGTCTCAAGACACTCAGGGACAATGGGTAGAACCTCTCCATCATCAAAATTCTCCCCCAGTGTGTGTATACTGTCATTTATCATTGCGTTTATGAACATCTTCCATCTCCCAATGGAAACAAAATTTACTTTGCGATGTGGATTTAAGTTTACAGAACCACCATTCGAAACAGGCGTGGAAGATAAATATTCCCTCCAAGAATATAATCGTTGTAACCAAGATAAAGTTAGAAGATGATCTCTTTGACCATTTTCTCCAAAGAATGGTTTTGAACTTACTTTCAGCAAACAAAATTCAATTTCATTGCATGTTTTTGATAAAGCTCGCAATCCTGGGAAACATACAACAAGAGATTTTTCAGTGGCTGAAATGGCCAATGCATGAAACAAACGAGGTTTTTCTTGAAGTTGCCTTCCTAAATGTAATAATTGACATTGTCTTTTAAATTCTAAATTACGGCACATGTTGATTTTCCTACATAACATATCAATTTCGTTTTGTGAGTAGGGCGAGGGTTTTTTGTCAATCTTTGCATGGACAAGTCGACCCACCATTAAATCTGCATAACGGCGTATAGGAGATGTGAAATGAACGTACGGATTAATTCCTAAAGAAAAATGGTTACCATCATGACGACATGATCCAGAACAGTTATAAACTGCTGTCTTTTGGAAAGATATCCATGATTCATAAGCCATGGCTTGTTTTGGATGAAATTCATCAGTGCCAATTAGTCTTTGTACATTCTTGTACCTTCCAAAGCTGAATTCCAAATTCATTTTCTTCCAGATATACTTTTGCACTGGTATTTGATGTGAAATGGTATATTCATGAATATTGTCTATTGAAAGCTGATTTGGCGGAAGGTTTTGATTTTGTAACGAAAGAACAAAATTGGCAAAAACAGGATTATTTTCTTCCCATTCTTCCATTTTCCAAGGAGATGGTTCGCTTTGAGTACGAAGAGGAATACAATCTGGAAACGATTCGTGAAGGAATTTTGCTATGAAACTATTCGCATGTATCATGTATTCTTCTACCATAATACGTGCATCAAGTGATTTATTGTATTCATAATATGATTCGGTGAATTGTTGTTCAAATGGAATAGAAAAAATCTTTAACCCCAAGCGTTTATAGCGTATTTTCTTCGAAATGTCATGTAACATAATCAATGTGTTCTTAAAAGCATCATCGCTGCTCTCATTTTCCGTCAATAACTTCTGAACTTCTTGATACGTAAAGGAGCGCCTTGACTTTACATATGTTCGTTTGACTTCTGTTCTCTTGTCTATAATATTTCCGGACCCGTCTATGATGAAGAAGACTGACAAAGTTTTCCTTTTATGAAATGGAAGAAGACTACATAATCCTGTTGCAATAGGTTCTGGTAACATATGATACGCACGATGGTTTCCTCCTGGGTTAAATGTGGTTGATCTTTCTTGTGCCTCTAAATCAATGTCATCATCCCTTTTAACTATGCTTCCAACGTCTGCAATATGGATACCAACTTCAAAATGGGAATCTGCAATCTCCTTTATGCTCAATGCATCATCTAAGTCTTTGGATTTTTTATCATCGATAGTAAACACATGAAGGTTTGTCAAATCCTCTCTCTTTTCCTCTAATCTGATATCTGACTCTCTTTCTAGTTCACCCACTTTCTCTATCGTTTTTTCTTTGTAGAGGACAGATACTTTGTTTTCCAGGCAAATAAGGTTTAGAGATGTTTCTACATTATGTTTTGGGTCATAAACCTTTATTATTGCACCTATGGGATAAACACCTTCCCACTTTATGAAACAAACGAGAAAGGTGTATTCTTTTCGTTTTGATTGATCTATGAACTTTACTTCATCTATTATAAGTTTTTTTGTTATTTCATTCAACTTGTATACGTTAACGCCTGGTTTTCTTGGTCCCTCAAATACCTCCTTTAATGGATAAATTTTAGGCACAGTTTTACATACGGGTATCATGAAGCGGTCGTCCATAGTGCAAACAAATACAGGGTATTCTGGAATTGATTCGTTTCTTTTTGTTATGCAAACAACTTTCCCATATATCTTATTTCTATGCTCATCGTTATGTAGAATTTCCACTACGACCTCGTCTTCATTAAAGGCTTTGCCACATTTTGATCTTCCTGATATTTCTATTTCCATTTCGCCGTCCATTGTGGTACAGACCGCTCTGTGAGCATTAAATATTTCAATTTTACAATGCTTGTAGGTCTCTGGATACTTTGCACAGCGCTCAAAACTCTCACTGATGTCAAGCATTTTGTCATACATTTCTACTTTTGTACTGAAACAATCGTTCACAAAACCATCTGACAAGTCAAGCCCAGCACTAAACAGGGTTTCGCTGAAACCGCTATCGTCCAAGAACTCATTTCTGTAGTGTTTCAGTGATTTGTTGTAGAAATAATTGGTAGTTTCCTGGTCATAATCGACTTCCTCATCATATTCCTCCAATAAATCGTCATCGCTGAATGACTCAGATGCTGGATCTGACTCTTCTGACATTTCTGCAGATTTTGGAAACCTATCTTACTTTGTTGAAAATTGTCTCGAGAGAATAATTTGGGTATTCTTCTCTGTAAAATAAATTTCAATTTTTGCTTAAAATATGTAAATATCATTTATTAATATATCTCTTTGGAAAAAAAGAAAGATACATTTAACTGTGTAAAAACATGATGATTTTATTCATTAACAATGTTCTTTCAAAATTTATTGTTGGTATAACTAATAGCAAATCGAATTAATTTGTGTTTAATATTTCCAGTGCTTACTTTTTGTTAAGGAAAAATATTGATAATTACATCCTGACTCCAAAAAAAACCCCATAGCTGTAATGGTAGAAACCTTAAGGAAATAATTCCGTAAACATAGATCGAAGAAAATTTATATAATATGCATATGCCTTTCCGAATTTTGCTATTACATAAAATAGAAATTGAAATCTCATTGTATGATTGTATTTTTTTCTCAAAAATTAAAATTACTGATAAAACATACAAGAAAACGTTTGTAATTCAAATCGGGGTATTTTTTCAGCTTCTGTATACATTTTTTATAATATGGGCACGTTTCCCTCTTTATAAAAAAATACCGTATATTATATCAGCTAAAATTGTTTACTACAAACACAAATTTAAGAAGTAATTCTATTTTAGAAAATTTTTCTCCTTTTTGCAGATATTAAAATTGTATGATAATAATATCCTGTGGTGGTTTATATTTGGTAGAAAGCTGGTAAAATTACAATCTCTTGTTTTGCATCTCGAACAAAAACAAAATAACTTTGACCAGTCTTTTATTTACACTACATACACCTCTTTGATCTCTGGAGTAAAATGCTATTCACACCTAAAAACTTAAGAAGACTTTTCTAGCTGGGATATAATCATGTACATGTAGTTACATACATGTATCTAAAGTCCCTGAAGCAATACCATATAAAGCTATTGGTCAACTGGAACCAATCGTCCTCAAAAATTTTTCGACAAAATTATTGGCATATATATGGGCTAGGATATAAATGTACCATTAACACCCGAAAAAGAAACCCGTTATACGGTAATGGAAAGTGTGAACATCGTATGATATTGTTTTCAAACATTTTTATGCTTAAGTCATTCGTTATTTTCGAAACCAAAATGAATGCAAATTTTTGTTTTTTTTTCCTATGGTTTCTTGAGTGATCCCCTTTTATCCATATATATATATATATTTGAGTTAAACTGTGTTAACGTTTTGCACTTCCCCAGGGCTGTGTCATGTTGTTAATTTTGAACGTACCTGATGGCAGTAAATAAAAATTTTTGACATACACAAGAACTTCCACTACAGTTTTGTGAGAACATACATATAGGGAAGTGGGACCCAAAGAAACAGGGGGAGGGTAATACAAATAAGTATAGATATTTCGTAAACAGGGTTTACCCTTAAAAACTCTAATATACATCGTTATCTATACTTACCCGCCTCAACGATTCTCAGAAAAAATGTAGCAAACCTTAGGCAGAATAATATAAATTTCATCTACCTTGGCTAATTTTTTTTAAGAACAAGCAGCCTCTGCCATCTTGTCTCTCCCGTCGTGTGTCCCTTGGCATGACCCGGAAAAATCTTTGGATCATTCAGTGTATAAATAATGCCAAAGCAACCAATATGAATGTTGACCAGTATTTCACTCATTTCTATCAAATATAGCTCTTTCAATTACTTTGCTTGTAAAAATAATTTGAATTCCGTTCCCTTCCCTGTGGCTTGGTATAGTTTCAAAGTAGGGCGTTAGGTCCACTCATTCTCTAATAAATAGGGTAATATGTGACATTTCTCATCTTGCGAAAGCCAATAATTTTCAAGGAACAATATATTGAATATCAATATCAACTTACCGTAATCGTAAACAAAACACTCTGGGCATTTAAGAACTGTTTTTCTGCTAACCATTTGCATTTGCAAATATTGTAATTACAAAAGTATCGATCTCCCACGTAACGTTTAGTAGTGCAGCAGTCACGCCATGCGATTTTCAGTAAAACAGAATGGGGTATTTAAAACATATGCGACTGGTAGACAATTGTGGATTTATAATTAACTTTATCTTAAAAAAAATCTTAACTTGACCTTTATAGTAAAATCTAGCGCATGTTGAGCATAGCAAAATAAAAACCTGTTATTTACAAGTGCATTTGTTGTGTTTGCTTTTCACTTCAAGGAAAATTCAAATTATTTATGTGTAAATACACACTCGTGTTGCTATGGAAAATTTGCTTATAACGCAGATTGTTTAATTCCTTAAAAAGAGCTAGTTTCCCAGTCACTTTGCTAAAAACCAGAGGGCGATGTTCAGAATAACCTGCTTTCAACTCTCTCAGAGTGCAGATAAAATCAATGTTTTGCGTCAATTATATGTGTTACCATAGAAAAATATTACTATTTTCTTCGTATTACGTAAACGCAAGGCCTGATTTAAAAGTGGCTCAGATGTTTTAGTAACATTAATAGTGAAATGACTTACATACCGCATCAACCAGTGAACCACCTTGAGTTGAAAGACTCACAGACACAAAGCACGGAACTAACCAGTGCGGACATTTTAAAAAGCTTCGATCGATCCGGTCCGTCTACCTAAATAATTACCTGGTACCTAGACGGAACACTACTGAATATTCAAAAATGATTAAAAAAAATCTTTAAAGAACTATTTTTTAGCGCACTGTTACCTGAGAAAAAAGATTACCTGATCTTAGAAGTACGGATGCTATTGCTATGTCCTAGATGGACCTAAATTAAAATAAACGCCAAAGATCTATAATACACATTGCATGCCATATACAGCGAGTTTGTCTATAATGCCTTGGGACCTCTAGCAGATTTCATTGTTTTATATTTGGGCTTGCCTTCCTCATTGAAATGCCTCAATCAAATTGAAAAAAACCCAGCTTATATTTAAAAGATAAATTGATACTGTGATAAGACAGATAACTCTTAATGACACACGTGTCTTTCATTCCTTTAGGAATTTGTTAAGTTGAAGTGCTTTTTGTCCAATTTTGTCCCGCAAACTCCCCTACAATTGATTGTATTTTACCTAGCACATACATTTCTTTTGGAAAATCATAGGAGTGAGAAAAACCATTTCATATAGGTGAGCAGAGGGTTTTAAGAATATAAGGTATCGGTAAACACTTCAAATGCTCACGGTGGAAGTGATTTTTAATGTTATGTTAAGTATTTCAAGTTTTTCTTGTGCAAAAACTATTTTTAAAAAATACTTGAAAAGGTGTTACAGAAAAATATTTCTATGCACAGAAATCTTTCCGATTATATTCATTGACTTTTATTATAATGCATGGAAGTCGGGAGCAAATCAAAGATAGGGGAAAATTATGGAAATGGCATGATAATTTATTACAATATATTTTATTAGAATGAGAAATTGATTTGTACAGAATAGACGAAAAATCTTATATCTTGTCACAATATTTTCTGCATACAATAGAACACATACAATAAACATTTATTTAGGGAAGTTTTATTACAAATTGTCCTTATTCTTCGGGGGTAGGAGTTACTTCTTTACTTCTTAGAAAATTCCATAAGGAAAGGTTTTATTATAATTAAAAACAGTAAAATTATCTTGACATATTTTTAAAATCGTACTTTTAGTCTCTTGAGGCGTCCAGGATAAACATCTCGCTCTGATAACATTGCAACCTATCACATTCTGACATCTGAACACCAAGGTTCATTTGTTTTGTTTCATTTTCGATTATCTGAAATACGCATAATATAAATTAATTTCATAAAATATTATATATTATATATATTATATATATTATATATTATATATATTATATATATTATATATATTATATATATTATAAAAGAAAAACTAACTTTAATGTTACATAAATATATATTTACATTGAGTGTAATTTTCTTTATAAAATCCATCAGAAATCCATGACATTCAAATCTCTCTATCACACACGGAACCTTGCCACCACGCGTTAGAATATACAGAGGGAACTATACGCATTTTCAATACTCTAGGAACATCAAAATGTACATTGTTTTGACACGATTTTATAAAAATAACAACCCTGTTAAATTAACGTAAAAATACAATAAATGTGCGTTTAAAATTCATCTGTCACTTTTTTTCTCGAAATTTATTAAATCTGTTCAGATGAATTCATTTAAGTGTACTATCTGAAGTGAAGGGTATTACAAAGCAGTTATAGACTGGAAATCAGGAACGAAATTGCTGAGTGGACCTGAAGTTGAAAATGTTATCCTTGTGTCCTTGGCCACCTTAGGCAGCATTTTCACCTTCAGGTCCAACAAATCATGTATTGTCCTCATATCCAGTCAATAATAGTATACCGGTATTATTCATACTTGTTTAGAAAAAAAACCCATACTTACAGATTAACACCAGCAAAATCCACGAGAAAAGATTAATGAAGAAATCGACTATGTTTCTTGGGAACGAGAAAACTCAGTCAAATGATACTTTTTAAGACTTTCAAAACAGGAAAGTTATGTAAGTTTCCTATACCCATGGAGCAGCAGTCAAAGTAAAAATTGTATGATTACTCTAACTTGAATCAATCATTTTGACAACCTTGCAGAAAACGTTGAGAAAATATGTTTTTATTTAAAAAACAACAACAACAAACAAACAGAAAGTCAGATTGGTTGGCCTACTCAGTGGTTGATTATAGAACCTAGTTCAAGGAGTGTGAAACTGGCTTATAATAAACTGTGCCAGGTGACCTAAAATGCTTAAGTTCAATCCTTTTTTTCATAAAGGGGAATAGATTAAAAAGTGAAAATTTTATAAAGATCCATAATGTGGTATTGTTTGAAGTTCTTTATCCATATATGTATGTATCCAAAGTCTAAAATTATATTAAATTTAGTTTTTTCTTGTGTTTATATTTATTTTTTCTCTTTCCGTTATCCATACCTATGAATTTTTTGGACTAGTTATTGTTTATAAGCAGATGTCTGAATTGTATTAATTAAAAATAGACAATAATACCCAGTGAATAGAAAATTGTGGAAATTTAATACTTATATGCAGCATTTACATGTATCATTATCACAATATAAAAAATATATTAATAAAAACATTCATCAGAATGTTTAAACAGACATGAACATTTTTACGTCAGTATGAAATTTGTATGGAATTTCTCATGCCATTTCGATAGTTTTCGTCAGTATGAAATTATATGTCAGTATGAAATTTGTAACATGGTTGTATAAAAATTATTGAAATAATACATAAGCTTAGAAAAAGTCCTTACAATAATGTGAAGTATACAAGGTAAAACTAAAACTAAAAACGTTTGTAATTTAGAAAGGCATTAAGATCATAATTAATATATAAAGTCAATATATGATTTCAATTTTCATAAGATGTATGCAATAAAAGCAAAATATTATTAATGAATAAGCTTGTTAAAACCATTTAAAATAGCACAAAATATTATTTGATTTTTAAAACAAGATGCGTTTGTGAAACACTATGCGCCCGACGACAACGAAGTTCCAAAAAAACATTTCTAGCAGATAGGTTACAGTCAAGGTAACAAGGTCATTGACCTTGGTGTCATTTGAAAGAACTTAATTAGTGGAGTATGCATACCAAATATAAATTTTCTATTTCTTTTGCTTCAAAAGTTATGGCGAAAGTTCGGAAAAGCTATTTTTAGCGTATAGGTCACAGTCAAGGTCACAAAGTCATTGACCATGGTGTCATTTAAAAGAGCGTCATTAGTTCACTACGCATACCAAATAAGAAGTCTCTATCTCTCATGGTTCAAAAGTTATGACGAAGGTTAAAATTGACAACAGACAGACAAACAGATAAACAGATAAACAGACAGGACAAAAACAATATACGCCTCGCATCTATCGATACGGGCGCATAAAAATGAACCCTGCAATGTGGTTAAAGCGTATGCTTCAGAGTCTATAGATATAAAGAGTTGATCCTAACGTCGCGGGTTCGAATCTCACGGCGGGAAGTGTCCCTCCTGATGATATCATTTAATCAGATGTCCCTAGTTGCAGTAGGTGATGGTTCAAAAGCCATAAGAGCCGGATACACGTAAACTTTGCAGGCCCCCACTTGCAAGTTATGTAAATATTAATATTGACATTTAAATAAAGCAAAATGATGGTACAAAATATGAAAAAAATACGTTTGCTTAATTGATATATGGTTGTGTCAAAATCTTAAAATCTGGGAAATTGGAACCATAGACAGAAAAAAATATGCCTTAAATCCATTTAACAAATTAATTGAAATGATATGGTCTTTTCAATCAAGACGCTGAAAATCCTTGAAAAATTAACTTTCAATGGATCTTATGGCAAAGTTAGATGATAAAGGAATCAATTGATGTTGCAATGATGTGAATGCTGAAGAAAAAGTCACAGTATAATCATACACGTGTGCTATTTGTTTCCTTGTGAATTTCTACATTCATTTTTATTCCTATTTCACTTTATTTTACTCTATGTTTTTCATCCAATCCAGTTCCCTGTTATTTTCGACACAATCCGTGTCCCCAGCTGTATTTCGGTTAATATAGATTTCCTTTCGTCTTTTCATTTGCTCAAAATATTTTTCGATCAGCTTGTCTTATAAAATAATTTCAATTTCTTCTCTTTCGCTTCAGTGGAGTGAGATTTTGTTTCTCAGCATCCACAACGCAGCCCAATTGGTTGTAGTGCCTTATCAGTTCTCTCCAAACAAGTTCACATTGAAGCAGTTTCTTATTTCCTAGAATAGCCAGGAATTATATAAAGAGTATTAAAAAATGATAATTATTCAAGCAGCAAGCTTTTTCATGTGATTTTTTATATTAACCATTTTATATTTTTTAATGAAATAAATAACGGTATTTTCTTGTCAGATACATTAATGAAAGAAATTATACCAGTCAATTATGGTTTAAAAATTTTATATCAATAGAGACGCTAAAACATAGGGTTATGATTTCTAGAGAACAATGAATTATACCTATGATAATAATGCCTTTTCTGGCTCGGGTGAGGGCAACATTAATTTGGTGTTGATCTGTAATAAAACCTAAGTTATTCTTGCACCAGCCTAGTGTAGGATATGATTCAATCCTGTAATCTGGTAGTGATCTGACAGTGCTGAAGATCACGTAGTCCCACTCACCACCTAGGAATGGAAAGGAAGAAGAATTGAAGGTGTGGCATAATGAACTTTACTCTTTGTCTCAAAATATAAAAACGTACGTACCTTGACTGGATACAACCGTATTAACTTTATAATTGATGAATCTTCTCTCTTTTAGAGCCTCTCGTATCGCAAAACACTGTGCATTGTACTGCGACATAACTTTAATGTTATGCGTTTCTATTCCGTCATGAGACATCAGATAATTATAAACTTTAACCTATAAAAGCAAGACAAAATGAATCATTTTCTTCTTATGTTGAAAAAGCATTAAGATTTTTTTTTAATTTCAGGTGTATTGTAATTAGACGGAAAGATGGAAATAATTTTAAATGGAATATAGGGGCGGTTGGAGGATCGTTAAAATTGAAGAACGTACCACATGTTCTACTTCTGCCTTGTTGCTCCTTGATTGCTGATTTCCTTCTTCTGTGGACACTGCTAGGCATTCTTCTTCTCCTTCCACGTGACAAAACAAAAGAGGGGTATAAGGATTTATCCATATTTGTAAAGGTTCCTTAACTTCATATTTTTTAGAAGGTCCAGTTTTGAGTTTTCCCTTATAAAACTGTTTTGATGGAAATTCGCAAATCTTTTCATTCTAACAAATGAAATACAAACATTTATTAGCTTTTATTGCTTTTTCACATTGAACGTATGCATGTATAAATAACACAAATGTTCACAAAAAAACTCCTACCATTCTATATTGGATGTCTAAAAACACAGCATTGTCAGCATATCGCTCAAAAAGGGATGTTGAAAGACCCAATTTAGCCGCTTCTTCACAAATAATGATTGGTTGGAGTTGTTTATGGTCACCAATGAGAACTACCTGTTCTGGTTTTGCAGCAATAATTGGAGCCATGGTTTCTGGCTCAGTGCACATCCCTGCCTCATCAATTATGAGCTGGAATATTTTATTTTTTGTAGCTTTCAGAAATTTTGGATTTGTTGCTACGGCAGTTGTGCAAAAAATAACGTCATAATGTTTAAGCTCCTCCTCCGTCGCCTCTGAGAGTAATTTTTTATATTCAATAACCTTTTCCGGGTCAATACAGGTACCATCTGGATTTTCCCTGAACATTTTATCAAAAGCTCTTAGTCTGTCAGCGAAAGGTTTTTCTTTTTCTCTAATCAAGTTATGTAGTGATACTTCTGCGAGATCAGAATCCGGTCGATTGTCTTTGCATGATGTTTGATTAATGTAATCTCTACCGGGAATGGGGTATACAGTACTTTCCATGGAACTTCCATACATTCTTACCATTTTCGGAGAGATATCTCTTAAATGCAATCTTATCCATCCTACATCGGAAGGAAAAAAAGCACTTTTAGTGCATAAAAAGTATTTTGAGCAAGTTAAATTTGATTGAAAATTCTGATGGAGATAGAAATGATCATATTACCGTATAACGGGTATTTTCTGCGGTTGTCCAATTTTTTGCGGAATTTTGCGGATAGGACAAATCCGCAAAAATTACAATTGCAAAATATTTTTTATATGACTTATGGTATTTTATACATGCAAGTATGATAAGTGGTGTGTCTGCAGACTCACGCATGGTCAACAATTGAATTTGTTTGCAGAGAAAATTCACAATTTTGAAAGGGTGACATCGAAACTCCTTATTTTGGATAGCTGCAAACAAAATATGACAGCTTTTTTTTCTTTCTTATTTTCCACTTTTCAATTTTGTGTTTTGTCTTGAGACCGTGATTACTGCTTGTGTATACAACACGGTTTGATTGTCTTGTAAATTTCATTCAAATCAGACGTCTGACAGTATTAGTTAATTTTACAAAGAGTGACTAAAAGCTAGTAGTTTAATAGCACAATGCCTGTTCTCATGCACGTTGCATTCATGCGCCTGAATGAATTGAAAAACGTAGTAATTGCAGTGTTCAAATAAATCTTAGAGTTTGATGATCCTATACACCCCGTAAATAATTTTTTGCAGTAAAGTGCAACCGCAGAAATTGAAAACGCAGAAATTAATTTGCTACCTTTTAGGGGTTAAATTGCAAAAATTTCCAACCGCAGAAAATACCTGTTATACGGTATATCCATGACTTTAAATACATACGTGCTACAAGATCAACAGACTTGTTTGAAGGTCCACAGTAAACAACTTGTTTATGATCACCACCGTTTTCTCGAATCTTTAGATTGATGTCTTTAAAAAGCATGATGAGCTTAATTCCAGTCAAGGTCTTCCCTGTGCCTATTACAATTGTAAACAATAAACTTATTAACTTTATAAGGCGCCTCAATGAAGCATTGTTAGACTAAAATCTTACGCTTTTAAAATATCCAGTTCATGCTTACAGCTAAAAATTCAGAAGTTGTACTATATTGAAAGCTGAACACATTTCTTTAAAAAACAAATAAAGAATGGTTGGTATATAACTAACCAGGTGGACCCTGTATGAGAGTAAATCGAGATGACAGAGCCTTCTTTATAGCCTCTAACTGCTTTTCATTGTTCGGTTGCAATGATGCGTGCATCACGTCGGACTTTGTTTGTTTTGCCAATCTCACGTGGATGTCGTCTGTAAAATATCACGTGATTTTGTTATTTTCTGGTGCTAAACAAGAACTATATGATAGCAGTATTTTTTGGCAAATCACTTACCTAAAGATTGAATTCTTTCTCTTAAAGCTATTGACTTTGCAAGTTGTTCAGCATTTTCTAAACCTTTAAAGGCATCCTCAATATTCCTAAAAATAGAGAATATATTTTTGATTCATCCGTTGATTACTTATTCATTTAAAGGTTAACTCATTTTTGTATTAATAACTTACTTGTCTGAGTCAGACATTTGAAGTATTTCAATCGTGCACGATGGACTGCTTGCATCCCTCATCGAAGGTTCTGGTTTAGGACTGTCTTTGTGCAATTTAAAGTGTACTTTAACGTCTCCGCTTGTTTTACCTCTTTGAAAAGTCTTTGTCTCTCCATGACCAACCCATATCCTTCGTTCATTTGGTGAACTTGCTATTCTTGCCTGCAAAGGTTTTCCATTTATTAACTCACAGCGAATGCAAATAAAATCTGTTTGGTATGAGACACACTTCTCAGTATCTTTTTCTAAGTGCCATCTGAAGTCTATATCCCTCTGCAGACAAAATGATTTTAAAAGTATGAACGAACCATCGTAGGTTTCAGTGGATCCATGAAAGTCAACGCGTAAATCGTTTATGATTATTGGTATGGATTTTGTAGCATTGGTAACAGACTCCATTCGAAAAATGTTGCGCCATCTTTGAATATATTCAGATGATACCATCCTTCTGTTGCCTGCATGTCTAGTGGCATATGAAGAGAAACATTGAACGGGATCAGACATATGCTGTAGGCAGCACTTCACATTTTTTGTGTTTTCAAAGAGATGAATCACTGGCGTTAGCATTCCCTCATTTTGCTCAGCTCCCATTTGAATAGGAATGATTTGGGCAGTGCTGAAAGTCAAACTGAAATCAGTATACTGTTTTCCGATTATGCCATCTAATGTCTCAGAACTTGCATCTGAATGAGTACCTTGACACTCAATAGCACTTGGCAATACTTCCTTTTCAAAGAAAAAATTCTCATCCAGCAAATTCATATTGTCGCTAATAAGACATTGTAACAACTGTTTCCATTTCCAAAGAGTCGGAAAAAATACTCTTTGATGTGGATTGATCTTTACTGGTCCTCTTTTAGAATTTGATGCATTTGACGAAAAACCAAGTGCTGAATATAAACGCTGCTGCCATGATAGAGTCAATATGTGCTTTTTATTTTCCTCTAAATCGGGTTTTGATTTTAGCTTTAGTAAATGATATTGAACTTCACCACATGATTTTGTTAATTCTCTTTGACCAGGAAAACAAACTAAAAGAGATTTTTCTGATGCAGATACGACCAAGCTATGTAACATAACTGGTTGTTTTTTAAATTGTCTTCCAAGGTGAAGTAAACGACACTGCCTCTGAAATTTTCTGGTTTGGCTTCCATTGATTTTTTTGCACAGCGTTTCAACCTCTCTCTGAGAGTAGGGTGATTCATTCTGGTCAAGCAGAGCATGCACGAGACGATTTGCAATCAAATCTGCATAACGTCGAATGGGTGACGTAAAATGAACGTACGTTGTAATTCCCAAAGAAAAATGTCTTTTCTCTTGAGATGACCCCGAACATCGATAACTTGAAGTCTCTTGAAATGACATCCATGATTCATACGCCATTGCTTGAAGTGGATGAAACTCGTCGGTGCCAATTAATCTCTCCATATTCTTAATTTTTTTCTCTTTATAACTTGACACAATTGCGTCCCATATATGTTTTTGTAATGGTAGTTGCTGCAATAAATTATCTTCAGGAATATTTTCGAAAGATAAAGTTCTATTTGTCGAAAGTTGTTGATTTTGAAGCGATAAGACGAAATCTGCAATGTCAGGGTAATTCTCTAACCATTCATTAATTTTGGAAGATGGGGGTTCGCTTTGTACTCTGAGAGGAACACAGTCTGGAAATGTTTCAATTAATGTCTGGCCTATAGTTTGATTAACAAGAATCATACATTCTTCTACTATTATATGAGCATCAAGATTCTTGAAATAAGAGTCATCGCTGTCTTCGAATGATGATTCAAATGGAAAGGAGAATATTTTATGTTTCAAGCGTTTTAAACGAATGTTCTTGGTTATGCAATGCAAATTTTGAAGATCCTGTGTAAACTCATTGTTTTCAGTTGTTTCTGACAATAGTGTTTGAACTTTTTGATACGTAAAACGTCGTCTGGATTGAATAAAAGTGCGGTCAATCTTTTTTTCCGAGACATTTCCATTTTCATCGACTTTGTAAAAAATTGAAATCGTTTTTCGTTTCTCTCCAGGAAGAAGACTACAGATGTCTGTTGCCAAAGGCTCTGGAAGCATATGATATGGTGGTTTGTTTTTTCCCGGATAGAAAGAATTTGACCTCTCTTGTGCCTCTCGATCAATAGGGTCATTCTTCTTTATGACACTGCCAACATCAGCAATATGAACACCGATTTCAAATTCTGTGTCTGATATTCTTCTTATACTAAGTGCATCATCTAAGTCTTCTGAGTTGTTTCCATCAATTGTAAAAACAGACAAACTATCTGAAAAATCTGTCCGTTTTTCTGTTTTTTTCTGATCTGGCATTTCCTCTCTTATTTTTTCTACTTCCTTAACTGTTTTCTTTTCATAGAGTACAGATACATTATTTCTCAGACAAAGCAGCCTGAGTGAGGTTTTTATGTCACATTTCCCATCATACATTCTGATGACAGCCCCGAGGGGATACAATTCATTCCAAGCAATGAAACACACAAGGAAAATATATCCTTTTCGTTTTGATTGATCGATTGATTTAAGTCCATCAAATATCAGATCCTTTCCTCTTTTGTTATACTTATAGATCTCAACTTGAGATTCTCTTTCTCGCTTTGAACTCAGAATATGTATTTTGGGAACTGTTTTGCAAAGCGGCTTCATATGGTATGTTTGATAATGATCAAGGGTACACACAAAGACAGGGTTTGTAGGCAATGCTTCATTCCGATTCGTTATTCCGATGACTTTTCCAAATATTTTATTGCAATCAATTTCAGAACTCTTAGTAGGTTGCACTGATCTGATCGGTAAATTTCTAGAATTTTTCAAAATTTCAACAACAACCTGGTCTTGATTAAAGGCTTTTCCGCATTTAGATCGTCCTGAAATTTCTATCTCAAGATCCTCATCCAAGGAAATACAAAGTGCTCTGTGTGGTGTTAAAATTTCCAATTTACAGTGTTTGTATTTGCTAGGAAACTTTTTGCAAAGATCAAGAGATTCCTCTTTGCTGTGCATTTCATCGTAAAATTTTCTAGTTTTGACACGCATAAAGTTATTTACACAACCTTCTGAAAGATCAAGACCATTTTTTAAAAGGTTTTCATCGATGTTTTTGTTTCGGTTTAGAGAGTCGTAAAATTTGCGCGATTCTTCAAAAAAATTATCTTGCAGCGATTCTTCATCTTGTGATTCACTTTCCTCATCACTGGATTCAAAGTCAGTGCCAATTTCCTCTAACTTTTCATGGGGTATTGGGTCGAATTCATCTTCAGAAATTAGTCCCGGAGCACTGATTTCTCTTGCATTTGGCCTTTTTAATTTCGAGTGTGATTTGGCTTGCGCTTTCGGAGGTTGATGATGTTGTAGAGAATTCCCTTCATCCGATATTTTTTGTCTTCTGTGTCTTCTCCTTCGAGGTCTTCCAACAGGTAAATCGAATTCTGTTACGTCTTTCCAGCTTTTAATAGGACTATTAACTTCTGCAATTGCATTATGGACATCTCCAGCCTTGTATTTCTCGTCCCATGGGTCAAACGTCCCACTGCCTTGGTTTAGTTGGTTTAGGTTATCTCTTCGTTTTGCTGCAAAAATTTTTATCTAGTTTATCTAGAGGAGATTTGATGAAAAATTAATATGATATGTCAATATGATTTTCATAGAGATGTCTTACGTCTGCTTCTTGATTTTTTCTTCTTTAATGTTTCGTTTGCTGGTTTTCTTTGTTCTTGAGACTAGAATGTAATGAAAAAAGAGACCCATTAGTTTTAGGATCATGTGTGTGTCACTTCACAAGTTTTTGTTGATTCATATGTCTACCTTGTCTTGATCCCAAGAACCCTAACACATTTCAAGTTTGAACCAAAGAGTAATAAATCTGAAAAATACCAATAAGGCTCATGTCATTTTTATGAGTTTTGAAATACGATATGATGTTGATTTCCTGTTTTTCATTTTTGAGGATTTTGGTTTTAATAAATCTAAATGTTATAGTTATTTGTAAAACAATTTTAGGCATAGATACGTTTGGATTTGAATTGTAGTGGAATCACTAATTTTGATTATTTTAATTTTTCTTAACTTTTTCTTTTTTATTTCAGATATAAATTTTAAACATTTTAATCCCTTTTGAGCAAGTTTTGTAGAAAATTTTATCCAGTTGTTTTGAGAAAGTCAAAAATTTTAAAAAGAGGTTTTTAAATCCCCCCCCCCCCATTTTCAAAAAAATCAATGTAAAACGTAATAACTTGATACTGGTTCCAGAAAAGACTTAAGGTATAAATATATATATATATATATATATATATATATATATATATATATATATATATATATATATATATATATATATATATATATATATAATAATAATAATAATAATAATTTTTTTTCACAACTTATTTTTTCCGAAATTTCTCAAAGCAGTTTGTCATTTCCAAAATCAATTTTTAACACTTTAAAATTTTTGTCAAGTTGTTTAGATTTTTTTGTTAGATTTTTTCATTATAAAAACGTGAAAAATTTATATTATAAATTTTTTGGCAAATATATATATATATATATATATATATATATATATATATATATATATATATATATTAATATATATATATATATTAAACAGCACTTTATACTTGTAAAAGCTCAAATTTAATCCTACCATGGTAAAGCCATGTGTATCTTTTATCCACTCTTCATCTACTTCGCTTTCACTTTCTGGGGATTTTTGTTGATGTAATCTTGTCACCAATTTCTTTATGAATATATGACAAATTTTTTTTTACATTCTTGCACTTCTTTTTAAATATATGAAATTATGCATTAAGCATTTAGCTTGATTTTTTAAAAATACCTCGTCATTTGCCTCCTGTGCTCTTTGAATGGCTAAATCTATTTTCCCAACTTTTTCCAGTGCATGGGCCCAGAGAATTAAAAGTGATTTAAATTCGGGATATTGTTGGAAATCTCTCCGTACTGAAAAAGAAAAAAAATCTTAAATTTATTTCCTTTTTGAATGACAATGAATTCATAAAAAAAGAAAAAATGTGTACACCATATTCTAAAGCAAATTATTTTTCCTGCATTCGGCTTTTTTAGAATCTATTTTCTGATTAGTAGAGTCGCAGTCCTACAACACTTTTTATACCCCCCGCTTGAAAAGCGGGAGGGTATATAAATTCGTCCGTCCATTAGTAGCACGTCTGTACACACTTTATGTTTTCTCTATCCGCAACTTTTTTTTGAAATTAAATGAAACTTTCACAAATTACAACATTGTGATATTTTACTTTTTTATTCGACGCGTATTTTAGGTTTCTTAAGCAAAACATGGACATTGTCATTTTTTGTTTACTAGCGTATATAGAAGCTTCTGGATAACATTTCATAGGACAGGTTAATTTACACAACTAAAACAATATCAAGCAACACATTACTTGGGACAGTTCATTTAGTGAGCTCATTGCTCACAGTACCTCTAGTTTTTCTAGAGTTTTTTAAAATTCTTTTGAGAAATCACATTCATATAAGTCAACCTGTTCTAGAAAATAAGATACAATTTTGTTTAACTTATCTCCAGGCCTTTTTTTTTTGTTTGAAAAGATAGGCACTTTGGCTATACATTTTATCTAACCTAGCTAATCCTTTTCACGCGGTTTATTTCACTCTTGATCTTACTTACAGTTCATGCACATTCTGCAAACTACTTCGTCCAAACCCTGTGTCAAAAAAATTTGAACTTTGAAATTTTGAAATTATTCAAACCAGTAAAAAGGACCAGAAATTTAACAATTTCTATGTATATCTGCTAAATTTTTACATAAATTTAGGCAAGAACAAAAGAAGTAAGATAAAATAAAATCCAATGCCAATTTAAAAAAAAAATGGAGATTGTAAAGTTCTAAACACAGCATGGACTTAATTTTCTTTAGATTTTTGTCTATTCAAAGATTATAATATATATAAATACAGAACTTATATAGTTAATAACTTGGGTGAAATTGCTCAACTTTTTTTCAAATGGTTTGTTTAATTTGTTAACTATTTTAATACCTTGAACCACTTTACCTCTTGAAGAAATTTCTTGCCACTAAAGACAAATACTTTAAGCAATTCTCTTCGTATAATTTCAGTGGTGCTGTGATTTCCGGCATTCAGGTCCAGCATATGGTTATATGAAGTTCTTATCTCGAGCATACAGTGCCATACTATCGGATGTTCTGCCACGGAGTACTCATCTATGACTTCTTGTATTTCTCTAAGCAACTTGAGTTTTCTCTTTGTAAGTAAACATGAAAAACATCATTAAGATAAATATATATATTGTATGTGGCCAAATCAAAAACAAAGAAATATAGTCTAAAGCTTAGACAACTACTACCGGATATCTGAAAATCAAATATTCTTGTATATATATATATATATATATATATATATATATATATGTATTCATAGGTTTATTACCAATCCCCCCTTCCTCTTAATAAACAAAACCCGGTTAACTTTCGACATTAAAATGAGGGATATTGAAATCGATTATGGTACCTTGTGGAAAGGGTAAAAAGAAGAAATCGACTTGTAAATGTAACAGTTGCCTATGGTCTTACTTAATCTTACTTTTGACCTAACTCGTAGAAACTTATACGACGTACAATTCCTATACTTCAGCCATTCCATCAACTTCTGTGTTTGAATCACCAATAATTACGGTGTGTGAATATAAAATTTGGAGTTTTCTATACAGTATTTCTACTTTTTAAAAATATCAATGTATAACTGCATGTACTCGCAGATACTGTAAATGCATTAATTAGTATCAGTTAAAACTAGAGGTACTGTGAGCAATGAGCTCACTAAATGATACCCCCCACCTCCCATATGAATATATTGGCAGTGTCCATGTTTTGCTCTGGAAAATCCAAAATATATGTCAGATCAAAAAGTAAAATAAGAGGTACACAATGGCAATATGTAATAAAGATTTTGAGAAAGTTTCATCAAATTTCATTCAGTGGTATGAGAGGAGTTGCGGATAAGAGATGGGTATCCAAAACGTAACAGACGGACGGACGGACAATGACGTACAGACGGACGGAATTAACGATTACTATATACCGTCCCGCTTTTCAAGCGGGGGGTATAAAAATCATACATACTGCTATAGAAATACTTGGATCATTCAAGACGCTTAACCAGACAGAAGTTGGATCCAAATTCTCGGAAGAAAGCAGCTTCACTGAAAAATGAAGTAGAGTTTTAAAAAAAGTAATCAAAGGTGTTTTTCTTTTATAATTTATGTCATAACTGCGTATTAAAAGCGTAAAATTATGTGTTGCAAAGCTTTAACTTAAGTGGACAGTGAGACTCCCTGAGACACTATATCCGCGGTTAGATTTTAAACCATGACATTTATATGCAAGTACAACTTAATTGAATGGGTTTTGTTGTTGATAGATCTGTTTTCATCGTCTAGATATAGGTACTGTCATACTTAGATTTTGACTGTTTCTACATTTTTTGTATAAATCCATTCAGTCATATGTAAAGCCTCTTTTTAAGCGTAAATTAAATAATTATGATCTAAAAGATGCTTAATTTGCGACAGTATGGATTTATACAAAACTGTAAAAACAGTCAGAATCTAAGTATGACAGTACACAAATGGTATATTGAATTATGAGTAAATGCATTTTGGTTTCTGAAGATCACAACATGCATGTATTTAAAATGTTTTTTTTCTTACCTCTGTAAAAGCACTTTGTCTCTAGAAATGGATCAAAAACCTGTCCAAATTGAAATGAATTAAGAAATTTATTTTGGTATTATTCTTCTGATATACTCATTCTCGTTAATACCCAATTAAGATATTTTTCCCATACTTACAAGATTTATTATATCATTTGTATATGACATTTTTTTCAAATTAATTTACAAACATACTAACATATAATATGACCAATCATGATTCTAAGCATACAATAGAAATATCATTGAAGTACCTGTCCTGTATTTAAGAGATGCAAACAGTGGTTGTATATTTCATTCGCAGTGTCTTCATTCTCCACTCCGTTGTGGTAAATCTCACCAGACTCGTACAGTTGTCGGGTAAATTCTAAAGCCTTTGCATTATCGTGTTTCTCAATACATACCAGAGCTGCCTGGAAAAAGCTTAGCCAGTTCTCGTCTGTTTCCATGATTTTAAAATTAAGTAGTCTCTTTCAAATTAATTGGTCTTTCTGGAACGGAAACAAAAATTTTAATTGGTTAATGTCTCTAAATATTTGCAAACACATTTTAATGTTTTACAATACCTCTAGCCCTTAACATTTCGAGTTACAGCCGCGTCGAGCAGTGCTTAGAGGAGCGTCTGCTTTAAGAGTCAATAAGTAAGAAGTCAATCCTTACGTCGAGGGTTCGAATCCCACTGTACATAGTACAGTGTACATGGAGACCGGTCCTTCGAACAGAGGTCCCGTGTCGCAGTAGGTGCTAGCACGAAAAAGATTCCTCCAGGCTCTATGGCCCTAAGTGCTCAGCATTGGACAAAATTTGCAACTGTCGATCGGCAAATGGTGGCGTCTCCATATACGAGGGTTGATCCAAAAGTTCGTGGAATTTCTCTCTAAAATTATATAGTGATTTTATGAAAGCAAACAACAGGCACATTCATAATATAGAGTCATAATGCAAATATATTGGAAAATTTTACCACTTTCCAATTACCCATAAGGTCACACGAGCTTTCTGAAAACTGATAGTTGTGAAACCCAGGGGAGACTTCGACGTTACGTCAAGTTATATTTATGTCACGTCAATATGTCCAATTTGAATAAGTAGCTCTATAAAATCCTGCCCTTTTCTCCATTTTTTTTTCAAGAAAAGCCTGGGTATCCTCTTGCACCAATTCATCTTCATTTTTCACTCGTATTTTAAAATACTACCCATCTTTCCATATGATGTTCCAGTTTCAATAGCAATGTCAAGAACAGCACGGCAGCCGACAACGTTTATTAACGCTTTTAATTTGTATAGGGTTATACGCACTTAAACAGAGCCTCCAAAAAGCGACCGCACCTTTAATCAACGTCGATCCATGGAAGTTCTATTCTTCTTAAATTTCTTATGCCACTGGAAAACCACTACCTAAATGCATTTTCCAAAGCCTATGTCAATAATTTACGCGTTTAAGGAAGAGTGATCCTGAGATTTTTACAAAACGCATGACTTGACCGAAATTTAACGTTGTCTAAGAACTGAAAGATGAACAATAAATCATCAACTAATAAACTAAATGTTTAGTAAAATCAGTAAAACTCTCACACAAAGGTTTATAAAAGATCAATCAATCGTAATATTGACATAATTTTCGTTATATATACCACATAGGGCGGTTCAATTCTCATTTTACGTATTAAGAATTAAAAAAGAATTAATGTCTCCCCCGCATTTCCAAACAACCGTTTCTATGGCAGCTGCCATAGAGTTACTATCAAAGATATTTAAAATGTTTTTTTAATTTAAAATATTCATCAAGTGTCTATATTTTCATTTGTAATTAAACCAATTCCACTTAAAAATGAATAAATTATGAAGAAATTCCACGAACATTTGGATCAACCCTCGTAAGTGAAAAATTTTCGAGAGGGACGTTAAACAACATACGGTCAATCAATCAATTTGAGGCGCTTATATTTTTGCATGATATAAACAATATGTAAAATAACACTGTCGAAAAATCCAACGATCCAAGTACAAGTTTTGGTTTTTAATTAAAAAAGACCAGCATCTATATTACGTAAAAATTAAACTCTGAGAACTGAGAGCATGGTTAATATTTTATGACATATCTATCATTCATAAAGCTCGATGATTAAAAAAAATCGTTGCATATCTAATTGTATGATCACGGAACCAATATGACAAATTGCGACAATTTTGGACACTTTGTTAAAACATTTTTCAAGACAGTTTAAAAAACTGCCTTTTCTATACAAATTGAGCTTAGGTCCTTTTATTAAATGATAACCAGTAAATATCAAAATGAATTTGTTAAGAATCATTCTGATTCTATACACAAGAATCCTGGAGATATTGGAATTGACAACGTTAAGTAATTTTTGTAGATCATGGCACAATTTATCTGCAAAAGGGCATGCTAACTTTTTTATGTCAAATTATCCCTCTTCTGACCGTGCTGGCTATGTTCATACACACATAGAATGTCTCAAAATAGACACTTTCATGTATTCTCACCGTGTAAACTAACTCGTGCAATATATCATATGTATTTCCTTATTGGAGATGTTAATATGCTCTCCAATATAAAACACTTATCCTCCAAAGTTAAATGGGTGACAAACTATGATAGGAAAACATATTGTATGATCACCAATGAATAAAATCGTTTTGAATCAACTAGGGAAAAGGGAAAAACTCCATTGCAGTGAAACCACTCATGACGAATTTACGTTTATAGCGATACGATTTTCAGTTTTGTTGTTTTAAAACTATATATTTTTACATTTGTATATTCCCCTTCACTTGCAATTGTATAATGTCGTAAAATGACTTTGTTTGCAAGAAACAATTCTTAATTCAAAAATTAACTGATGTTTTCATATATATCTTTATCTAAAAAATTACAGAGTAATGAAATTTATTCTTAATCGAAAGATTATTTTTTTAAAGAGCCACATATCTCTAATGACTCTTAAATAAGAATTAGTACATTCGCTTTTTTCACACGAATTTACCTACTTTGTTAAAAGATTATTGAAACAAATTACAATGAAACACATGAAGAACAGTATTCAAGGTTAAAAATCCATACACAATACAAAATAGGAACAGAGCAAACACGAACCCCAAAACATCAGAGGTTTGATCAGGTTCCATGGAGGAGTGAGCATCTCCTGGCGACCAGTCACACCTGCCGTGTGCTCCTTGTCAAGATCGGGAAATACCGGAAAAATCCGTCGTCAATTCAGTGTTTAAATATTGGACTAACAATTAGTATGAAAAACGTCAGTCAGCATTTGACTCAATAATAAATTGAATTTGCTGACAATGTCATAATATCGACCATAGAACTTACGAAATGGTGACTTTAAACTAGACTGCTGATATTCTTGTTTCAACTTGTTTGTAAATAATTTAACACGTTTTAGAAGTTGCATTCGTAGAGCATGTTCTTGCGTATCGAATCAAGTGAGAGATATAAACTCCGTATGAAGGTGATGAAGAAGTAAGAAAAGTTGACGATTGAAAAGATAGTCATCACGTTTATCATACAGTTTGATTGTTTAAGAAGTAATGTCCGCAACTTTTCTTTGATCTCGGCAATAATCGTAGTAGAATAGATTATCACTCACACTTTTCAAAAGCTCAACAGGATATAAAGCATCGAAATAGTTGTATCCGAATTTTGGTGGTCTTTTTTCCATTGATATCGTAAACGATAATAAGCATTCACTGTTTTATTGTTAAGAAGGTAATTGTAAAGATCAAATTAGATAGAATGTTTTGCAGTGATATTATTTGGGCGTTAACCAAGTTAATGTTATCTTACTAATAAGTATTGTTCTGTAGGAATGTGTTTACTTCATATCTACTGATACAGGAACAATTTTAAAAAGCCAGTCCCTAAATTGAATAATGCACAAATATGAATGAAATTATTTTGATTAAATCACAAACAATTATCAAGCAAAATGATATCATTTTATTGAAACTATTTCAAAAGTTATTTTCTCTCATTAGTATTTTTGAATATATCGATCTTCGTTCAATGAAAAAAGATAAATTAATTTATTTTGAAGTTCTATTTCTTAGGCATAAACATATTCGAGTTATTAAATAAATCTTAGTTTTATATCAAAACGCATCAATTAACAAAAGTTGCTTTCAATTTATATGGCAAATCGATGTATCCATATGGGCTTGATAAAAGAAGATACCCCAGAGTTTGACAGAGTTTGTTTCATTTTTGGATATTTAACAAAAAATGACGTTAATGGTAACCTTACAACAAAGCTTCAAGAAAAGTGATGACATCAACTTTACAATCGTTAACTTTCCTTAGCTATCCTACGTATCGGCATTGAACATAGCTTAACTAACATTATATAATCCAAATTCATTTTGAGAACTAAAACATTATGTAAATTTTTTCAAATGGAGGTCAAGACAAAAATCTACTGAGAAGCCGGGGAGTGAACCTTGTAAAATCTAACGTTAAAGGATTGTAAACGAATAAGAAAAAGTATTCGGTTCACAAAATATCTTCAAACGAGAGACAAAATTCAGCAAAACATAAAGAAAATGAGTAATACGACACAAACGAATAGATAAAAGAAGGAAATGTACATTTTAAAAGTCAGATAACTATTGAAATTACAAATTGTATCTTTTTTTTTACCGTTGTCATGTTTTTTCTTTCAGCATGTCTTTTTTTCAAGCGTACATATTCACAGTAGATGTTTAACTGTTTGTGACGTAAAAATATCATTTTTTAAAAAGCACAACTCAATTGTGTCATCATGTTTTATTTTCGTTTTTAAATTCTCTGAAATATGCACGAATAAATTGGTTGACTGCCAAAAAAAAAAAAATACCCGTGTATGTTAACAATGAATGTTTTTTCTTATGCGTCATACTTAAAAATATTCGATCTTTTTAAACAATAAAATCAATATTATTATGCCGAACGAGATCGATGGTCATATAAAGTATGCATCAAGTTCGAAAAACTGTGCCTTTTTAATAAAAAGTATGGAAATATAACGATGAAATATGATCTGCAGTTTACAAATGGATCAACTCATGTGTAAAAAACTTTGTCCCCCACTTAAGAAAGCTCTAAACACTAATAGAAACTGATTTTTTATT
Source organism: Saccostrea cuccullata (assembly GCF_032062105.1). NCBI lineage: Eukaryota > Metazoa > Mollusca > Bivalvia > Ostreida > Ostreidae > Saccostrea > Saccostrea cuccullata. The sequence continues at coordinate 65,493 of NW_026933001.1, forward strand.
GGACTCAGAGAAAAATATATCATGTAAAGATAAGACTTTTTCTTTAATTTATAACATAGGGTACGTGCCAGGAAAAATGTTCAAAGACAATAGACTATTTGTGAGCAGAAATGACTGCTGTTTATTTACATTGGGAAAAGTAATGAAAATAATTTATTAAATTACTTACTCTTGGTCTTATATAACTCTAAAAATATTTTAATCCATTACAAATCATGTAATTAACTGTAAATAACAATTTCTTTAATCTTACATATAAGAGCAGATCACTCTAACTGCATAAAACTACTCTATAAAAAGAGCTTTTTAGTGTGCAGTGTTTAGAGCGTCCGTAAGGGGAAAACCATACACAAATCTAAGAGGGAGGGGGTGTTATAATCTCCATTTGACAGACGGACTGGCGCTTTACAATGGGAAGCTTTGTGACAAGTTTGGCTGAAATTGGCTTTTTAAATTTTGAAAAGAAGTCGAAATTGTAGAAAGTTTACATTCCAACGGACGACAGATAAAATATGATCAAAGAAGAAAATAAAGTTGATGAAAATAGGTAGGAACTGTTCCTTTAGTAAGCGATCGGTACTTTAATGTAAAGGTTCTCGTTCTTTCGAATGAGACTTTGAAAACTGAGGCCCCCTGTCATGACCCTTCGCTGGTATACGTCTCTATATGGTTGGAAAAAATTTCGATTGGGACGTTAAGAACATACAGTCAATCAATTCAGACAACCTTCCGCCAGAAGATATAGTTCCTCGTGTAATTCTTTGATTATGGGATTCAAACGTAAAATTGTAAAGTAATGTGGTTGTAATCAGAAATCTATATACAAGGAAGAATTAGACATGTTGAAAAACTTTTTACAGTTTACTTGAAATATGATAGTAGTTTCCGGAAGAGATTGTCCTGATTGTGATGCATATTTCTCCACCAATCACACCCGAGGTTTGTATGTTTTTATGAGCCTTCAATGACTTTTTCCAGTCTAATTGTTACATGGAAATTCAGATTATTTTTGCAATACTGTGCAGTAATTACAGGTATTTTACTAACACATCTAATGTTTCATATCCTCGTTTAAGACGTTTCTTTTTTAAATCTTGCTTTTTTATTTAATTACTTGATTTTGTCATAAAAAAACAATCAAAGTTTCTGGTGTTTTTTAAAATAATTTATTTAATAAAACAATAAGCAAAGAATAAGTGGCACATAGAGAAACAAAACTTTGAAAGATCCAGGGTTTAGACATTGATTGCAAACTCATATATCATGAAGTAAAAAAAAAACAAGCAGGTAAAAATGGAGAAAAATGGAGAACAGAAATATAATAGTTGCATACTGTAAATAAAAAGAGGACATAAAAAGAAAACTGATGTAATCTCAATGGTTATCACATGGCGTAAAGATCAAAATGTGAGAAAAATAGGAAAACAAATCATATGAATTATCAATACAGTGTGGCCTTTAGCTCATAAACAATAAAAATTGCACTATCATGATAAAGAATTAAAAATACAATATTCAAGTTTCATTCGTACAAAACAAACAAAACAAATTTTATTTCTCTAAACAAAAAAACTATTTTTACAACAAATCTACGAAAAAAAATTTACAATGTAATTTCAAATGATATGAACATATATAACAAAGACGACAGGAGAGCATTTCTTTCAAAACAATTCTAAGCATTAAATTCCTCCTGTGTGGCTTCTCTGACTTTCCTTCTTTTCTTTTGGCGTCTGGACTTGACGGATTCCGCGTCCACCACACAGCCCTGTCTACCATAGTGTATTAGTAAGTCGCGCCAAACATTGTCGCATTTCATAAGATTCTTGTTTCCTGTAAAGAGAAAAACGGAAATAACATGTAAGTTTTTAAAAATAATAAACTGATATTATCTGCCACCTACTCAAAAGAAACCTCAACACCTTCATTCGATAACCTTCTTCTTTAAATGCATTCTGATTAAAAACCTTCTTACTGAAAATTTGATTCCATCAAGTAAATAAAAAAAAGTAATGTTTGATATTGCAATGACAAGATCTCTCCCATAAAAAATAAGAATTCATTGAAGTTATTCGAATTGATGTTGTTCTCTTGTTACCTATGATAATGAATCCTTTCCTTGCTCGAGTAAGAGCCACATTGATCTGATGTTGATCAGTAATAAAGCCCAGATTCTGCTTACACCAGCCCAAAGTAGGGTTTGGTTCTATTCTGTAGTCTGGGAGGGATCTAACGGTACTGAATATCACGTAATCCCACTCACCACCTACAAAATTACATTAAGCTTATACATTTTACCGTAAATATAATGAACTAAAATATAACTTCATTAAGACATCTCCAAGTCTGCTGCAGTGAGAAAACATTCAATAATTGCAAGTTTGTTAACCAAAACAGAATCATTAAACAAAGTTCGAGCAAAGAGAACAAGAACAACCTACAGACTACATTTCTGGTAAGATCTACTAAAATAGACATTTGCAGCACAACTAAAACACTCCTGACAAATCTTTGAATACCTTGACTAGCCACAACTGTGTTTACGTTGAAATTAATGATGTTCTCTTTCTTCAGTGCCTCTTTGATGGCAAAGCACTGGGCGTTGTACTGAGAAACAATGTTGATTTGTTTTTGCTTTACTTTCTCCCGGTGAACCAGCTCACTAAAGATTCGAACCTACAAAGAATAAAGTATTAACATTTCAACATCTAGTAAATAATTAATTTATTTTACATATTTTAAAACAATCATAAACTATGAACAATAATACACAAAAAGAGAAAAAAAAACAGCTTTTAAGCAATTCCATATACATGTACAACCTAGAACTTCACTAACTGTAATAAGTTTACGATCATGACATATCCTCAATTGTGCTGGAGAAACGTGAAACGGTGGTAATATACTTAATATATCATTGTGATATTTTAGACCAAACTCTTCATTTCGGAATCCTTTGACCTTATCCAAGTTACCTGAGCTCAAATACTGACGCATTCTTTAGACAAGACCAATCAAATTGAATCAAGTATGAGATACAACAACAGTGAAAGCTGTCTAATCCGACATGCACTGGGAGATGACTTTTATGTTGGAATAGACAAGGTTGCGGAATGAAAGTGTACAAGATTCATGGAAAAGAGTAAAATGGGAATGAAATATAACGTCAGAATTCACAGTGTGTCGGATTTCACAGGTGTCGGATTAGATAATTTTCACAGTATTATCATTATATAGAAAAATACTTGTGATATTGATCGTGACTAGATGACCTAAATTCGGGGTTAAGACATAACCTTAAGTTAATATCATGCTTTGAACTAAAAATGAACTTTAAATTTTTCCCCTGTTGAAGTCTGGAGTACGTAATGTATGACAGAAAGTAAATTGGACACCATGAGTCTAATTTTGTCAACCCCTTTTTAAATAAAAAAAAATGTTTGAGGATGACCAGTGAGGTGGCAGTAGTTCTTACCACTTCTTTGACCTCTGCCTTGTTACTTTTTGATTGCTGATTCCCTTCCTCGGTTGTAACACTCAAGCTCTCCTCCTCACCCTCAACATGGCAAAACATTTGTGGAACGTTTGGTACACGCCAAAGTGATAAGGGTTCATCCACTTTCCATGCAACGGAAGGCATCGTTTCCAAATTTCCTTTGTAAAACTTGTTTGAAGGAAAATCGCATATTCTTGGGTGCTGAAAAACATTAAATTTTAGTCTGCTTACAATGATATCAAAATTGATTGCAATGTAAACAGGAAAAAAAAGTTAATATTCTATTCAAAAAGCCATCTCTTCTGCTTTGGATACTACCGTGTACATGCATGTATTATTTGAATCACCTACCATTCTATATTGACAATTGAGGAACACGGCACGATCTGCATATCTCTCAAATAATGACTTCTCCAATCCAAGCGAGGCTGCTTCTGAGCAAAGAACGACTGGCTGAAGCTGCTTATGGTCACCAATCAGAACAACCTGTTCCGCTTTAGTGGCAATGATTGGTGCAAGGGTTTCCGGTTCGGTGCACATGCCGGCTTCATCTATGATCATCTGATAAACATTCCCATGTGTTGCCTTCAAAAATCTTGCATTTGTTGCAACAGCAGTGGTACAAAAAATGACGTCATAGTGTTTCAACTCCTCCTGACAAGCTTTGCTTAACAGCTTTTTATAATTCTGTATTTCGCCATGATCAGAAAAGCTTGGATTATTTCTGAACATGTTGTCATAGTTTCTTAATTCTTCAGCACTTGGTTTTCCTTGCATTCGAATGAGATGGTGTAGGGATACATCTTCTAGTTGCGGATCTGGTCTGTTATCTCTGCACGAAGTTTTACTTGTGTAATCTCTTCCAGGCAATGGAAAAACAATGTTTTCTAGTGAACTGCCATACATGCGCACAATTTTGGGAGACTGTTCACCCAACTTTTTCAGCATCCATCCTTGAAAAAAAAATTGCAATACTGGTAGTATTAATATACTGTATACAGGGTTATTTTCGCCCTTTTGAACTTCTGAACAATTTTGCCTCGTTTTAAATTCGCCCAGTCATAGTTCTGTTTAAGAAAATATGAGGTGTAATTTGAATTCTACCCCGTTTTAAATTCCCCCAATCAAGGAGAGGGCGAAAGGGGCGAAAATAAAACGGGGGCGAAAATTTCCCTGTATACAGTATGTTACATGTATTCGGTTGAAATTTAAACTCTACTTACACGTTTTGTGTCCCTAGGGAAAGTCATCCAAGTTTCAAAAACTTTCTTTCGTTTTGTCTTTCCTCATTATACCCCCCTCGCTTGAAAAGTTGGAAGGAATATACTTAATAGTGATCGGCATGTCCGTCCGTCCGTCCGTCTGTATGTCCATCCGCCTGTCTGTATACGTCCGTCCGTCTGTTACGCTTTGGGGATACCAATCTGTTATCCAAACCTCCTCTTATAACACTGAATGAATTTCATTGAGACTTTCAGAGAATCTTGTTACATAGTGCCATTGTGTAGATCCTTTTTTACGTTTTGATCGGACACATATTTCGGGTTTCCCATAGCACACAGCCTGCCTTTCTATAATATTAAGGGTACCCATCTTTTATCCACAACTCCTCCTATACCACTGAATAAAATTTAATGACATTTTCACAGATTCTGTATTACATAATGCCATTGTGCACCTCTTGTTTCTAATTCGTGTCTCTCAGAACAAAACACGGACTGTGCCATTTTTTAATGGTATGGGAGACAGGAGGTATCATTTAGTGAGCTTAGTGCTCACAATCTCACTAGTTTTACTGTTTCGGACCAATATCCATTTGTGACCTAGTATCTATTTACTATTCCATTTGGAGAAACTGTGTTGTTTATTTTCTTATGCTGAATATATGCATTGTGAATTGTTCAGTTTAATCTGTACTTTTATTAAAAGAAAATTTCAGAACACAAAAAACACTTAAATTCTTACGGGCAACTAAATCCACAGATTTGTTTGATGGACCACAGAAGACAACTTGTTTGTGTCCTCTTCCTTCCTGTTTAAGAATATAATTGATTTTCACGAACAAGTATATCAGCTTTATACCAGTATATGTTTTTCCTGTGCCTGCAAAAAAATATACATGTATGTTGTATTTTTCTATTTAAATTTACTGCATCATTTATCCTGATTCATGATATTGACAAATTGAAAGACACAGTACGTCAATAGCCACAAACCTGGAGGGCCTTGAATCAGACTGAAACGAGAACTAAGCGCACGCTGTATCGCCTTCAACTGCTGTGTGTTGTTTTGGGCTAGACCACATATTGTCACATCCGTTTCTATTTTTCTGGACAAATCCAAATGGTCTTTATCTGAAAAGTATAATGATATGAAATACATCTACTTTCAAAAATGGATCAAGTTTTCCTAATGAATTCATATAAATACATTGACTATAAATAAGCAATCAGCTACCGAGTTTGGGGATCTTCTTTGTCAATGCTATTGCTTTTGCCAATTCTGTTGCTTTGTCAAGACAACTTAAAGTCGCTTCCACTCGTCTGTAACAAAAATACAAAAAAACATAATAATCATAAAAACCAAACAAATAAAGAACAAGGAACAATATAAATATACTAAAATTGTAAATGAATATTTTACTTAAGATATCTTACTTATCTACATCAGCTTTCTGAAGAAGTTCAACACCACACCGTGGTGGAGGATTAGAACACATTTCTGCTGTTGGTTTGGGACTGTCCTTGTGTAATCGAATATGGATTTTTGTTTTGCCTTTTTTCTTGCTTTTCTGCAAAATGTTTATTTCTCCATGTCCTATCCAGATCTGTCTATCGTCAGGGTTTGTTTCTTTCGTAGCTCGGGAAGGAACATTATTCACCAACTCACACCTCATACAAACGCAGTCAGAACTCAAGAGGTACTTCGACTCTTTTTCTTCTTCGGTATTCTCTTCACCAAAACTGATAATTTTCTCAGATAAACATCCAAATTCTAGATCTCTTTTCACACAGAAGGAATTTTCTAATGTAAAGTTACAATCACTGCAATCTGAACGACCAGAAAATTCGACAGGCAAATCATTTATAACCACAGGAGTCCCCTGGGTCATTTTCACAGCAGATTCCATGCGGAAAATACTCAACCATATTTTTACGTATTCAACAGGGGATTTCATTTGTTGTGGAACTCTCTGTGTGGAATAACGTGCAAAATACTTCACCGGATCTTCAATGTGCTGAAGGCATAACTTTACATTGTTTGTTAATTCTACCATTTGAACAGTAGGAACCATGACGCCTTTTTTCGGTTCTGCTGTAAGTTGCACAGCCAAGATTTGCCCATGGTTAAAACTCATGCTGAATTCGCAGCATTGTTGTATAATGTTGCCATCTCGAACCTCAGAGCTGACATCAGACTCTGTGTTGAAGCAAGCAGGAACAGACTGACTCATGTTCACATCTTGATAATCCGTACCGAAAAAAGCATCCTTAAGCTGGGAATTCTTACCACTCAGTATTAATTTTAAGATCTTCTGCCATTTCGAAAATTGTTGATATGTCACGCGTTGGTGAGGATCAATTCGCACTGTAGATCCTTTTTTCTGAAATCTAATGTTTGGGGCATATCCTGTAAAGGAATACAATCGTTGCTGCCAATAAAGCGAAGCCAGTGGTTTAGATTCTTCATCAGATTTCACTAGTGGTTTAGCACAAACTTTCATCAAAGAATAAGGAATATCTTTGCAGTCTTTCGGTAATTTTCGCATTCCTGGAAAATGCAATGAAACCTCTTTCTCCGACACATTTTGAACCATAGAATAGCTCATCTGGGATCTTTTAGAAAGCTTTTTACCCAAATGAAGAGCAAAGCATTGTTTCTCAAATGACTTTTCTCGCTTTGTAACATTGTTGATTTCATCACACAATCTTTCAACTTCTTCCTTTGTGTATGGAGACGATTGCCCATCAAGTGCTGCAAGAATAAGTCTCTGAACTATAATATCAGCATACCTGCGAATAGGAGAAGTACAATGCACGTATGGGAAAATTCCAAGAGAAAAGTGACATCCATCATTCTTGGAAGTTATATTTCCTGAACAACTGTATTTTGCAGACTCTTGAAAGGCAATCCATTCTTCAAATGCTAACGCCTGTTTCGGATGGAGTTCATCGCATCCAACAAGACGAATTACTTCTTCAAAATTCCCTTTAGATACATTTGAGGTCATTCTTTTCCAGACAGAAAGCTGAATTGGAAATATTTTATTCAATCCCTTTGGAACTTTTCCTACATCAATAGTTGTGTTGTTTGGCAAAGGCAGATGTTGAATTCCTAGCACAAACATCCCGATTACAGGATTTGACTCCATCCATTCCCTTACTTTTTCTGCTGACGGTTGCTGTTGAACTCTGAGTGGCAGGCATTTCGAATATTTACTCCATAGATAATTAGCAATGTAATGATTTGTCAAAAGCATAAATTCCTCAACAAGGTTATGAGCATCGATTGCTGAGTAATAGCTGTCACTATTTTTCATATAATCACCTTCAAATGGAAAAGCAAAACGCTTGTTTCCAAGACGTTTTTCTCGACGTTTTTCGGCTAGGGCACTCAAAACACGAATATTTTCATTCAATTCAGTCTCATTGCCTTCATTTTGATCAGATATGATTCTTTGAACCTCTTGGTAGGTAAACTGACGACATGACTTTACGATCGTTCTTTTTACTATGGGAGCACTAGCTACCTCTCCAGAGGAATTCATAACAAAGAAGACTGAAATGGCGTTCCTATTTTCGTTCGGCAAAAGACTGCAAATGTTTGTACTAAGAGGCTCTGGCAACATGTGATGAGGTCGATAACCTTCACCAGGATAAAATGTTCTTGTTCTTTCTCTGGCTTCTCTATCAATGGAATCACCTTTCTGTATGACACTTGCTACGTCAGCAATGTGCACGCCAATTTCATAACAATTATCTCCAATGTTTTTGATACTCAGTGCGTCATCTAAATCCTTCGATCCCGGAGGATCAATTGTAAAGGCCTGGTGGTCTTCTGCAAGGACCTCTCTGAGTTTATCCGTGTTCTCTTGGAATGGGTTTTGAATGATGTCATTTGTAAGCTGTATTGTCTCTTCCTTATAATGAGTTGGTATTTGGTTTTGGAGACACAGAACTTTCAAACTTGACTTTGAACTTTCACTGAAGCTGTGTACAGAGAGGACTGCACCGACAGGATACAGCTTATTCCAAGAAATGAGACAAACAAGAAATAAGTATCCGTTACGGTTAGCCGGATCTATTGACTTTAGTTCTTCAAATTTGAGATCTTTTGCATTCTCGTCATATCTGTATGTCTCTATCTGGAACTGATTCTCAATATTGTTACGAAGGATACTAATTTTGGGGACAGTTTTGCACAAAGGCTTCATCAGATGTGTTTCAAATGCATCAAGCGTGCATAAAAACACTGGGTTTTTAATTTTGTTGAAACGTGTTCTCTTTGTTATTCCAACTACATGTACTTGCCCATAAACTTTCCCTTCACTTTTGAAACCGAAACTGGAAATTTTATTTAGGCGAGAAATTACATCTTCAAATGACTCACTAAGGATTTCTACTACAACTTCATCTTCATTGTATACCTTTCCACATTTTGATCGACCTGATATTTCTATTGTTTTGATTTTGTCCTTTTCGTCCAATACTGTGCACACTGCTCTGTGAGAGGTTTCAATTGTGATCCTGCAATGTTTGTATTTTTGTGGTCTCTTCGAGCAAAGCATCAAGGCTTCTTCTTTTGTTTTCAGATCTGGGTATTTGGCATATATCACTTTGTTTCTTTTAAAGCTTTCAATAAAACGCTCTGACAAATTCAGACCTTCTTCCAAGATACCTTTGTCAATGTCCTGCATAACATCAAGATTCATTTCCCCACACTGCAGCAGACGTTCACAGCTTTCATTGAAAAATGTATCTTCCTGAAGATCACCCTCTTCACTTTCTAGATTATCAAATTGAGAACGGGGGTCCTGTGTTTGGTCCATAAAATAAGAATCACGAGCCGTTGAACTTGCAGGAAGTGGTTGGTATTCATCCTCGCCTTCTTCAGAATCAACAATATGCATGTTAGAGAAAATGCATGACCCGTCAGAATTGACCTCGCTACCAAGTCCTGGGGTTCCTGTTTGGTGTCCGATGGATGACAAACCAGAGTCACCAGTACGATTCCGCCTTCGTTTTCGTTTTGGCTTGGTTACAGGAAGGTCAAAGTCTGTGACATCTTTCCAGCTTCTGGGAGAGTTGTCTGACAGGGTGTGGGTTATTTCTGGTGGAACATCAGAATCATAAGAACAATTTGGCTCATTTCCATCACCTTCTGTGGTCTCTGATCTATCAAGGTTTGTTTCTTTTTGTTTCTTTTTCTTTTTGCCTAAAAATTACAGTTATACGAATTTTTAAAAAAAATATTAAACTTTTCAAATACTTCCATATATTACAAATATAACTTGAACTCGTCTGTTTGTTGTATAAAATTTTGTACTGTTGTATGATAAATTGTAATTTTATTCAGTAATATATCATCACAGTGAAATTTTCATGTTATCACTTATTAGTTGGTTACTTTGATTTTAGATATATGAATCTTTTATAAGCAAATATGTTAGAAAGGAAATTTAAAGGAATGATTTAAACATAATGCATTATTAATAGTGAAATTCAAACAAACCTCTTTCACGCTTGTTTTCGATTTTTGTTTGTTTCTTCTTTATATCTTTGTTACTCTGAAATGTGTATGTTTATAATTTATTCTTGTTTCCATCAATATCAAGTAAACGAACAGTTTCGCCTTAAAAATATTGTCCTACCCTTTTGGCAGCAGATATTTCAGGTCTTGTTGTACGTGTAATTTCGTTCAATTCTGCAACCTTCGTTTCCAATCTGGTTAGCAATCTCTCAAAGGATGATGTATCATGTTTCTGTAACATCCATACGTTAACACATGAACACTACTTTTGTGTTATTCTTTTTTGTTTATTTCTGAATAAAGAAGTCTTGAATATCATATTTGAAAAAAATAGTATAGCTGACCGGTTCGGCCATGGCTATGGCGTTTTCGGCCTTGTTGATGGCTACATCTAACATTCCCAGCTGTTCCAACGCATACGCCCACAGCTCCATCACTAGCGCCAAATTAGGGTCGGAAGAATGAATCTTGTTAACTAAAATGAAAAAAAAAATGCTTTTTCAACTGGCCAAGTCCCGAACAACAGTAATCTACATCAGTAATTTTGATTTCTTTAGGAAAATTCTAAAAGGATTTATATTTGTAGATTTCCACTAACTTGAGAATCGAGCTTTCAAAGAAAAATGAATCATTATAATATGGATATCTTCGCATAATAAGAATCTGGGGGGATTAGCCGAGTCATATGCCCACACGAATTTTGTAGCTCTGTAAGCATATCGGAAATTTCGTAGTCGTGCGATTTACCTAAACATTTAAACTCTGTACCGCACTGTCCAAATGACAATATCTAGATTTTTAAACCTTGCTGTTCTCGTTACAGTATCTTTTAACATGTGATGCTTTTTTCATATTGCGTATCAATTGTTACATATATATTTTTATAGTTGATTTTGTACTTAATGATATTGTAGAGCTGTTGTAATGTAGTCTAGAACTGAATGCATTTAAAATGTTATATATCTTGAAAACTTGTTTATCATAGGTAATATATTTGTTGACCGTAAATAAATTCATTTATTTATTTATTTATTTTGTTTTAATGAAAAAATATATTGTATTTATATAAATTTAAACCTGAACTAAAAGAAAATTATAGTATGAATCGAACACTCGCGACAAATAACTGGGTGCTTTTTTTATAGAGCTGGTCTTCGTATCATTTTTTTGAAAATTGTGAGAGATAAATCCTTCCATACCCTTTCAATATTTGTTTACAAAAAAATGGTACGAGGACCAACTCTATATAAAAAAAAATAGTTTTAACATTCCGTTTTCTATCATTTTTACGGTTACTTAAGCGTGTTGCTATTTTGGTGGGTTAATTGCAATTATTTTCAAGTCATTTGATTCTTTAATGTATGCGTATGGTTGTAAATAATTCCTTAATTTGACAAAAAGTGGAATTATTAAGATTTTTCAAAATTGATATTTTACCTTCCCTAGTATAGGCAGATGACTCGCCTTATCCCGCCAGATTCTTTGACTGTTTTTACAAATTCAGTATTTTAATAAACTTTTTAAACAGAATATCTTCAAGCTATAAACTCTAAAAGGCCCCTTTAAAAGGTTGTTTTTTTTTTTTACCTATTTAAGGTAAAGCAAAGAAGGCCTAGTCTATTTTTATAGATTCTATAGCAGTACATGACTTACGATTTTTGCACATTTCACACACTGCCCTGGGATTTTGCTGTAAATAGGTATTATTATTATTAAATGACTTATCTTTTACAATTTTCAGAACGTTTTCGTTTTAAAGCGTTTTATTAATTTTTTGTAATGAAAGTATTCAGTATTCTTTTTTTTTTAAATTACAAAAATATTTGCTTTATATTTTATTAATTAGATGAAATTATACAGAACTTATATTGAACTCAAAATAAATATATTTTTACTTGTTTCAAGAGTTTTCGTCCTCTGCATAAATCATAATCCAGAACTTCCCGCAGAATAATTTCTAAACTTAACTTATCCTCACAATAGGTTCTCATTAATATTTGGTAAAATATCTGTATTTCTTCAGGGCACTTTGGAATAGCTGGCCCCGATCTGTTTTCATACTCATCAATGATAGACCTTACAATTCGCACATTGTACAACTTCATCTAAATAAAAGAAAGTCAAATGCAATTATGAGTCGCTTTTACATGCAAGTTGGTTAACCTCGTTAACTGTTTGATATTGGAAGCATTAAGAAAATTTCATCTTTGATCAAAATTACCCTCATCAATGGAAATCCATATGTTTACATCCACTAATCCATAAAAAAATATATAAAGATCTAAGGATTAGACCGTTTTTTAAAAGTAAAACGTCCCTATATAATTTCCTTGTTTGATATTTTCCATTTTTATCCTCATTTCTCATTTATGCACTTCATAGTTTACAGGTATGAAGGATATGGAGATAACGTAAGGGTATTCAATATCAAAGTCCAAAACATTCATCATATAGCTTGGAGTTAGATTAAACAGTAAACCTCCATAAACATCCATGTTTGATATTTTATAGGAGTTTTATCCCCTGCCGACTGGTCACACCTGCCGTGTGCATGATGTATCTGCTGCTGGATAGAATATAATTAAAACCGTTACATACCGCTAAATTGATTTCTGGATTTGACAAAATTTCATTCCAGAGCCAAGAAGGGTCTAAGTACTCTAGTGAGTGAAGTTTTTCTGAAACAAATCATATCCAGGTATAAAAGTATTATGCAAGTAAGGTGAATGCGTTTTAATATCTTGAATAAAAGTCGAATGTCCATAATATTTTAGAAAAAAAATGGATTTATCAATCCAGACTCATAAATACTGTAACAATTAAGTCCATACCTCGGTAAAGACACTTTAGTGCTAAACTACTGTCATCTAGCTGAAATAAATATGAAAGGCTCCATCAATTTTGATTTTTGTATCAGTATGATTAGGATATCTATTAGAAAGGTATATTCGTACTTACCATCAAAGCGACATCTAAACATTTGTCGTAAGCATCACAAACTTTCTCGTCATCCATTTCCTCTTGGTAAAATAATGCAATAGAGTCATACAACTGTGTGGCGCATTGCTTGGCTCTAACATAATCCTCATTCTTACAGCAGGTGTCTACCGCAAGAAGGAATTTCTGCCAGTCCGAGTCTGTTTCCATATTTGTCAAAGACCCTGTTACTAAAATAAGTAACAGTTTTATCGTTTAAGTCTTTAAAATTTTTTTTCTGGAAAGTTCGGCAATTCAATATATAGCGAGTTAAAAAAACCTCGGCGTTGCTCTCTCTCTCTCTCTCTCTCTCAACTTTGTTACGTACAGTAAAAATCAATAAAAGTCAACAGATATAAACAAATATTTAAAAAAAGATGATGTATTGATTGTGAATAAAACAATACCGTTTTAGTTATATGCAGTAAAATATAATCAGATTTAAAGCACACTATGAGGACATAAATTCCAATTTCTTTCACATAGTTATGCTTATCAACTAACAGGAAATGTTCATATTTTAATTTGATAAACTTATTTTTCCTCTGACTTGACCAGTTACTCGATAGTGCTCAAACTTTTAAAAAGTCGAAAACTTTAATGATGATTGTATCTGCTTCTTCGTATAGCAGATATAAACAAATATTAAAAAAAAAAAGATGATGTATTGATTGTGAATAAAACAATACCGTTTTAGTTATATGCAGTAAAATACATAATCAGATACAAAGCACACCATGAGGACATACATTCAAATTTCTTTCACAAAGTTATGCTTATCAAGTAACAGGAAATGTTCATATTTTAATTCAATAAACTTATTTTTCCTCAGATTCGACCAGTTACTTGATAGTTTTCAAGTATAAAAAAAAAAGTCGAAAACTTTTATGATGATTGTATCTGCCTCTTTATGGTAAAATCGTTATAAAGAATTTTTGAAGCCGTGTCGTTAATCATAAAAACAAAAGTCTTATAAATAATTTAAAAATATCTAGATCCAAACCCCTGGCCCTTACCTTTTGTTTATCCGTTAATTATATGTGTACATGTAATGTCCTTTTAATGAAAATTCAGTATATTCGTGATGATCCCTTCTTCTATATGTTTAGATATGTGTATGATATTAAAAGTTTCGACTACCTGTTTTAAAGGGTATCGGGTCAATTTTTTGAAAATTTGCTACATAAAGAATGCGCAAATGTAAACAATTCGTGGAAAGTTGAAATCTATAAATAGAAACAAACGTCAATATTCTTAACTTTCAATTTGCTTTCTAGATAAGATTAACAATAGCATTAGGTTTCGTAATATCATTGTTTATTAATTTTATCAAATATATATAGATAAGTAATTGATAAGGTATTTATGAATTTTTAAGTATGTAGTTGTGATGAATTATCCTGAGGCAAAATAACTAGTATACTAGTACATTTATAATACTTATTTGAAAATGTGACAAAATTTAAAAGAATGTGAAGTTTGCAACCTCATAATAGGTTTGTAATAGTCCCTAAATTCCAACCTGTATGGTTATTGCATTTAAATATTATCATTGATCAGTATTTAGCCGTCATTTTAAAAAAAAGTAGTACTCGTTGTGTATCGTTTCAAAATATCATTGCACTACATATTCAACAATACTAAAAACTAAATAAATATTGAATTAACTAGAATAGTTAAAAGAATTTTTAAACGACTTTTTCTATTATTCCAAAGAAAAAAATCTTTAGAATCATTTTAAGACTGCATCAATAAAGTCATTGCCATTTAACGTATTGAAAGTTCGAGATAAAGAGATATGATGCTATACGCATTTTTCCGTGCATTTTTTACTCAAATTTATTTATCTGAAGGATATGAAAATAGATATATAAATAGTTCTTAAGGATTTCCATCCCTAATGGAACCTAATTCCCTACCCTTAAATGTCCGTCAAGTACATAATACACTGATATTATATTAAAGCATTTTATAGTGGAAAAGGATTGCCCGCGAGAAATTTTTAAAAATGTCATTAATTAAGCAGTAGTTAATTAACAAATATTGCATTGAAGTCTATGGGGAAAAAAGTTTTTTCAAAATAAAAATTCAAATAATTTGAATATCAATAAATCCTGCGGTGGAAAGATGCATTGAAACATTAAAAACAGAATGGCAATTGAAAACAATTTTTTTACCGGCTAATTTTTTTCAATTGATTTTTTTTATTAATTATAATAAGGGGAGATAACTCTCACCCAAACTCAAGGTCATAAATTAGGACACATCCCACTATACATACTAATAGTAATAAATGGGAAATATGTCTAAATAAACTGAGTATTCAGTGCCTATATATCAGTTATGTATTCAATTTCACTGAATTTGTTCCCATTAGGGATTGAATACCTTAAATTTTGCTTTTTATGAATGTTTTATTACCCAAATGTGAAGAGTTATCGTTCTTTGTACAAATATGCGAGAATACGATAAGAAAAAATAAAAATATGGCAGTTCTCTTCAATTTTTAAAAAGTTTTATTATACAATTAAATACCTTGACCAAAATTAAATTTTAAAGAAATAAATCAGCAATTTTAAATTGTTCTGAATATCTTTTTTCCCAAAAAAATATTATTAAAACTTATATTTATTCCTTTTACGAAACATTTCATATATATACTTCTCAACACACTCTATAAATGTAGTAGAGCCTACACTACACGAGTGGGAAAGAGTAATTGCATTCATAGCAAAAGCAGTTGCGTCTATAGTGCTATGAATGCAGTTGATGACTGCATGTTCATAGTGGGAGAAAGCAATGGATATGCAAATATAGATATACCATTACTTGTTAAGAGCCATTCTCTGTAATGATTTGAAATTTCATATAGGAGCTGTGTCACGCATAGTCTCAGAATTTCACCAAACTCTTTATGATAAACGTGATTGATACCCTAAACTGAAATCAGGCAAAAATTGGTTGCTATGTTTTATAGTTACCATGGCAACATGTCTTAAAGTTCGAAAAATGGCATTTTTAAACATGATTAGAGGTCCATAGTTAACATTTGCGGCAAAGCAAACAATTGGCAATGACTGTTTCCAAAAGTTGAAGGTCAGATGTCTCAAATGCATGATGAAAATGTTTGGTAAATCAACTATTACATATGTCACTATGGTAACAAAGTATTCAAAAGTGAAAAAAAATATTCATTGAATTCTATAAAGTCATACACGTAAAAATAAAAAGCAAGTATAGGATGAAAGGTGACCAAATAATAGAAAAAAAGAGCCTTGAAACATATACTAAGAACAAAATATGATATTTCATTTTGGTTGGCAGTGGTTGCCAAGGTTTTTATACCACAGAGAGCCATCAAAGTAACACTCTGTATGTTTAAATCTGATCCTATCTTTTAAAAAAAGCATAACTATTGATCAATTTTATAAGATGTTGGTGTGCTCCAAATTTTCCCATTCGAAAAAATTCAGACTAGACTCTTTAAATAGAGCGTTGCTATGGAAATAAGCTGAAAATATATGCTTAAAAACCTGATAAATATTTTCTTTCCTTGGATATGTTCCCTTAAATGTAGATTCCCAAAACTTTTATGATTGATATTTATTAACAGCTAACTTGACTTTAATTTTGACTATCAGCCAATCTCTAAGTGGATGCAAGAATTTGGCACACAGGGTTTAATATTGATATAAAGTTCACAAAATCGAACATTTTCCCTTCTTGGTAACCATAGCAACAGTGTTGTTTTATTCATCAAATTTTATCATTATATGATATTCAACTTCAGTTCTAACAGATAAGTACTATTCAAGCTGAGTCCTTTAATTTGTTTCTTGATTAAATGGCAATTTAATTATTAATGCAGCGAAAAAAAAATTCACTTTTAAGCACTGGTACTTTGTTTCCATGGTAACTTTGCAAAGTAGCAATTATACCCAATTTTTCTTATGGTTTTGGTGTTGCAAGGTCATAAGGATGCTTATTTGCCAGTCTTGAATTTTCATGTTTTTCCTCAAGACAGTAGCATTAACCCAGTTTTAGTTACTGGTTTTGCATGGTTACACTGTGTAACCATGGCAACCATAAAAGTTATTTATAGAATAATATTTCTTATACTTATATACTTAAGGTCAAACATTTTCATTGTTTTTCTGAAGTCGTTGATTGAGTTTGAGCATGTTACACCTACCATTAGTGAATACGGAGTGTTTTTCAGCATCTTTCAGCATTTTAAATGTATTCCAAATGTACCCTTGGTTACCACTTACTTAGAGATATATTCTAAACAGTTTCTTTACAGTATAAGTGACATCAAGGTGTCATGTTTTTGTGAGAATGGTTTGTTTGCTTTTTCTAGTTTTTATTAAGCCACAGTCAAGATTTAAAGTGGGTGAAAATCTCGATTTTTCAAACTTTTCCGGCTGTTGCCATAGCAACCGAGACACATAGCAACAAAATTTTGTTTGATATTTGTTTCTGGTGTCAAGTACTAAGCATGGGTGAAGTTTCATCAAAATCGGTGACCATGCGTGGCAACGAAGTTTAAGTGGTTACAGAGAATGGCTATTAAGTTTTAATATACAATTGTGGACTCTTTTGGTGTTGAGTATGGTTTGTTATTCACCAGAAAAATATTCATATTGACCGAGGCGAAGCCGAGGTCAATATGGATATTTTTCTGGTGAATAACAAACCATACTCAACACCAAAAGAGTCCATAATTGTTTTATTATATACTAGTATTCGGGATTTGAATAAATAAGACATTGAAGGCTGTATGATGACACCATTTTCACTTGCGATCTTCCATTGTTGAAAATAAAAAAAATCTCCAGATTACAGTTTGTAACCTCCGTGTTTTCCTCTCCGATTTTCGCTATGTGTAAGACGTCCAAATGTTAAAAAATAATCCTGAAATAGGTTTGAATAATTGTTTTCCTGCTCGGATACGTAGCTCGCTGCGGTCGTTGCAACCATTGTTTACAACGTTGTTTGATGTTTTGATTGTGACGTCACAATGACGCCGGTAACTCTTCTCCATGGCACCTGATCCCACCTCTGATGTTTTGGAGGTTCATGTTTGCTCTGCTCTTATTTTATATTGTTTTGTGGACTTTTAATCTTGAATACTGTTCGTTATCTCCATACGTTTCATTTCAAAAGTTTTAAAGACATATATTTGACCTTTGAACATATGAATTTAAAATAAATAGGGAGTTGTGGCATAAAATTTGATTACAAAAGCTCAAAGGTTTCTTGAGATATCGCGTGGAAACAAAAATGTTAAAACAGACAGAATTTATTAACTTTGAAGTGTTACAGACAGACAAAAATAAAGCTAGACGGACAAGCAGAACAAAATTAATATTCTCCACTCTCAGTGAACGCAACAGGGACAACAGACCGTACTTTTTTATGAAGGTTTCACGCAAGTTTCAATTTTTGTACAAGTGGTTCATGAAAAAAGGGCGTTTAAAGATGCACTGAAAAAAAAAATAAATTTAGAATTGATGAGTAACTTTCACTAGGTATCTAAGTATCTATACGACCCACGCTCCAAAACTCACTATCTTAACTAGTAAAATTAAAGGTTATTAATCACGACCAACGCTTTACGAAACACACTAGTTAAATAGATAAGATTAGTAAATTTAGAATTGATGAGTAACTTTCACTAGGTATCTAAGTATCTATACGACCCACGCTCCAAAACTCACTATCTTAACTAGTAAAATTAAAGGTTATTAATCACGACCAACGCTTTACGAAACACACTAGTTAAATTCACTAGGTTTTTCTTTCAGTGTGCCAAATTATTTACAGTAGTTTCTATCTCCCTTTGACAGCTTCGCCAGGGAAAGCTTTGTGGCAACTTTGCTTGAAATTGGCTTTTTGAATCTTGAAAAAATTCGAAATTGTGAAAGTTTACAGTCCGACGGTCGGACAACGGATAAAATGTGATCAAAGAAGGAAAAAAGTCAACAAAAATAGGTAGGAACTGTTCGTTCCGTAAGCGATCGGTTTCAAAGTCAACATTGCCGTTCCTTCGAATGAGAGTGAAAACTGAGGCCCCCTATCGGGACCTGTCACTGGTAAAGGTCTCTATATGAGTGAGAAAAATTTCAAACGGGACGTAAAAGAACATACAATCAATCAATCTAGACAACCTTTTGCCCAAAGATATAGGTCCTCGTGTAACTCTTTGATTATGGGATTCAAACGTAAATTTGTAAAGTAATAAGGTAAATTATCTTTTAATCCCAATACATTGCTTAAACCTTAACATGAACAAGACCTTTTAGATTAGAGGTCCTCGCAAAAAAAATAATAATCACCAACTGAAGTACAATATATGAAACTGTTTGGTACCCTATCCATATAGCTTTGTAAAATGACCCATATGTGATGCATATTTCTCCACCAATCACATCCGAGGTTTGTATGTTTTTATGCGTCTTAATTAATTTGGCTAAATTTAAACTTAACTTCTATGACTTTCTTTTTAGTCTGTTACCTTGAAATACAAAAATCATTATCAAAATTTATAAAGAAAATTCTTAAAACTGTCTGTCCTTCTTGAATCCTCCGTGTTTTATTTATACATGACCACATGTTTTTCTCACTCATTTCTTGTTTCTTTACATACTATCTATTTATTGACCCTTGACTGTCATTTTTTGTTTGTATATATGTATATATGTACCTCTTGTACCAGTGATCTGGTTTTGAGCGAATAAAGAATTGAATTGAACTTCTATGACTTTTTTTTTAGTCTGTTACCTTGCAAATCAGATTATTTTTCGCAATACTAACTGATAATTACAGGTATTTTACAAACACATAAATTGTTTTTAATTTTCTTTTTTTTAAATATATGTATTTCCCTTAAGACATTTCTATTTTCAAACATTTATTCCTCATTAAATTACTTGATTTGTCAGTGAAAAACATTCAAAGTCTTCTCGTGTTTTTAAAAATAATTTATTTAATAACACAATAAGCAAAGAATAAGTGGCACATAGAAAAACAAAACTTTGAAAGATCCAGGGTTTAGACATTGATTGCAAACTCATACATCATGAATTTTAAAAACAATTGGGTAAAAATGGAGGGAAAAGGAAAACAGAAATGTAATCGTTGCATACTTGTAAATAAAATGGGGACATAAAAAGAAAACTGATTTAATCTCAATGGTTATCTCATAACGTAAAGATCAAAATGTGAGAAAAAATAGGAAAACAAATCATATGAATAATCAATACAGTGTGGCCTTTAGCTCATAAACAATATAAATTGCACTATCATGATAAACAATTAAAAATTACAATATCCAAGATTCATTCGTACAAAACAAACAAAACAAATTTTATTACTCCTAAGTAAGAAACTTTTTTAACAACAAATCTATTAAAAAAAGTACAGTGTAATTTCAAATGATATGAACATATATAACAAAGACGAGAGGAGAGCAATTTCTTTCAAACTAATTCTAAGCATTAAATTCTTCCATTGTAGCTTCTCTGACTTTCCTTCTTTTCTTTTGACGTCTAGACTTGACGGATTCCGCGTCCACTACACAGCCCTGTCGACCGTAGTGTGTTAGTAAGTCGCGCCAAACATTGTCGCATTTCATAAGGTTCTTGTTTCCTGTAAAGAGAAAAACGGAGATTACAATCACATTATTAAAACACGATTTACTGTAAACCAACTTTTATTTGCGTGCAAGAAATATACGCGAGTTTCGTGACTCACTTTAAGTCGCAAATTTTAATGGCCGTGAACCATTTATTTTGCCTTGTTTTTTGTTGAAAATGTTTCCTTATTCATGAAAAGTAATCGTCGCAGATTGATTTTAAACTGACAAATCGAATAAATGATGACCTGAATAATAGTTGGTTCACAGTATTGATATACCCATTCATCAGAAGTGTTTTCATCATAGCGATATTGTACTGAGGAGTCAATTGAGAAAAAGATCTTTGTTTATGGAGGGTGAATCCTAAAACCTTGATTGATGACCTTTTTCTCCTTAAAATGTAGTCTGATTTGAAAATTGGATTCCATAAAAAAATGAAGAAAAGAAAAAAATTAATGTTGGATATTGAAATAACTAGATCTTTCCCATACATTTAGTTAAATAACGTGAATTCACTGACAATTGTTGAAAGGTATTTTTCTATTACCTATTATAATGAGTCCTTTCCTCGCCCTGGTAAGAGCCACGTTGATCTGATGTTGATCAGTAATAAAGCCTAGGTTCTGCTTACACCACCCCAGTGTAGGGTTCGGTTCTATTCTATAGTCAGGGAGGGATCTAACAGTACTGAATATCACGTAATCCCACTCACCACCTAAATGACAATATTTACCTAAAGTGTTATTTCATAGAAACAGCATACTTTTTAGTGCATCGATGATAGTTTGAATATTATTTAGATCTCTTTTTGTCAGAATCGTCTGTTATGTTGAAAAGCTTCACTAAACTTTATCAAACTTATAAGTTATAAGCCACAACTTAGCTACAGACTTAAACAAAGCTACAACGATTAATCACAGATAAATATATACATACCTTGACTTGCCACAACTGTGTTTACATTGAAATTAATGAATTTCTCCGTTTTCAATGCCTCTTTGATGGCAAAGCACTGGGCGTTGTACTGAGAAACAATGTTGATTTGAGATTGGTTTACTTTCTCATGCTGAACCAGCTCACTGAAGATTCGAACCTGCAAAGAATAAAGTAAAAAACATTTCAACATCTAGTGAATGATAAATTTGTTTTACAAAATATAAAAACAACCATAAACTATGAACATTAAGACACAAAAAGGGAAAAAAACCTATGAAGTCATTTTATATAAAACCTTGAAATCCACAAACTGTATAGGTTTACGATCATGATATATCCTCTATGCTGGAGAAAAGTAAAACTGTGGTAATTTCCTTATATCATTGTGATATTTTAGGAATCCTGTTACCTTGTTCAATTATCCTTAGCTCAAATTTATACTGACGCGTTCTTTTGACAAGACCAATGAAATCGAATCAATTACGAGATACAACTATTACTATTATATAGAAAAAAATGTATTTGTGATATTGATCGTGACTACATGACCTAAATTCAGGGTCAAGATATAACAGGTAGTTAAAATTAAGCTTCGAACTAAATATATTGGGAGGAAAAAGAAACGCAGGGTAGCCTAATGTTGACAAAATTTTGACCACATGACCGAAAATAACGAAAATTGGTCAGAAGAGAAATTTAGTTACTGTGCACCAAAATCAGTATTCAGAATTATTCAACCGTAAAATTTATGACGTCACGTAGGGAAAACGCTAAAAAGCCCAAAACACGTGCTATTTGATAACGACGAGTTTGTCAACAAATATTGTTGCACTATTTGATGCATATGAGGTATGCACATCGTTTTTCAATATTAAGAGACAATATTAAGAGACATAATGAATTTCTTGCAATCTTGGCACAATTTAGGGAAGATCAATGGGGTCCTGTTTTCGAATGTCCAATTAATGAAAAAGACAACAACGGTTTACTAAGCAGTTTCTTGTAAATTTTCCCCCATAAAACTTGTTACCCGTTGTCAGAGAGGGTCTGGAATGGTTTTCAATCAACCGTGACGTTAACGTTACGCGAAACAGATCCATGTTGCGAGCAGCTTATTCGTCCTGCCATCTCTTAAATCGCCACCTTACTTCCACAAAAACAGCCATTTATACAGTAGAAGATTATAATCATTACATTCATACGAAATTTGAGACAAAACAATTCCGCAATTTGGTTTTTTGAGCCAGTCAACTTACTGTTGTATTCCTCTCACTGGCGCATGCGCACGTCGTTGGACTTATTTTTTGCGTGGTTACCCATGCGAAATATAGCCACGGTTTGAAAGAAATTCCATGCAAAGGAGAAATAAGGCTCTGACAGATGCACAGGAGAGACATTGAAGATAATGAGAGTTTTCGATTTTCACTTTTGGGGGGTATCGTCATTTGAGCTTCAATAACTCATGAATTATTAGACAAAATCAAATGGGAAGTTGGTTATAACTTTTTGAAAGATGATTTTAAAAGTTAGATAGGAAAACTAAAACATATTTTAAGAAAAACAAATTTATAATTCACTTCAAAAGTTTACCCTGCGTTTCTTTTTCCTTTCAGTATATGAACTTCAAATCCCCCCCCCCCCCTTTAAAGGCTGGTGTACGCAATATGTGGCAGAAAGAAAGTTGGACAACATGATTCTAATTTTGTTCACCCCTTTTAAAATAAAAAGAATTGGTTGGTATGACCAGTGATGTAGCAGGAGTTCTTACCACTTCTTTAACCTCCGCTTTGTTACTTTTTGATTGCTGGTTCCCTTCCTCGGTTGTAACACTTAAGCTCTCCTCCTCGCCCTCAACATGACAAAACATTTGTGGAACGTTTGGTACACGCCAGAGTGATAAGGGTTCATCCACCTTCCATGCAATGGAAGGCATCGTTTCCAAATTTCCTTTGTAAAATTTGTTTGAAGGGAAATCGCATATCCTTGGGTGCTGAAAAACAAGAAAAATCTGTAAATTTTATCGAATTTTACATGAAATCTGAAAAACTTTTAATAAACAAGATTTTTTTCTTTTCAAATTCCAACCTTTTGTCTGTTTGATCGGTAGTGATTTGAATACCTACCATTCTGTATTGACAATTGAGGAACACAGCACGATCAGCATATCTCTCAAATAATGACTTCTCCAATCCAAGCGAGGCTGCTTCTGAGCAAAGAACGACTGGCTGAAGCTGCTTATGATCACCAATCAGAATAACCTGTTCCGCTTTAGTGGCAATGATTGGTGCAAGGGTTTCCGGTTCAGTGCACATGCCGGCTTCATCTATGATCATCTGATAAACATTTCCATGCGTTGCTTTCAAAAATCTTGCATTTGTTGCAACAGCAGTGGTACAAAAAATGACATCATAGTGTTTCAACTCCTCCTGACAAGCCTTGCTTAGCAGCTTTTTATAATTATATATTTCGCCTTGATCAGAAAAGCTTGGATTATTTCTGAACATGTTGTCATAGTTTCTTAATTCTTCAGCATTTGGTTTTCCTTCCATTCGAATGAGATTGTGTAGAGATATATCTTCTAATTGCAGATCTGGTCTGTTGTCTTTGCACGAAGTTTTACTTGTGTAATCTCTTCCAGGCATTGGAAAAACAATGCTTTCAAGTGAACTGCCATACATGCGCACCATTTTGGGAGAATTTTCACCCAACTTTTTCAGCATCCACCCTTGAAAAAAATTGCAATAGTACATGTAATATATATATTTATAGGACGTAATTTGAACTCTAGTTATACGTTTTGTTTTTTACAGGGAGAGACATCCAAATATGAAAATTTTTCTTTCGTTCTTGTCTTTCCTCATTTTTACTGATTTGGACCAATATGCATTTGTGACCTAGTATCTACTAATTATGTATATCTCGACACATTTTGGAGAAACTAAGATGTTAATTGGCTTTTATAAATTATGCACTTTGTTCAGTTTAATTTGTACTAATATAAAAAAGAAAATTTCAGTACACAAAAAACCACTAAATTCTTACGGGCAACTAAATCCACAGATTTGTTTGATGGACCACAAAAAACAACTTGTTTGTGTCCTCCTCCTTCCTGTTCAAGAATATCATTGATTTTCACGAACAAGTATATCAGCTTTATACCAGTATATGTTTTTCCTGTGCCTGCAAAAAAAATATACATATATATTGTAATTTTCTATTTAAATTTACTACATCATTTATCCTGATTCATGATACTGATAAATAAAAAAAAAACATTAAAACATTAAGTCAATAGCCACAAACCTGGAGGACCTTGAATCAAACTGAAACGAGAACTAAGCGCACGTTGTATGGCCTTCAGCTGTTGTGTGTTATTTGGAGCTAGACCACATATTGTCACATCCGCCTCTATTTTTCTGGACAAATCCAAATGGTCTTTATCTGAAAAGTAAAATACATATAACATATATTTACGTTTAAAATAGATTGCATGCAATTCAAGTTTTCCTGATTAATTCATTTAAAAAGCTACGTTGACTTTAACTAAACAATCAGCTACCGAGTTTGGGGATCTTCTTTGTCAATGCTATTGCTTTTGCCAATTCTGTTGCTTTGCTAAGACAACTTAAAATTGCCTCCACACGCCTGTAACAAAAATACAAAAAAATAAATGATAATAGAAAGCAATCAAATATACTGAAATTATAAATGAATTATTATACTTAAGCATCTTACTTGTCTGCATCAGCTTTCTGAAGAAGTTCAACACCACACCGTGGTGGAGGATTAGAACGCATTTCTGCTGTTGGTTTGGGACTGTCCTTGTGTAATCGAATGTGCATTTTTGTTTTGCCTTTTTTCTTGCTTTTCTGCAAAATGTTAATTTCTCCATGTCCTATCCAGATCTGTCTATCATCAGGGTTTGTGTCTGCCGTAGCTCGGGAAGGAACACCATTCACCAAGTCACACCTAATACAAACACAGTCAGAACTCAGGAGATATTTCGACTCTCTTTCTTCTTCGATCTTCTCTTCACCAAAGAGGATCGTTTTCTCAGATATATATTTAAATTCTAGATCTCTTTTCAAACAGAAGGAATTTCGCAATGTAAAGTTACAATCACTGTAATCTGAACGTCCAGAAAAATCTACAGGCAAATCATTTATAACAACAGGAGTCCCTTGGGTCATTTTCACAGCAGATTCCATGCGGAAAATACTCAACCATATTTTGACGTATTCAACTGGGGATTTAATTTGTTGTGGGACTCTTTGCGTTGAATAACGTGCAAAATACTTCACAGGATCATCAGTGTGCTGAAGGCATAATTTCACATTGTTCGTTAATTCTACCATTTGAACAGTAGGAACCATAACACCCTTTTTCGGTTCTGCTGTTAGTTGCACTGCCAAGATTTGACCATGATTGAGACTCATGCTGAATTCGCAGCATTGTTGTATAATGTTTCCACCTCGAACCTCGGAGGTGACATCAGACTCTGTGTTGAAGCACGCAGGAACAGATTGACTCATGTTCACATCTGGATGATCTGTTCCGAAAAAAGCCTCTTTAAAAGCCTCTTTAAGATGGGAAGTCTTACCATTCAGTATTACTTTCAATATCTTCTGCCATTTCGGATATTGTTGATATGTCACGCGTTGGTGAGGATCTATTCGCACTGTAGGTCCTCTCTTCTGAAATCTCATGTGTGGGGCATATCCTGTAAAGGAATACAATCGTTGCTGCCAATAAAGCGAAGCCAGTGGTTTAGATTCTTCATCAGATTTTACGAGCGGTTTAGCACAAACTTTCATCGAAGAATAAGAAATATCTTTGCAGTCTTTTGGTAATTTTCGCATTCCTGGAAAATGCAATGAAACCTCTTTCTCCGACACATTTTGAACCATAGAATAGCTCATTTGGGATCTTTTAGAAAGCTTTTTACCAAAATGAAGAGCAAAGCATTGTTTTTCAAACGACTTTTCTCGCTTCGTAACATCGTTGATTTCATCACACAATCTTTCAACTTCTTCCTTTGTGTATGGAGACGATTTCCCATCAAGTGCTGCATGTATAAGTCTCTGAACTATAACATCAGCATACCTCCGAATTGGAGAGGTACAATGAATGTAAGGGAAAATTCCAAGAGAAAAGTGACATCCATCTTTCCTGGAAGTCATATTTCCTGAAACACTGTACCTTGCAGACTCTTGAAAGGCAATCCATTCTTCAAATGCTAATGCCTGTTTCGGGTGGAGTTCATCGCAACCAACAAGACGAATTACTTCTTCAAAGTTTTCTTCAGTTACGTTCGAGGTCATTCTTTTCCAGACTGGTAGCTGAATTGGAAATATCTTATTCCATCTCATTGGTGGAACTTTTCCAACATCAATAGTTGTGTTGTTTGGCAAAGGCAGATGTTGAATTCTTAGAACAAACTTCCCAATTACAGGATTTGAATCCATCCATTCCCTTACTTTCTCTGCTGAGGGTTGCTCTTGAACTCTGAGTGGCAGGCATTTCGAGTATTTACTGAATAGGTAGTTAGCAATATGATGATTTGCCAAAAGCATAAATTCCTCAACAAGGTTGTGAGCGTCGATTGCTGAGTAATAGCTGTCGCTATTTTTCATATAATCACCTTCAAATGGAAAAGCAAAACGCTTGTTTCCAAGACGTTTTTCCCGACGTTTTTCGGCTAAGGCACTCAAAACACGAATATTTTCATTCAATTCAGTCTCATTGGCTTCGTTTTGATGAGATATTATTCTTTGAACCTCTTGGTAGGTAAACTGACGACATGATTTTACGATCGTTCTTTTTACTTCGGGAGCACTAGCTACCTCTCCAGAGGAATTCATAACAAAGAAGATTGATATGGCGTTCCTATTTTCGTTTGGCAAAAGGCTGCAAATGTTTGTACTAAGAGGCTCTGGCAGCATGTGATGAGGTCGATAACCTTCACCAGGATAAAATGTTCTTGTTCTTTCTCTGGCTTCTCTGTCAATGGAATCACCTTTCTGTATGACACTTGCTACGTCAGCAATGTGCACGCCAATTTCATAACAAGTGTCTTCAATTTTCTTGATACTCAGTGCGTCATCTAAATCCTTCGATCCTGGAGGATCAATTGTAAAGGGCTGGTGGTCTTCTGCAAGAACCTCTCTGGGTTTATCCGTGTTCTCTTGGAATGGATTTTGAATGATGTCGTTTGTAAGCTGTATTGTCTCTTCCTTATAATGAGTTGGTATTTGGTTTTGGAGACACAGTACCTTCAAACTTGACTTTGAACTTTCACTGAAGCTGTGTACGGAGAGGACTGCACCGACAGGATAGAGTTCATTCCAAGAAATGAGACAAACAAGAAATAAGTATCCGTTACGGTTTGCCGGATCTATTGACTTCAGTTCTTCAAATTTAAGATCTTTTGCATTCTCGTCATATCTGTATGTCTCTATCTGGAACTGATTCTCAATATTGTTATGAAGGATACTAATTTTTGGGACAGTTTTGCACAGAGGCTTCATCAGATGTGTTTCAAATGCATCAAGCGTGCACAAAAACACTGGGTTTTTAATTTTGTTGAAACGTGTCCTCTTTGTTATTCCAACTACTTGTCCATAAACTTTCCCTTCACTTTTAAAACCACTGGGAGTTTTATTTAGGCGAGGAATGACATCTCCTCCAAGTGGCTCACTGAGGATTTCTACTACGACTTCATCTTCATTGTAGACCTTTCCGCATTTTGATCGACCTGATATTTCTATTGTTTTGATTTTGTCCGTTTCGTCCAATACTGTGCACACTGCTCCATGAGAGGTTTCAATTGTGATCCTGCAATGTTTGTATTTTTGTCGTCTCTTCGAGCAAAGCATCAAGGCTTCTTCTTTTGTTTTCAGATCTGGGTATTCAGCGTATTTCATTTTGTTTCTTTTAAAGCTTCCAATAAAACGATCTGACAAATTCAGCCCATTTTCCAAGATACCCTTGTCAATTTCATACATAATATCAAGATTTATCCCCTCAGGCTGAAGCAGACGTTCACAGCTTTCATTGAAAAAAGTATCTTCCTGAAGATCATCCTCTTCGCTCTCAGGATTATAAAACTGAGAACTGAAATCTTCTGTTTCATCCTTAAATTTAAAATCAGGAGCCATTGAACTTTCCGGAAGTGGATGGTACTCATCCTCACTGTCTTCAGAGTCAACTATATGCATGTTAGAGAAAATACATGACCCGTCAGAATTGACCTCGCTACCAAGCTCTGGGGTTCCTGTTTGATGTCCAGTGGAGGACAAACCAGAGTCGCCAGTACGATTCCGCCTTCGTTTTCGTTTAGGCTTGGTTACAGGAAAGTCAAAGTCTTTGACATCTTTCCAGCTTTTGGGGGAGTTGTCTGACAGGGTGTGAGTTATTTCTGGTGGAGCATTCGAATCATTAGAACAATTTGGCTCAGATTCATCAAATTCTGTGGTCTCTGATCTATCAAGGCTTGTTTCTTTTTGTTTCTTTTCCTTTTTGACTAAAAATTACATTAATATAAATTTTTGATAATCAAACTATTCAAAATTAATATTAGGGATGTCAAATCGGTCAATTTTTATTACTCGGTTACTCGGACGTTTTTAGGTTAGTACCCGGGTTCGGTAAAGTGTAAATAAATAGGAACAAGTTAATTGATAACTGTAAAACATGGTAAACTCTTGTAGAAATAAAACCGATGGGAGGTTACCTGCAAATGCGTTGTAACAATTATGACCACTTTGTACCCGACGAATTTTTTTTTAAAGTTCAATTTATTTATCAGATAAATACGAGTAATAAAATTATAAATGGTTCAGTGTTTTTCTTTAAAAAATAATCAGTTCTGTTCCGTAATTGTATATGTAAGTCTTTGATGTCTTTGACGTCCAAGTGATAAGTTGCATTGTCAGAGCTACATGTACGGTATAAACTTGATCATGTAAACCTATAACAGAGAGGATTTATACGATCTTCGTACACTTTTTGATCCGAGATTTCATAGAATTACGATACGGTATGTTTTAGTTTGGAGCAACGATGGACATAACATTTTTAAAGCATTTGCTTTCAACCATTTGCATTAATTGGCATGTAATCAAACGCATATCAACAATCGCACGTGCAATATCGTCTGTCTCTTTCCCCGAGAATTTACGGCTTCTTGGAGAATTGACAAAATTATTTAATTTATTTAAATACAATGGACCTTAAACGATGTTCAATGAAAACAAATAATTAAAGCAAACTAAACATAACGGTGGAAGGCAGGCGCAGGTGAGAAAAGCCAGGTAGGCACATCAAGTGTTTGGTCACGGTAATTACTGTATAAACACTGCCACGGGCGATAACGGTAATTTAGGAAACCCTAATTACTGTATGTACAAGTGCAAAGAACATTTTACGTTTTAAAATCGAAGTTTTAATGCATTAATAAATATATAAGCTCAGAAATATTTAAAAATATACATCCGAGTAACCGAGTACCGATTTTAGTATTCGATACTCGGACGTTCGATCGAGTACCCGGTTAACCGGGTACTCGTTGACATCCCTAATTCAAATACTACTACATATTACAACTATAACTTGAACTCGCCTGTTTGTTGGTTAAAATTTGGTACTGAAGCATGATACATTGTAATTTTATTCAGACAGTGCAATTTTCATATCATCACTTACTACATGTAGTTAATTTCAAATGATTTAAGATACATGTTTATGAATGCATTTTGAACATTATGAAAAAAGTTCAACAAACCTCTTTCTTGCTTGTTTTCTCTTTTTGTTTGTTCCTTCTTTATATCTTTGTTACTCTGAAATTCGTTTTCATACAATTTACTCGATTTCATCAATATTAAGTAAACTAAGAGTCTTTAATTTAAAATGCTATTATTGTCCTACCCTTTTAGTGGAGTCTTTGACAGCAGGTATATCAGATGCGCATGCTCTTTTGTTCAATTCTGTAACCTTCATTTCCAATCTGGTCAGTAATCTCTCAAAGGATGATTTATCATGCATCTATAACATTCAAACGTTAATACATGAAAACTCTACATGTAATTTCATTTGGTTTCTGGATGAATGAAAATGTCCTCTCTGGCATATCAATAACAAAATAGTATAACTGACCGGTTCTGCCATAGCTATGGCGTTTTCGGCCTTGTTGATGGCTACATCTAACATTCCAAGCTGCTCCAAAGCATGCGCCCATAGCTCCATCACTAGTGCCAAATTAGGGTCTGACGGGTGACTCTTGCAAACTGAATAAATAATGAATTCGAGTTTTAAAAATCGTTTACTTTCATTCAAAACTTAAGCTTAGCTGAGTATTAGTTATGTCACCGTAAGACTTAGGAAAAATTTTGAATTTTTCTCCAAATTGTTTTAGGTAAAACTGTGAAGCCCCTAGTTCTATTCAGATTGATATCACGACAAATTATTTCTACAACAGTATTTGACTTACGATTTTTGCAATGTCCGCACACCATTCTGGGATTTTGCTGTAAATACAATTGTAACTTGTAATCTTTTCACAAAACTCAAAACTTTTCTTTGCAAATACTTACTTTAAATATTGTTTCGTTGTAGTTTTTTAAATCTTCTTTTTAGTCTTCTTTTTAATATGAAATTGCCAAAAATTGCAGTCAAATTAGCTAATTAGTTTACACATGATGACATCGGACTTACTTTTTTCAGGAGTTTCCATCCGTTGCTTATATCAAATTTCAGAATTTCTCGCAGAATTAGTTCCATACTTGAGTTATCTGTACAATAAGTGGAAACCAACATACGATAACTTATCTGTATTTCTTTGACACAAGTCGAGACAACTGGTTTGTCTTCATATTCATCAATAATGGACCTCACATCTCTGATGATTTTCAACTTCACCTAGATAAAAGAAAATAAAAAATAATACAGTTTTCATATTTTAAAATTTACTATTAGATTTGAAATCTATTTAATTGGGACTGAGTCGAAATGCTCAGAGAAAAGATGAATAATATCATCCTCAAAGAAAAGATTTTTTAAGTACCCAATTCCATAAAGAACTTTTTCCCCAGTCAAACATTCTTTAACAACAACATATACTCTGTAAGATAAAATTTTATGGCATACCGCTAGATGAAAGTCTGGATTTGTCAAAACTGTACCCCAGAACATTCCAGGGTCTAAGTATTCTTGTGAGTGACATTTCTCTGGAAAATCATGACATAATGTTAAAATATACAATAAAGTGATCTTAAAAAAATTTCCATTAAATTTTAGAAATTAAAACAGATCTAGAGTATCAAAATAAAGAACCGGTACGTTTATGTGCGTATCATGTATAAAGTATTTTAAATTATAAGCAATTGCATCGATTTCGTTAATTCTAACGAGATATTATTATATATGTAGCAAGTAAAATTCACATACCTCGGTAAAGACACTTTAATGCCAAACTACTGTCATTCAGCTAAAATAAATATGAAAAGAGTCTCCATCATTTTTGGATTTCTATATCAGTTCTATTATAATAAATATCACATATATGTATATAATATCCGTACTTACCATCACAGCGACGCCTAAACATTTGTCGTAAGCATAAAAAACTTTCTCGTCGTCCATTTCCTCTCGGTAAAATAATGCAATAGAGTCATACAACTGTGTGGCGAATTGCTTGGCTCGAACATAATCCCCATTCTTACAGCAGGTGTCTACCGCAAGAAGGAATTTCTGCCAGTCCGAGTCTGTTTCCATATTTGTCAAAGACTCTGTAACTAAAATACATGTAAGTAATTAAAGTTTTATCGGTTACACTTTTTCTAGAAAGTTCGGTTATTAATAAACAGTGAGATTAAAAATAACTTGGCGTTGGTTACATAAATACATGTACATGTATGATAGTATCATATATTCTTCTTTTATTGCAGTTTGCTACATACACCTACTTAACTCGTACAATATTTTTAAAAGCGGTAGGGTAATTTTTACATTTTACATCTATATAACTATTGTAATTTCCTGGTATATACACCTATGGAGTTCCTTACTTTTGCTACAGTAAAAATCAATAAAAACAAACAGAACTTTCCTGAATAAAAAAATGATGTTTTGATTGTGAAGAGTACAATGAAATTTTATATGCAGTAAAATGCGTTAATGTGTGTTATACATTGTTTTTATATACATGTACCTTAATTAATTAAATCAAAAGCACATTGGTTCCAATGATATACCGAAAAGTTCTATATTCATTTAGAAAGATAAAAGGTTTTGTGTCATATTTTAAAGAAGGAAATGTGTAGTATATGACACAAAATTTCAGGTACGGATAAACATTCCTCTTTGATAGAATTACATTCTGTCTATTTAAGTCAAAAAGTTTAAGCACATATTTTTTTAAATAATGGACACAAGTGCAAATACAGGCAGATTAGCTTTTTACTATCTATTAGAAACCGAATATATTATATACCATGATGTGACCATAAGGATATAAATTCTATTCTGAATTCTAGTTTCTTTTATATAATTGTGCTTATCTTCCAGCAGGAAATGTTCTCTTAATGTATACATATTTAAAACTCGATAAACATGTATTTAAAAAAAGTCCAAAAAAAATCCTGACGATTGTATCTGCTTCCTCATAGTGAATTACTAAAGTTTAGCATAAACCTGTATTTGTTAATGATAAAAGCATTATTTCAAGATTATCTAGATCCAAACTGATATTTATGATCCCTTACCTTTTAATTGTTTACCCTTTTTCTGTGTACAATATGTCCAATCAGTGTAAATAAAATTCAGCTTATTCGTAATGATTCCTTCTTCTATATGTTCATATATGTGTTTGATGTTAAAAGTTTCGACTACCTGTTTTAAAGAGAAATCGGGTCAATTTTTTGAAAACCAGCGTTTATTTTTGTTTCTTACAGAATGCGCAAATGTAAACAATTCGTGGAAACTTTGGAATCTATAAATAGAAGCAGACGTCAATATTCTACTTTCAATTTGCTTTCTAGATAACCAACATTAGGTTTCGTATAAAATTCCATAATTCTTAATTTAACTATCTATAGATAAATAACTTCAACGGTATTAAGGATATTATATAAGTTTAATGAATTAAGCTGTGGCTGAAATCATTACAGTATACTATAGTCATACATTTAAAATTTAATATGAATTTGAAATCGTGACAAAATTAATTGAATTTGACATTTACAACTAGCTTTCAAATAGGTTTTTAATAGTGCCTAAAATTTTAAGCTGTATGCAGATTTCATTGAAAAAATATTATCATTGTTCAATATTTAGCATTTTACTAAGTACATTTTAAAAGTGAATATATAGTTGTATAGCATTAGAGAATATCATGATATTGCACAACATGTTCAGCTAGATACGAATTAAACAAGATAAAAATCAACTAGATTGGGTCTAGGTTAAAGAAAACACATCTTTTCTTTTTGAAGAAAAAAGAATGATTTCAAGACTGTATCCAATGAAATTTGATCCAATGAAATTTGACGTATTTTTCGAGATATATTTAATAGAACTATATAACACTACCTAATTTTCAGTACATTTTTTAATCAAAATAGTTAAAATTCAAAGGATATCAAAATAGAAATAGTATACTATTTTAAAGTTTCATTCTATTTGATGATGAAAAAGGCTATGATTTTTTTTTATTAACGATGCGCTAATTTATAAATACCATGATTAATAAATTAATCACTAATAAATACAATACACGACCTTTATTCATAATTACACCAACCACTCAGCAAGTGATTGTGTTAAATTTTGAATACGTCATTTTAAAGTACATATACCTGTCAGTTATAAATATTTTGCTGAATAATATTCTCATTTTCGTTTTCAATTCATTTTAAATCTCAATGCACATACATTGTAGATATACCATTATATTTCAAGTTTCAATTCGGATTATTGACGATAAATAACCTATTCTATTCTAACCTGCTCAGCCAATCATTGAATATCAACCCGTTACAGATTGATTGAAGTAATCTATATAACGCCTAGAATTACATAAGGAATAAAAATACACATGTGTACTCAGTAGATCTAGTAGAAACACGGTCCGGAATCACGACAATACAGATCTCACCAGGATCAGAGGAGCATGTATATAAATGTACATTTTAGCCTTGGTTTGCGACGATGCCTATCGGTATATCATAGGATACGAAAATTTCAAGATTATTATTTTTTTTCAAACTGTTATGACATCACTGGATTTCCATACAATCCGTAATTTGTTACATCATGGCCGGTGTTTTGAAAACTTTAAAAGTTTTATTTTTTGGGTCAGACGATTCTGAAGAAGAAGAGTGTGACAGTGATAATGAATGGATTAAGGATTCTAATCAGTCAATCATCAAACAGGTAAATTGTGATGTCCTCCATGGACGCAATAATCAAATAACGTTAGACGTCACTGCGTGAGTCCGGTTTCACCATTCAGACTCTTTGTCTCATTGTTGTACATATGTTCAGGATTCAAGGAAAATTGTTGTTTTGTTCATTTTGTCATTTGTAATAGAGATATGTGGAAGCCTATTTGTAAATTGGGACACGTATACCTGGATTGGCTGGAATTTTTTTTAATCATTTCAGGAGAGTGTTCACTAGGCCTATAGGGGCCTATCAAATTATCAATATTATACGCATAGACCTAAACTTTTTGTCTATGCTATGTTATACGTAAACGCCTTTGTCATTTACCTCTCTTAAATATCGGCTTTTGTCCAGACTTCAAAATATTGCTCTAATAATTATATGCACACACCAGCAGGTAAGCCCAACATGACGCAATATAATATGACGTCATAAATGCTCGCTAGCTTTTATTCGGCCCAGAAGTATGACACAGGGACTTGATTTTTTAGGCCAACTAGGCCTAATTTTTAGCCCATAACGTAAGTATGAATATACCATGGGTTAAAAAATTGTTACAGAACAAGAAGTATGAGTCTTGTATACGTCTATGGAAATACAGACGTACCCGAGAGCTAAATATAATTATACATGTATATCGTGACAATATGGAGATCTCGGAAGGGTGTCCACTGCTGCACCGTACATCTTTAGAAAATATTATTTGGATTGTTTTTGTCATATTTTACGACTGCTGACGATGATAAGATCAACACAGGTAAAAAAATATATATAGCCTGAAACAAAATTTCCCATCACTTATAGCTTATATTCGCTATTACCGCATATGTTTTAAAATATTGTTTTCTTACGACCTATCTCAAGTGCATAAGTAGTACCGAACGCATTGCTTACATGAACAGAAATCACATATCCGAATACTGACGAATAGAATTTTTGCCTTTATAATGTAATTTCCGCTGAGGTCACCACCCTTAGACCTGTTCAAAATGGTGCAAGAGTCTCTGCATCTTTGTCCCAAATAGGCCTACTCCAAATAAATCAGGATACATCATAATAAATATGCAATATTTTTTGTATCATGGCCAATCAAAACATCAATACAATGTTATTGTAATGTCACAAATTTTCAAGCATAAATTTTGATTACACCATTAAAAATTACAGTTTTTGTCAGACGACGATGACCGAATGGCATTTTCTCTTCATCCCGACAGTAGTATTTTATGCGCACATTTTATATACGAGTGTTTACGAAAATTATACGAAAACCCTTAAAGTCAAGCAGACATCATCAGTGATAATGTGTTTAATTTTGGCAAACAGTACATTGGTAGTTGTTAGTCCTTGTCGCCAAGAATAGTACCCATTTTTGATGCCCATTATATAATTTTTGTTCAATGTTATCAAAGTTGAAAATATTTGATGTTGGAGAAGGGAAATCCTTGGTGTGAATCAAGAGAAAAAGATATCCGTTGATCATTTAACTAGTATTAAAAAGCATTTGGATAGACAAAACGCGGTGTCAGGACGAATATCTCTTCATCTATGGATGCAATGCATCAGAACTTTATTTCATTTGAGAGAACACAGACAAGATGGTAAGAAATATCGTGCTTGAGCGCTCCATCACAATAGGTGTGATATTTTAAGATATATTTTTGTAGCACATGTCAAGGACTTCTTGTTTCCATTGATCCAAAATAAAAATTGAAGAGTTCCATAAAAAAACTTGTAATACGTATTCATTTTGATTTACAATTTTGCTATCTTGTGTTGAAATATAAAGATTTAATGGTTTAAATCAAGTTTTTATTTCAATATTATAAATACACCCTTATAGCAATCAAGTTATTTTGATTCTCGACACTGAATTGTCAACACATTTTCCGTGATTTCCCGATCATGACAAAGAGCACAAGGCAGGTATGTCCGGTCCGCAGGGCATGCTCACTTCTCCATGGCACCTGATCCGACCTCTGATGTCTTGGGGGGTCCGTGTTTGCTCTTTTCCAATTTTGTATTGTTAATGGACTTTTGAGTTTGAATACTGTTCGTTATCTCTATATATTTCAATGGAGCATATTTTTTTCTATTTACAGCAAAAGCAAGCGCAAGATGATAAAATAGCACACTTTAAATCAGGTAAATAGCTATCATCCATATTTAAGAAAAAGTGGGACAAAGCAAATTTCTATTTTAATGTCTCTTTCATTTTTACAAATTATGATAAAAGCATGCAATATATTATTCATATTGTATAGAAATTTTGTATCCAGTTATATATGTAACCTTACCAAAGAAAATCATATATGACACTACTTCTACCTTGATCAATGTTGAATTGCATTTTTATTGTATTTATCTTTTTTTAAATCTTTCTTTTAGGGCTAATATGTGCAGTTTTGCTTAAAAATTAGTTTTCAAAATTTTCTAATAAAACACACCAATCATCTAATTTTCTATTTCCACAATGTATATTTAAAAAAAAAAAATTATATATACCTGTATATTTTTCTGAATTTCGAAACATTTTTGTAGAGACTATAATTTAAATTCGTCACATCCTTTAGTTTCTTGTGCATTTTTAATGGTGTTAACACCTGAATACAGTATTTCATGTAAACAATATATAGAAATCTGGGATAAAATATAAATTCAAACTATTCCACCAGTTCAAAAATGTATAATTCCAAAACATGTTTGTACTTTCGCAAAAATAAAATCTATTTTTTTTAATGTTCATTTTACAAAAATTGTGATTTATTATACCCATTTTGAACATAAATCCACTCCCTTTTAATCCAAAAGAATTTATTAATACTAGAAAGATTGCAAATAACTTTGCTTTTACATGAAATAGAAATAGTAAAGAAATGTAAAATAACCCCAATTGAAAATATTTCTCCCAATTTACATTTATATAACTTTAAGACAATCTTATTATTTGACAAATTAAGCAAGAAATAATATAGCATTTGGATGAAGAACACCGTGCGTTGTGTTGTTTACAAAACCTTACATGACCTCTACACATGTAAATCTAAACATAGTTAGGGATTTACCCCGTGTTTAAAAATAAATCTTTTTCTAAAAACGTTGAGACTTCGCCAAGAAGCCTCTATATCGACCACAGTATTAATCAATAATTAGACCTTACTCTGCTATACAAATATTACGTCATTGCATGCATCACTGTTTCATATCTTTGTACCATATATACTTCCGCGTAAACGTTAAAACAGAAAGTAGACTGATAACAAAATGTACTTATAAAACAGAACGGTCCAGAAGAGAGAAGAGAATCCGTACTGGATCAAAAATGCCGGGCAAACGTAAACCGAGGACGAGGCGGACCAGCTGGAGCCGTGAGTAGTTTACTGTTTCTCTTAAAGGTTTTAGGGGTCAAGGGCTAAATGATTTAACGCATCGTAATAAAAAAAAAACTGCAAAGCATCTTTGGTTTGTTATTGAATAAAATGCAGATTTTATGCTAAATTATTGTTCTGTGTGACTGTTTTCGTCTAATGCACTTATGAGGCATGTTCTTTAGATTTTTTTTTTTTTCATAAAATGCAAATTAGGAAAATGCATATTTGCACTTTGACACTGTGATTATAACCCATGTTCAACAAAGGTTTTTAATACACATTTTACAAACATTGTTATCGTAACGTTATCTTAACATAATGTAGCAAACAATTGGTGATAGGATGTAACTTTTCGGAAATAACACACATCCTACATGAGGGTTAAATATGTGTACTGCATTCTAATATCGTGTGTATACATGCACATGGTGCACATTGGGAAAGTCATTACTTCAGTTCAAACTTCAAACAACAGCAATTTTTATTTTTCAAAAACGAAAGTTAGCCAACCTTGAGTATGGCAAAAAATCAATAGCAGTTTAAAATGGCTGTCATTGCATGGGTGCAAAGTGAAAATGCACATAACGAAGAATCACAACATCTATTGAAGGAATAATTTTAAGTTACAGGTGGTTCAGTAGATATATTCCAGTAATAATTCTGAATAACAAATAATAACTTTATGATTATCCACAAGAAATTAATTATACATGCATTCAACGCATTGTAGCATTACTTACGGGAGCATTAGAGGCTACCATCAGTGTCTTTTCTCAAATTGCTATTATATATACAAATTGTCAGTTTAAAGTTACAAATAATTATTTTGACAAAAAAAGAAAGAAAAAAGAAAAAATCACTATGATAAATTTTTAATATTTACACAACTCAGAGAAAGGGGATATTTTAAATATCTTATCCCCTCCTTCTTTATCTGCTGATGATCTTGAGGGTTGTATTAAACACAAAACCAAAAAAAAAAAAAAAGAAAAAACGCAACTGTTACAAAAACCTCAAATTAGCAATTTGAAAGAAAAAAAATACATGTAACTCATTTGACTAAACAAAGTGTTAATTCATAATTTGTATTTTCAATTTTAAAAAAATCAGCTTTGCCGGCATTAAAAGCTTCCGTACACTATAACAACTCTAAGATCAATAATTTGTTTTAACTTTTAACTAATAAGTCATTTGACTTAACAAATTAATGCATTGTAATTTTAAAAACAAAATGATATGATAATCAAATTCATTTAAAAAAAGAGGATGGGGGATAAGGCGGACGAAGTGCCTATAGTGCGAAAGATAAGAAGTGACAAATTTAATCTCAATTTTATAGAAATTTTATTTGATATTTCACCTAATACTTAAGTATACTAAATCCAAATTTCTACAATTTACAAAATCCCACAAAGACTGAAAATATTTGCCTATGAAAAAGTATACACACACTAAAAAGAACAAAAACGATCATTTTCTCATATTTTAACAATTTTCTTTAAATATGAGTGGGTCTTCTCTCCATTTTTTCAAAGATAATCCTAAAAGCTTGCAATGAAATATACATTTTTTGGTTTATAAAAACATGGAGCGATGACCCACTATACCTTAAAAGTACACTTTTATGGCAAAACATTTGCA
The DNA here is from genome assembly GCF_032062105.1 of Saccostrea cuccullata. Lineage (NCBI taxonomy): Eukaryota > Metazoa > Mollusca > Bivalvia > Ostreida > Ostreidae > Saccostrea > Saccostrea cuccullata. The sequence continues at coordinate 105,742 of NW_026933001.1, forward strand.
ACTTTCCGAGAAATACTTCAAGTTGAGCCATGTAGCATAGTGGTTAGCGCATTCGTCTCAAAGCAGTATGATACCTCGGATTTTTATTGCTAGGGGTTGTAATCCAACAAATATCTAATATTTTTATAAAAGAAAAAAATTATCGAGATTTTTTTTTCTCTCAGAAAGGGTTTTTTCTCCCTCTCTCATAAATTCATAAATTTCAAAAGTGAAAAGTTAATTTAAATACTTAATTTACATATTGAATATGATTTCTTAATATCTGACACTACAGGCATTCTGCTCGCCCTGTCCCCCATGCATCTTCTTAAAAATTTGCAATTTAAAGTTGAATAACTATTGAATTAAGGACCCAGACATAAACTAGACGATTCTAAAATATTTTTATGATATTTTTAACTCATAGGGAATCCTTTATCACTCTTCAATCTATTGTTAACTTCCTGGAGGTTGTCAAATGCTGTCAGGTTGTTTACTTTCAGATTGATCGGGTAGATTATATAATTTCTTTAATTTCTTTTTTTTTTAAATAAGTCTTGTCTTGTTCTTAGAATAATATATTTAATAAACATCAGATTGTAAATATGAAACCTGGGATTTCCAAAGTGTTCATATTATACCCGATATTGATTGTAAATAGATAAAAAAAAACCCGTAACGATATACATGTGACCGGTATTTAACTTACCAAACCGACTAAGAGCTTCATGTTTCATTCTCTATTCAATCTCTTATGCAGTAAATTGTATTACTAGTATCTAGTTAGGACAATGATGACATAAAATGATACATAGACAGATGAACATGGTGGTTATTACACATTTTAAAATGTCCAAAATCTTGAAAATCCCTTTAGAAAAGATGTATTAAAGTATTTTAGCTCAGGAATTTTGAATATCCTTTTTAAGTGGATTTTGATATCACATACGTGCTGTACTGGTTCAACTGATCTGAAAAAGATGTCTTAAGTTAAATGTTGACCCATAATAGACTCATTATGGATTTTGAAGAATTGTTTAATATCCATTGAAATGGTGAAAAAAAACTTTCTCAACTTGTGTTATGCATGTTTTCCTTTCAGAATTCACGACGGAAAATGAGGAGACTCAGGAGGGATGTGATGTGCAAAATATACACAGAGTCCAGAGTTTGCAGGACATTTCTAACGATGAGTTGCCTTCGAGACGTTCATTCTCATCACTTTTTCATCCAGTCCATTCAAACTCATTTTCAAACAGTCAAGTCCAGCTGGATACTGGATACTCTTACAGTGATAAAACATCGTCCGATACGGAAGAACTGGAATCGTGCAGTGGAGATTCAGAGTCTGCTGAAGATGAAGACTATTACGTTGAGGAAGAAGAGAGTGAATCTTTTCAGCCAAGATCTTTTACGATTCCAAAGGAAGACAGTAACAAGACAAAATTTGAGGACAGTTGTGCATATTATGAAAAGAACGAAAATGAGGAAGAGGACATCTTACAACAGGATATGATGAAGTATGGCTTAGACCTACCTGAAAGCGAAGAATCGAGTCACAAAGGTAAAAAGAAGCCAAAATTATACGATGAATTTTTGCCAACTGATCAATTAGAAAAGATGCTACGGTCAAATACACAGCGTTACAAACGTTGTAAAGTTTCTATTCAGGGAGCACATGTAGCTCAGTGTACAAACCTTGACGTTAGAGATGAATTAAAAGAAATTGAAATTTCAGGAAGATCAAAGGCGGGAAAGGTGTTTGATGGAGATATTGTGCTAGTAGAGATTTTTAACTACGAAAAATTTACAAAAACGGTCATTCAAAGACTGCAGCGAGACATTAATAAGGACAACAGGTCACAGAGAATCTACGGCAAAATTATCGGTATTTTTGAGAGGAGAAAAGCCAGAGATATTGATCATCCAGTTTTTGTATGTACTGTAGATGATACAGCATATTATTTAATGAAACCTGTCTGCAGAACAGTTCCAAAAATTCATATTGACCATGACAAGCAGAAGAAATACATAATTCAGGTGTATAAGTATGACACAAGGTCCTCAAATATTGAACCTGACTACGAATTTCGAATCGACCCTGGGAGAAAGTCGTCTTTTGTCTTCCTGGTAGTGTATTTGTCCTGGTCTAGCTTGTACCCAATGGGCGCTGTGATAGACGTTATCGAAATTGAAGAAAGTTACCAATCTGCAATGAAAATTCTTCGACTTCAAAATCAAGTGCCAGAGTATTATCAAAAAGAAACCGTTGAATATACAAAGAAACTGATTGATGATATACAAGAACCCAGAAGAATAATGAATGAGGAGGAACGTGAAGATTTATCTCATCTCAGGGTCTTTACTATTGACCCTGAAGGATCGCAGGATATTGATGATGCTCTCAGCATAGAAAAAGTCGGGGATAGTTTTGAAATAGGAGTTCATATTGCTGATGTAAGCTTGGTCGTGAAAAAAGATGATCAAATTGATTTGGAAGCTCAAGAAAGAGCTTGTACATTCTATCCCGGCCAAGGAATGAATCCTTACCACATGCTCCCGGAACCTTTATCACGGGACATTTGTAGTTTACGTCCAGGGGTTATGCGGCCAGTGTTGTCTGTAATGTTTATAATGACCAAAACGGGTCATATCGAGAAGCAATGCGTTAAGAAAACAAAAATTAAATCCTGTAAAAAATTTAATTACGAAGAAGTTCAAAAAATTATAGACAGGGGAGTAAGTGAAAGTGCCTTAGAGAGTGACATTCTTCAGCTTTTTGAAATAGCTAAAACAATACGTGCAAAAAGACCTGGTGCAGGATTTCACGCGTTCCCCGTAGAAACGAAACTGAATGACAACGAGGAATCAGTTTTGAATTCAAGGGAGGCCCATTATCTTGTTGAGGAGTTCATGGTTTTATCAAATACATACGTTGCTGGATATCTAAGAAGCCGATTTCCAAAAGTTATTCCTCTCCGTTGTCAAGCTGCCCCATCTGTAGAAATTCTGAACAAATGGAAAGATCAAAACTATCCATTTTTGCACATGGTATTTCGCCTTCAGAATATTATTCCAAATGCAGTTCCTGGAGGTGATAAGATTGACCTTAATTCTCTTGGACCTTTTCGGTATACAAGGATTATGCCTGTTCAGAAGTGGGTATGGGAAAATATAATTGATGCAGTTAGGGGTAAAGACATTCAATCAGCAATACAATATTTATGTACTGATGAACTACATCCTAGCCAGTGTTTGGCATTAGAAGAATGGATTTCTTTCCAGGAGAGTGCTTCATACAAATGCAGTGGGACCCTGAATGATCCAAAGAGAAGGGATGCATTTTTCTTTGCAACGAATGATGTATGTACATTTTACATCACCAATAAGGAGATACCCTGACATTATTATCCATCGCCTACTTCATGCAGCAATCGATAATAAAAAATGTCCATATTTAGAATCAGAGGTTGATATTCTGTGCCAAAGTTTAAACGATGTCATTCGAAGAGCAAAGGATTTTCAAAAGCAATGCAGGTTGCTGACTTGGGGATTTAGATTAAAGCAGTGTCCACAAATCCTGCACGGTTTTGTTCAGGAGGTATCTGACAGGTCTGTTTCAATTGTTTTACCTGGATTCAGAAGTCTTCCTCAGATATGCAAGGAAATTGAGTTAAACCTTTTACACGTATTCGAGAGGCCAAAATTTGATAAAGATACAACAACAGGAGATCTTATCATGACGCTTAACTGGCTACTACGCATTTATGATGTGTCAGGCAAACCAAACAGAGACGAGCGTAAAGCCCAGAGACTACACTGGTTGTCAGAGGAGGCTAGAAAAGAAGTTTGCAAGCGAATAAATCCTCATGCTAGAACAAAGTTTGTTCTTCAAGAGAGATGGAAAGAAATATTACTTCAGGTGGTTCGTGGAGAATTCCAAAATCTGGAATATAGTATCACAGGTCCACAAGGGAAAACATCTAGACCGGGAAGTAAAGGGGAAATGGATGAAGATCTCCATAATTATGTACCTGCCTGTAAAGATACAATAATTGATCACTCATCCGAAGTTGAAGATGGAGAAGTGATTCGACAGGCGTGCAGATTTTCAATGTCCTTGTCTCGAGGACAAGTAGTTTGCGTGCAAATTACTGCAGAACCACAAAAAGGGGTTCTTGTACCATCCTTGCAATTGCTTGATATGACCAAAAACATTAAACATTGCTTGCAACACAGCCGCGACCCAATTAAGTTCCTATCCAAATATTCGATACACAAAACTAAAACAAAATATCAATCAGTAGTTGACTACCTCAAAATATGGTTACCAATTATTGAAATGGAGGCTGTAACAAATGCAGCGCATGACGATTCTCCAATCATCAATGGAGTGGATGTCTTCATGGAGCCCTGTCGAAGAGGATACTTTGTCCTTGATCATTATTTTTGTGAACAGAGAGACATTGATTTCAGTGCAATGTCGCCAGAATTTATTCTTGTGGGTAAAAATGAGAACAGAAACGAGGATATTACGAATACTGATTTCTTATGCATAAGATCTGAACATTTAACGAATAAGACCAACGAAGAAAGGAAAACTTCATCCGTGGACCCAAATTACCGTTTTCAGTGGGTTCTTCATGGACAGATTAACATGATAGAAAAAATCATGAAATCTAAACCTCAGCAGAAAGATTCCTTGGAGATAGAGACGGCAGATAGCGATGGAAAGAAGCGACCAGTCGTGGACAAGTATAAGATTCACTTTAAGCTTCATAAGGAAAGCAATGATGCATCAAATGAAATGATGCTTACAGAAAATGGATTTCCAAGCTGTGTAGAGCTGGTACAGAAATCTGAAACAGAAACGTAATTACCTCAGTTATTATTATATTATTTAAAGAAAGACTCATTGGTTACATCGTTGATCCGAGTTATTTTGACTCTGCTGTTCTTGATAAGATTTAAACGATGCCTCCTCTAAATTCCCAAATTAAAATTTAATCGTCCATAATGCAAGTATGACAATATTTTGATTGAATTTATTTTCTGAATATTTACCAATATAATATTGACTCTTGCTATAGCTTAAAACCATGCAGTGGTCCTTGATTTGATCAAATATAAATATTCTCTAAATTGTTTTCTTGAATATCAATATGCCTTACATATATATGGCTCTGCAATTCTAGAGAGGTTTTAGGGGATATATTGCATTGTACTTTTTTGATTTACTATGATGGCCCTCTCACCCCAAACTTGAGTCTTATTATATGAAAAATTAACGGAGAAACGACAAAATTATAGAAATAAAACAGGATGATAACATAATTTTATCATTCTACAGAATAATGATAATTGTTTTTCCTTTGTGTTGAAATTTGTCTCGTTTACCTTTTTAGTCGGATAGAGGCTGTTTTAAAATGCCTTGGGAAATCCAGCACTTTAGCACAAGCAATAGCTTTACAGAGGTCACCGCCAAAATTAGGTAATACTGAACTTATACATAAATTTGTATTTTTAACAACTGTTTTAGAAGTAGGAAAACCGAATTTAAAAATAATTACATCAAAGTCGAAAATAAATGTACAAGACGCTTTTTAAAAAAATATGTATTAATTTTTTTTTATTTTGCAGATAGTACATATTTTGAACAAGCCAAAAATGTACATATAGAAATAGATTTGCCAAGCATTGAACCAAGTAATGTTTATCAAACGCAGGCCATCAGGAATTCTTTAACCAAGAGCTTTAGCCTTATCCATGGACCTCCTGGTTAGTAAAACTGCATTATTTTGTGATAGGGAATCACCTTGTCTCCAATTTACATATTCTACTTATTTTGTTTAATCCAGGCACAGGGAAGACCTACACGGGAATAAAGTTAGTGTATCTGTTCGATATGATAAACGATATGCTCAGAGCAGATGGACAAAAGCATCAACAAGTTGTCTTCTGTGGACCCAATAATAAATCGGTGGACCTTGTTGCAAGTAAATTTTATTTCATCGTTTCTTTCTTTTTTAATTAAAAAAAAACCTTTCTTTCCTTCTAACAGGTCAAGACCACTACCTTATATGGAAGGCAATTTTCAACACGTGACGATGTCTTCGTCACGCCCGTTCTCCAATCAAGTGAAAGATTCCCAAAGCATAACAGTCTACCACGTGTTTAATTCAATGGCTACAAGGTTTACTGCACAAAATTTCTCGTCACCGGAAAAAAGAGATACAATGAACCGCATTGAAGTGGTAAAATTTTCCATTTGGATGAAACGTTCTGAGTCATGTTTTGAACGTCAATTATAACATAATGACACGCCCATTTCTTTAGAACTTTAGAAACGAAAAAGAAATATTCGTTGTAATGTTTAAGGACATGAGTTACAAAATTTTTAAAGATTTTTAAAGTTATGAGAGAGAGAGTTAGAGAGTTCACGCTTCTGTTAATCACGCATTTCAACGAATTTGTCAATAATTATTTGTTTTATCATGTTTATTGGAGTTACCATAACACATGTATCGGTCGAACACGTGCTTACTCGGTGTTTATGTAGACCGTCAATTTCATTGGCCATTATATTTAAGTAATACCTGTTCTGCGGGTATTAGAACCATTTGACCGATTTTTTCCTTTCTAAAGAAATGGGCGTGTCATTGTATACAATCATTGTTCTAAAGATAGTTCAAAACGTTCCAGTCAAACGGAAAATTTTACCACTTCAGTGCGCTTCATTGTAACTTCATTAGACCGGAATTGAAAGATTAAATTCTGAGGACACTGCTCCATGCTCACATTTAATATTGGAGTTGTTTTAGATGATTAACAGTTGCTTCGAATATCGAACAAACCCTTTGACTTTTGCATATACATAAAACACTTTCTGATAACATTGAGGGGTTAAATAATAATAATTGCACACTTTCTCCTGCTGTCTAAAAATAAGGACCTACATACAATGAAGCGCATTGAAGTGGTAAAATTTTCTGTTTGGATGGAACGTTTTGAGCTATCTTTAGACACGCCCATTTCTTTAGAAAGGAAAAATCGGTCAAATGATTCAATCGAATACCCGTAGAACAGGAATTTTATAAATATAATAGCCAATGAAATTAACGGTCTACATAAGCACCGAGTAAGCACGTGTTCGACTGATACATGTGCTATGCTAACTCAATACACATGATAAAATCATATTTATGTACAAAATCGTTACAATGCGTGTTTTATATAAGCGGGAACTCTATACATAGCTCTTTCTTAATTAAAAATCTTCATTTCATGTAACTCATGTTGCTTTTCGCGGAAAGTGTAGTGTCCTAAAACATTACGACGAATATTCCTCTCTCGTTTCTAAAGAAATGGGCGTGTCGTTATGTTATAACTGACGTTCAAAACATGACTCAGAACGTTTCGTCCAAATGGAAAATTTTACTACTTCAACGCGCTTCATTGTACTACCTGCGAAAGCTATGTACACGTATATCACGTGAAAAAAACTCAATGTTTTATCGACACGATAGCACTTATACGTCTCTTTGTACAATGGTATACTAGACTGATGTATTATAAGTTGATATAAGGCTTCATAAAGCAAATTTTGTAAATGTGAGCATAAAAATGAAAGATTATACATCATTTTAAATATTTCTTTCAAAAATTTCAAAAAAGAATTGAAAATAAGTTTCCACGGGACAATTCAAGTTGCCTTTAATTTTCAACACAGCTAGGTACTTGTAGTAGCCCACAATGCATTTCATTCAGCAGTAGGTAAAGTAAACATATTAGCTAATTTACATGCAAATTTATTCTGACGTCAGAAAATCTAGTGGTCTCGACCTGTTCTAATATTTAGGGTTAAAAAAAGAATTAAATGGTAAAAACTAGACACAACTGATTTAAATTAAATATGCTGAATCTATGGTCACTAAATGAAAAAATAAATTTAATTCTGTTTGCTAATTCAGGGTGGATATTGAAGAAATTTGACGATTTAGCGCCCGATATGATACGTTTGTATGGCAACTCTCTCGAATACAAAGATTACCCTATGCCAGGAAAGCACTATACAACGTCTGCCTCAGCGAAAGAAAATCGACCAGATCCTCAGCTAAAAGAAGTATCGGTCCATCATCTCATTCGTCAAGAAGGAAGTCTTTATGCCACCGAAATAAAAGACTTCGATGACAAATTCGAACTTTTTAGGAGAGATAAAAGCTATAAACCCACTATTAAAGACATTAGGCGATACAAGCATATAACTAGTGAAGCAGCACAAGAAGAATTGACGAAACATGACGTCATCTTCTGTACCACTGCCGTCACAACCAGTCCACGGTTCATCAAGGGTACGAGGGGGAAAGTTTTCCAGTTGATTATTGATGAGGCAGGAATGTGTACGGAGCCTGAGAGTGTTGCGGCCATCATTGCTACAAAGGCAAAACAAGTTGTGTTAATCGGAGATCACAAACAGCTTAGTCCTGTGATTTGTTCCACTCATGCAGCTGAGCTAGGATTAGATGTTTCACTTTTTGAACGTTTTGCAAATTTGGCAACAATGCTGAGATACCAGTACAGAATGGTAAATAATAAACAAGCAATACATTTTGAAGCAAACCTTCATTTTTTTTTGTTCATTTTCAAAATAGAAAGGGTGATCATGATTTTTAAAATAATTGTTTAATTCCAGCATCCAGCAATATGTGAGTTTCCCTCAACTCACTTTTACGATAAAAAGTTGATTACCAAAAAGTCTTCAAAGTGGAAATCTAAGACTCCATTAAATATTTGGATAAACAAGAATAAACCAATCATATTCTGCCACGTGGAGGGAGAAGAAGACTATCTCACTGTTTCTACTGAAGAGGGAAATGAACAGTCCTGTAGCAACAAACAAGAAGTAGATCACGTGGTATGCAGGAAAAACATCCCTATTTTCATTTCATGCTATCAATAATGCAGTTGCAGGTTTCTGAAAATTTACTTTTTATTAATGTAAAGACGGAAACCTTGAGTACTACAAATTTAGTAATATATACCGTGTACATTTTAAGTTCGCTTATGTAATGTACTACAAATTTATAGGGTCACCTTTAGATCATGTGCTGTACATGAATAAAAATCAAGCTTTTATAAAGATCTTTCAAGAACATTTTGCAGTAGTTTTAAAGTACTAGTAAATTATTGTTTTTTTTAAAGAATACCAATAGCCAAAAAAATCTTTTAAGGGTAACTAACACAAATTTTTTTCAGAAATCAATATTTCTCATAGATTTACATCTAAAATAATGTTGACCAAGTACTAGTTTAGTGGAAAATTTTGTAAGATTTTGTCATAAGTAAAACAAAGTCTCATATTTTAGCACCAAGAAAAACCTACAATTTCTTTATATTACAGGGATTTATTATTTATGTCATTTGAAATCAAAATCCATCAAAAATATATGTCAATCCATGTTTCAATGTTTTGTTTGTGTTAAGTACCCTTAAGTATATTTGATTAATAAAAGCTTCATTATTTGAATGAGCATTATCCTTCTTGGGAATGTATTTAATAATTTTAGTTTTAATATTGTAGATTAAAGTGTTTGAATACCTGGTGAAGTACGAGAAGATCAATCCAAGTAATAAACAGGTCATCAACATCATGTCACAGTACAACGCACAATGTACAAGAATAAGGAAAGCTCTTCTGGAAAAGAAGTACATTAATATCAACGTCAACACTGTTGTTGCTAGTCAGGGTATGTTAGATATATATTTAAGTCTTTCTTTTTCAAAAGATTATTTTGTTTGATATGCATATAGTGAACTGTGCCTTTTTGGCTGAAAATTTTAATTTTTAACTGAATTTTAATGCATGCACCCTCCTATTTAAAAAAAAAATCGACTAAAATTGAGTCTGTCACCTTCGAATAGAGTCTTTCAAATGTAGTTTAAAATGATTGGTTGGTTGTTTGCTTTTTGTCCTCTTAAGAATTCTTCTCTGATTAGTTGCCGATAGAGAACTGAAAATGTTTACCCTATTATCGGCGCTTAGGGCCGCTAGGCAGAGGGAGATCTACGGTTCAGATTGATATTTTTTTTCTATTTTGAAGGTGGGGAATGGGACTACGTCATTTTCAGCACGGCTCGGTCTCTACCAGATTACCGAATTGAGCAATACCCAACCCTGGGGTGGTGTAAGCAGAATCTGGGCTTTATAACGGATGAACATCAGATCAATGTCGCTTTGACCAGAGCAAGACGAGGGCTCATTATCATTGGTAATGACGTCATGTAAATTTTATCCATTAAAAAAAATTCTGAAAGTTCAAGGGCCTAATTTAAAGTGATTTTATTTTTAAAATATCGCTTTGAAACAGAATTTCCTTTTGAAAAGATTTAGTATTTTGGGGGTAACAAAATAGCGAAAAGTAAAAAGGAAAATTGTACCAGTGCGTAATCATATGCAAAGTATTTATATTTATATTTTTCATTGTCTTTTCATGGACAAATAAAACTTAGTTTAATGTGTTGCAGTTTCGGCAGTATCACTTGTAAAGCGATAATTACATTTTAAGTACTGAGTCTTTGCTTTCATTGCCTTACATGTATAAGTAATTCTAACTTTTAAAAATAGGGAACAAACATCTTTTGTCATGTGATCGTGTATGGAGGAATCTGATAAAACATTACGCCCGTTTTGGCTGTGTAACGGATGTAGACCACTTCCCTCCACCTCCCCTGATAACGAAGAGACGGCGGCGGAGGTCACACCGAGAAAGTCTGGAGTCAGAAGAAGATTTCTACCGCGGAACTGATCGCCAGCTTAGTATGGTAGATGAAGAAAATGAATGAAATTACTACTAGTGCAATATGATAAAGAAAACGCCAGATTTATAATATGTTATTGGTTTGTTTTACTATTTTCATTTGCGAGCTTTCAGTTTAACTGTGATACTGAAGTTTTCTTGATGCTGATTTTTCTTTATAAAAACCATTGTTGTTGCTCTTTTTGTGATATTTTGTTATTCAAGTGTTATATAAGTCAAATATGCATTGAATAATGAAAATGTTTGATGTTTATTATGTTGCAGGTTGTCCACTGCTCTAAAATTCCAAAAATGTATTCTATCATTTACTTCTGCTAAGATTCCTGAGTTTGGAATAAAGAAGAAATGTTAACATTTTCTGACTTTACCCTCAAATTTCACCTAACATTTGATTTTGTCCTTAAAGCTCGCCGCATTTTTCTAAAGAGTACTGGATAGCCTGATGTTTTGATAAGATTATAAAAGTCTCTCATATTAAACATGAAAGTGTGTGTTTATAAGTTTTTCACACTTTGTAATTCATTAAAGCGCGGTCATCTTCATGAAATTATAATTATTACACCTTTCCTGAGATATGGTTTAACTGATTTTTTAATCTTTAAGATTAAACATTATATTAAAAAATGTAAAGGAATATCTACATTGTGCTTATTTTACTTTTTGACAATCATTTAATTACCTCTTTTATTTCGCAGTATTTTGTATGCTTACATCTATGTACTTAACTTTCTTTTTCATTGTTTTGTGAAACAAAACAACTTGACATAAATATTTTTTGTTATTTTATTAATTTTGTAAGTTTTTATTGTTTAAATAAAATTGAGAACCACTATTACTTTTATTTTTTTTTTCATGTACTTGAGTTGTATATGTCTTATCTTCTTATTCTTCGTATAAACGTTGTTATATGATGATTGTAAAAAGTCATGACGATTAGTCTAACTATGAACCCATTTTAAAAAAAATTATAGCAAAACAGCTATATTCTGATTGCAAACCTTTCAAAACATCAATAAGAAACAATGAAACTGATCCTCTTCCATATGCTAACTATGGCCAAGAGCGAAAAAATGTTGGTATCCAAGAAAAGCCTTGTCACGCATTTGAAATATGGAAGCCCAAACTTTAAGCATTAAAGGCCAAGTATACTTTTTAAAAGTATGTCTTCTTCTAGCTTCACTTCATGTATAAGAGTAGGCCCAAATCCAAAATCACAGGGTAACAAAAGTTTGCACCCAAGGGATTGTCTTGACACATGAAAATCACCAGTAAGATATTGAAGCCATAGCATCAAACAAAACTCATAGCCAATGTTAGAGTTTTGCAGAGAAGATCAAACACCATGGTCAAGATGCAATTGGATTAATAATGTTGGTATCCAAGGGAAGGTCACAAGGAATACTAGTACATATATGAAAGTCTTAGGATCATCCATTCAAAAGCTTTGGGAAAGGTTTACGTTTTGGTAAAATTTTGCCAAAAAAAGATTTAACTCCAAACTCAGTAGGACAATTTTGTTGGTATCAAAAGAAAGCTATTACACAAGAATGTGAAAGTTCTGGCTCCTACCAATCAAAAATTATGGGGGAAGTTAGTTTTTTATTTATTTATTTATTTTTATTTTTTTTTTTAGCGGAGTTACAGACCAAAAATTATTTGCATCCTCCCAAATCTGTAATTGATGACAGGAGTATGAGAAAAACCCAGAATGCATGCAATACTCTGTAAGACCATGATAATTAAAAACATGTATAAATAAGATTTTTTTCTTTCTGGTAATTGTACGTTATACACCTTTAAAGTTAGCAAAAGACATGGCTATAACTGGTCATGAACCACTTTGAAAAATTATATATTTTTTGTAACGGAACATATTTTCAAATTAGTTTTAAATTATTAATATGGATTTATGTCTTTTTGTGAAGTAAACGTATCGATGACTTTCACGTTTGTTGAACCATGGAAATAAAATGCATGGAGAAGGTTAAAGAAAATTTTTTAAAAAAACCAACAAACTAATAAAATACAAAACATACCTCGAAGGAGGTATTAACAGCCAATCAAAATTCTTCCAAGGTACACAAGTGAAAAGTATAAATGAACAACTGGAGATCACGATCTTCAGTTGCGTCAAAACTATTATCCTGTATCATGGTTTCTATGTAAATGTTCCTCCTTTTCTTCATAATAATCTATAAAAGGTTTTGATGAATGATTTTGTTGAAGACTGAGGAATCTCTCCAATATCAAGAACCAAGAACGAAGGCATGTATTGCAATGTTTATTAGCAAACTTCAACATAATTATAGATACAGAGAAAATCAAATTGATGTGATGATTGTCAGTTGACTATGCAATTCATACATATATACAAATGTATTGGCAAAACAAAAATTACATTAGATAGAAAGACCTAGAAAATCCAGTGCCCAGGACCTGGATGGAATAAGCATGAGGTTGGACATTGTATATTATTCAATTTTAGTCATGTATATAACACATATACCAATTCCTGACAAATAAAGACATTTCTATTAAATCATTTTGTTTATCTGCCAAACACAAAATTGCATCTTCGTGGTTCTTTTCTACTATCAACTTTGACTATACATATTTTTTATTAAAAAGATCAAGGTATTTAGTATGCAATCCACCAGTTGTCCTGTTATGGAGTGCATTTCAACTTTTTATAAAAAGTTGTATGTTTCGTTATGGGATTTGAGCACTGATAAAATGCTTTGCACATAGATGATTTATGTCTGTGGAGTGTGCTGAAAATTTCACAGCATGGTTCTTCGTCATTCAAACGTTAATTCATGCTGTAATAGCAGATTTCTTTTTCATTACGTTTCTTGTATAGTCTACCTTGGTATATATCTACCACTGCCCAGTTTTGAATTCAAACACGTCTTGGAAACTCTTCGCCTTCATCAACAACACAACCCAATCTGGCATAGTGATCGACCAGATTTTTCCACACAGGGTCACAAGATAGTAAATGTTTGTTTCCTGTGAGAATAAAAATACGTATACTAAATACAGTCCTTATCTCTCATAAACATTAAAATTATTCATATTTTCCTTATTGGAGGGAAATTGCTTATCTGGAATTTCATTTTTAATTTTTTGAAAATTCTCTTCAAAGAAGATAAAAGACATTAACAAACAGATGAAAAATAGTTTTAAAATAGGTTTTTTTTTAAAAATATTTCAGTTTCATTGAAGATCGTCCAATTTTTGTCCCCTAAACTATGGACTTTAACACCTGTATATTTCTTTTTAAGTTACCAGTTCTCGAATCTATACAATTATAAAATCCTAAATTCTTTGTGTTTCATTAATGGTGAATGCTAACCTATAATAATAAGACCACGTCTTGCTCTGGTGAGAGCAACATTGATTTGATGCTCATCAGATATGAAGCCCAGACTCTTCTTACGCCAACCCAAAGTAGGATTGCCTTCTATCCGATAACGTGGTAGAGACCGTACTGTACTGAAAATGACGTAATTCCATTCTCCACCTGCAAAAAAGACCCAATATATCCATGCATTTATGCCACGGGCACTTGTTTCTGTAAGAAATTGTTAACCCACAGTATATCGATAAGTGTTATATATTCAGTATTATAATGGGTTAAAACATGGGTTTAAAAATTATTACAGAAACAAGTGTGTGTGATTTATGCCACAGATTTGGTACGTTGCAATTGTACTTCCGAGAATCATACCATAATTTGAATTTAGCGAAAACTATTGTGGTTTTGCAGAAAACGGATATTCATTGTGTTTATTTGAAATTTAGAAGTTTCTATTTACAAGCTACAGAAAGTTCAGGAGATAGAGTATTTTTTATTGGAGATAATTTGTATGATTTCATCATAATGGTTCAAAAATATATACTTGTACTATCTATAATCTTTTTTTTTTCTTCTTAGTTATAATTGAAATCAACTTTTCATCCTTAGCTATAATTCCTTACCCTGGCTAGCAACCACTGTGTTGACATTTATCCCCTCTGCTATGCTGGACACAGCTAACCTTATCTGATGACACTGAGCATTGTATTGGGACATTATATTCAGATTCTCTTTGTCAGTTAGGTCAAGGTTCTCCTTCTCAATTAGGTGTTTTAAAATTTTGACCTGCAAAACATTCCCTATGAAGTCATTGTCATTTTTTTTTCAATTCGACATTCATTCAGCAAAATTTAATTAAAATAATGCTGCATAATAATTTTAACAAACATTAATATTTTATAAACTTACATAACATATACACGTTAAATTTAGATATTTTTGTTCTTATTCAGAAGAAGTAATTACCAGATTCGCAATTTGAAAGAAAATCTTATTTCTGCCAATTTAAATCTTGCTTATTTCAAAATCGGTTAAATAATGCATCATCTTTTCAATAAATTCTTTAATTCCTCGGGTTTTACTTACCACTTGGTCTACCTCTTGTTTATTGCTACAGGACTGCTCATTTCCCTCCTCAGTGGATACCGTAAGAAATTCCTCCTCTCCTTCTATATGACAAAACACAATTGGTATTTTATCTCTATTTACCCATATCTTTAAAGGGTTTGGAATGTCCCACTTTGGAGAAGACTCCGTCAGAAGTCTTCCGTCGTAAAATTCAGTTGAAGGAAACTCGCATATCCCTGGATGCTGTAAATATGATAGCTAGACTATAAAAACAATCTCAGACAATGAAGTTGAGTTCCAAATACAAATTAGTACTTGTATATGTACAATTAAAAACAATAAAAATGTAATTACAAACCATGCGGTATTGAATACGAAGCATAGTTGCTCGCTCTGAATATCTTTCGAATAAAGATTTTTCAAGACCCAGTTCTGCTGCATGAGAAGACTTTAACACAGGCCTGAGTTGTTTGTGGTCGCCTATGAGAACCACCTGTGTTGCTTTGGTGGCGATGACAGCGGCGACACTTTCTGGTTCTGTGCACATCCCTGCCTCGTCAATTATTAATTGACGTATCTCTCCAGAAAGTGCCTTGATAAACCTTGGACTTGTAGCAACTGCGGTGGTGCAGAAAATAACGTGATGCTGCTTTATTTCAGTTTGTGTTGCTTCACTTGTCCATTTTCTGTACTTCTTCAAGTCGGCCAATGTGGGTTCGTATTCTCCCAATTCATACTTGCGAAACAGTTCATCGTACCGGCGTATTTCTTCGGAAAAGGGTTTATCCTCCAACCGTATTAGATTATGTACAGATATGTTTTCCAGCATTGGATCCGGTTTGTATTCCTTTGAAGAAGCTCTTTTTGAGAAATATTTACCAAGTGTTGGAAAGACTTTACTTTCTAGAGAATTACCATATAGTCGAACAATATCTGGGCATTCCTCGCCATATTTCTGAAGCATCCACCCTACAATCAAAGGAAATTTAGACTCTGTCAATTGCACAGCTTGAATTTTCTTCAATTGTATATGAAATTTTCTTTCATAAATATAATAAATTGATCTGTGGTGTAAAAGAAACTTACTCGCTACCAAATCCACAGACTTGTTGTTTGGCCCGCAAAAAACAACGTGCATTCTCGAATGACCTTCCTCTTCCATTTTTGAATTTATTTTGTCAAATAGATAAACAAGTTTGATACCTGTGTGGGTTTTTCCTGTACCTTAAAAACGAAAAACATTTTAATCAATAAATCACAGTTCTCAAATAATAAATCAACAGAAATTCATACTTTTAGATTAAATTTCAAAAAATGAAAGATGTGCACTTTTTACCCAAAAAACTCACGCAGACAGACATTTACATCTCAAAATGTAAATGTATGTAGTTGAAAATTAAAAATTTTCTGCACATGGCATTTACAAATCTTACTTTAAAATGCACAGTTAAGTTTCCGGGAGATAATTCAATTTTAGTTATCATTTTGATTTTGTTACTAACCAGGTGGTCCATGAATAAGGCTGAATGTAGAAGACAGAGATTTCTTTATTGCGTTTTTCTGGAATTCATTATTTGGTACAATGTTCGGAATGTTTACTTCATCATTCATTTTAGAGGCTATATCAGAATACCATGAATCTAGAATTAAAAAAAATTCTAAAAGGATTAGGTAAATATTTCTTTATAGATTAAAAACAATAAATGAGTAAACTATACAAATTACTTAAATTTATTACACACTTAGTAATAAATACAGGTTTTTTGCATATGCGATATGGCTGACGTCACAATAGCCGTATCAGCCCTGCAGGGCTGATATGGATTTGAAGGGCTGATAATCTATATCAGCCCCGCAAATCTATATCAACGTCAATATCACATCCTTAGTAAATTAAACCAGAAAAACAGTACTTGTGATCATACACAATTTTTGGTGGGTTCATATTCTCTTAATTTTAACTTTTTGAAAATAAGGTTAATCTTAATTTACAAATACATGTAATAGATTATTTTCAAATTAGGATCGAGTGCATTGAAAAAGAAGAAGAAACAAACCCAAATCGTAGGAGACAATAGACCATGAACATGTGTGTAAGAAGTCCATGTATGATTATTTACTTATTTTCTTCTCAGCTTCATGTACGAGGGTTGTCCCAAAATTCCGTAGACAACTTCACAAGCGTTGTTTTGTAGGAACCCTATGTCATACATTAACGAAACTTCGTACATAAATTAAACCAACACTATCTAATAAATTTATGGACAAATATGGAGTAACTACACAAATTATTCCAATTTAAAAGACACATTTCATTGTCTGGTGTAGGTAGGCGGCGCAATACCCAAAAGTTGCAATTAAAATTTGGTACATTATATTTAAAATCCTACGGAAAAGTGATTACTACCCTGTGATTTTTGAATGGAAGTGAAAATTCTCAATACTGTTCTATTAACTATATTTCTTCAAATTTTGGTGTTTGTGCCTTGATAAATATGAATTTTATAACGTTTTATAAACATGGGGTTGAAATCAGACTTTTTGAAAAATGGCGGCTGCATTTGCACAGGCGGCGCACTGAAGTATGTTCATGTGTTTTGAACCTAAATTAACTCTTACAAAAATGTACCAGTCATAAATATTTGGTAGACTAGGAACCTATTTCTCGTCCTTAGTATTTAAAATGACTAAAACGGTTTCTCTATGTATATGTGAACAACAGTAACTTAAATAAAAGACAGGACTAAGAAATGGGCAAGACTTCCATTGTGCAACTCCATTAGAGAAAACAGACGAAAAGCCCATAAAAATTTAGCGTTTTCAAATAATAATTATTTCATACCAGTACATGCATATACTTTGTTTACATTTTTAAATGTTTGATCATATCATAGTAATTAAGATTTTTTACATTTATAATTATAGCCGTTTCGTTTACTTTAAGAATTTGATTCTGGTAATTGAAATATATTCTCCAAAATTTGAACCGTTGACATTTGTATTTTTTGACGTTGCAGATTGCTCCGGGTGTAAGAGAACGATATCACTTTAAATCCTATAACTCGAAAAGTTTTCGAGTAAACATGATAAAACTTCGTAATTTATCTACCAATAACTAGCTTTATCCACCCTGAAAATTTTATAAAGATACATTAATTTCTTTAAAAGATATGAGCTCAGTCTACGAAATTTTGGGACAACCCTCGTATGCTGTTATTTATTGCTAAGTATGTAATAAACATATTAATACATACCCTTTCCAGATCAAATCCTGTATCAGCCCTCGACCAACATCAGCCCTCGGGCCTTCGGCCCTCTGTCTGATATTGGTGTCTCGGGCTGATACAGATTGTGATATGGAAAAGGGTATGTATTATTCTCTATGTATGTTACCTATTTAGTTTATAGAGTATTTCATTAAATTATGTACTAAATACAACTAAATGAAGAAATTATACAAACTTAGACGAGACTTAGAAGAGAGTGCTCTTTGGTTTAGAGCAATGTTTTTGGCCAGATCTGTTGATTGTCCAATACAACCCAGAACCACTTGAATTCGTCTACAAGAACAATATTACTGGAAAATACACTTGACCTAAATGTAAAACATAAACTCATATTCTTGAATGTCTACCTTAATACAACTTAATTTGGATAACAAATACTGAAACTTCTTCAGAAACAAATCAAGCACAACTTACGCATCTGTCTCTGATTTTGGAATAATTTCTACCGTACAGGGAGAGGGGTTGTGGGTATAAAGCATGGCGTCACTTGGATCACAGCTATCAGGATGAAGCTCAAAACGAATTTTCAATGCGCTTTTTGAATTTTTTCGCCGTCCATTTTCTTCCTCGGGCTCAGATTTTTCCTTCTTATCCATCTTTTCAACCTTCGTAACTTGAGCATGAAGTATACAATAATTTCGATCGTTTGGGTTGTAGGACAAAGAATAATTTGTTCCAACTGGGTTGTTATTCATATGCTTTGATCGAATACACAGAAAACTGGTGTTATTAAATTCTTTTTGATCGGGTTCATCTTGTCCTTGTAAAACAAATTTTGCTGACATAACGCTAAAATCAATATCTCTTTGATCAGCAAATCTTTTATCTATCATAAAATGTCCAATACGCTTAGATTCAAATGTGACTTGAACGTTATTTATTGAAATTGAATCATCATCGACTGCAGACGTCACTGCCTCCATTTCTACTAACGGAAGCCAAATACTCAAATACTTGACAGGGGATGGGTACGTCTGTAACGGTTTTAATGAGGAGTAATTAGAGAGAAATTTAATTGGGTCACGGGTGTGTTGCAGACAATAATTTATGCTAGAGGTCATATCGAACAATTGCAATGTTGGAGAAAGTATTCCCCTTTGGGGTTCTGCGGAGAGCTGAACACAGAAGACTTGTCCCCGTGTAAATGTCATGCTATATTCACAGGCTTGTTTAATAACGTTTCCACTTTCCACCTCAGACGTGTGATCAAACACTGTTTCATGACAACCATCAATAAAATTATATCCATCTTTTTTTAAGTTTAAGTCTTCGATCCCTTCGTCCAGAAGAAATTCTCGTAGCTCTGGGAGTTTATTTTTTATAACCGCTGAAAGGAATATTTTCCACGTTTCTTGTGGTATAAACTTCGTTTTCAAATTTGGATTTATTTTTTTACTGAAAGTCTCCCTTTCTCTATATGAAAGCATTTTCCAATTAGCATGTGGTTTTCCATTTACGTCATACAGTCGCCTTAACCATTGTAGAACTAAATATTCGTTTTCGTGACGTTCTATATTTTTTGGCTTACTGGACACTTGTAGTAAATTCAAAGGGAGTTCTTTACAGTAAGTTGGCAGTGATCTAAACCCTGGAATTATTAACGATACTGACTTATCCTCTAGTTCTCTTACTATTCCATGCACTACTTGCGGATTCTTTTTCAAATGAAAACCCCAAAACATCATTTGGCATTGCTTATGAAACTTTTTTGCTCGGCGAATATTACTGTTGAATCCTTCACAAAGATTTGACACTTCCTCTACTGAATAGGGACATTCATTGTTATCCAGCGCTGCGTGAACGAGTCGATTTATTACAATATCAGGGTACCTTCGAATAGGTGATGTGAAATGCACATAAAAGTTCATTTTCAATGAAAAATGGATCATTTCATCCGCATTCTTGGTTGTCCCACTACATTTATAGAAAGCAGTTTCTTGAAATGATATCCAATCTTCCAGAGCTAAGCATTGCATTGGATGAAGTTCGTCTGTGCAAATTAGCTTTTCTGCAGTGTCCAGATCGTTGTGTTTTATACTTTCATACAAATTTTCCCATACCCATTTTTGTATTGCCATTACATATCTATATCTGAGAACATGGCTCACTTGATGTAGACCAATGCTCTCTTGACCTTTTTGTGGGTGAATACCTTGCAGTCGCAGCACCATATTTAGAACTGGACTATTTTCATCCATCCATTTTTCTATCAAATCTTTTGACGGTGCCTCCTGGCAACGCAATGGTATCACTTCAGGAAATATCCCTCTTAAATACTGAGCAACTGCAACATTTGCTAGGATCATGAATTCTTCGACAAGATAGTGTGCCTCTCTTGAAGTGGACAATGTTGCTAGTGCTTCATTCGGTTTAGTTTCAATTGGTAAAGAAAACATGGCAATTTGAATCCTTGCAAATCGGATAAATTTGGCTATTTTATAAAGCAATAAAATATCCTTCTCCAGTTCCAACACTGGATCTGTTTTATTCATAATTATCTTTTGTGCCTCATCATAGGTAAATTGTTTTGATGACTTTACAAGAGTTTTCTTAATTTCAAATTTTTTTACCATTTTTCCTTTCTCATTTACAGTGAATAAAACTGTGATTGTAGGTCTTAGAACCTCTGGAAGTATGCTGCATATGTTTGAGGCAAAAGGTTCTGGCAACATGTGGTAAGGATTAACACCTTGTCCTGGATAAAAGGTACAAGATCTTTCTTGGGCTTCCAAATCTATAGCTTCATCTTTCTTTATGACATATCCGACATCAGCAATGTGAACCCCTATGCGGTAATTTTCACCAACCTTTTCAATACTAAGTGCATCATCAAGATCTTTGGAATTTGTGGGATCAATGGTAAAAACTCTCAAAGCAGTCAGATCTTCTCTACCTTCGTCACTCCAATTCCTTTCAGTGTCCAATGCACGAAGGGTTATTTCAGTCTCGACAACAGTATCTCTTTGGTAGTATTTGGGCACCTGGTGTTGAAGTCGAAGAATTTGTAAAGCTGAGGATTTGTTTTCTTCAATTCTAATGACTTTGATGACCGCAGCCAAGGGATAAGGATGAAAATCAGTCCATCTGATAAACACGACAAGGAATGTAAAATTCTTTATGTTTTTTGGATCAATTTTGAACTGTTTCTGAAATTTAATTGAGGATGATTCTTTGTCGTACTTGTGAACAAGAATAACGTTGGAATTTTTGTAATCATGGATTATATTGAGTTTTGGAACTGTTTTACACACAGGTCTCATCAGAAAGTTCGAAGTTTCGTCTAATACACAGACAAAAACTGGATGAGCTATGTCTTTGAAATTCTTCCTCTCGAAAATACCGACTACTTTTCCAAATATTCGGTGCAGTTTGTTGTTCCTATTGATGTCTCTCTGATATCGGCCTATGAATTCTTCTCTGTATTTCACATAATTGTACACTTCTACCAAGACAATGTCGCCATTAAACACTCTTCCAGCTTTAGATCGCCCTGAAATCTGAATTTCCTCCAAACCATCAACGTCGGGCAGATCGAGGATTTTGCACACAGATTCGTGAGAATTATGAACGTTGAATTTGCAGCGTTTAAACCGATGTGGATTAGATTTCAATTTCCTTTCTAACACTTCCTCTGAAGACATTTCGTCATAAAATGGTTTACCTTCCTTCTCTTTGAAGACATCTGCGTTTGCTAATTCAAGGCCATACTGCATAATGTCTTGCTGTAAAACCTTAGAATGTTCATCGTCGTCCCTACCATAAAGCAGCTGGCTTTCTTCAAATCTAGAACTACTCGTGAAGTCGTTTTCTTCAAAATCATTCTCAGAGGCCGAGTCGCTATCTGCAAAAATGCTACTATTGTCTTCTTCGCCTAATACTGATCCTGAGACGGAACTGCGTCGAGACTGATTTGGGGCTACTGATCGTCTTGAACCAAACTGCACCGCATGACTATCTAGAATAAGAAAAATGTTTTATTAGGAAACGCAGCGAGACCAAATTCTTTCCAGAAAAAATAATTCGGAGAGTATAAATATAAAATATATGAATACTCTTGTATACCATATGATCCAATTCAATGTTCGTATACTCAGTAGTTTTGAATCTTGTTTCTGTTTTATCAGACAAATAATGGCCTGAATAAGGTAGGTGTCTACTCAATGACATCATCATTGAAAGAATAAAATTTTCAATAATGAAATCATTGTAAACCTTTTGTAAGTATCACTGAGTAGGTTAAAAAAATAACGTTTTGATCTTCAACTTAATAAATTGGGTTATAGTTGATTTGCATGAACAATAATTCTCTACAACTTACATTTGCTGTTTGTATATACAGTATTTACGATAATTATTCATAGTATGTAAAAAATAGTTTTTTTTTCTTAAAATAAAGACTCTAATCGTGAGTCAAGAAAAATAAAGATAACACACATCATTCAATCTTATACTTCCATTCCATTTCGAACTTCTAAAACAGAGGGGAAAATGAGCATACCCTGTCGAATCGTCAAAAGTGTGCGACTTGTCATGATCGAGAAAAACAAAAATATCCCTAGAGACAGTGCAGTGTGAAAATTTTTGGCCCAACAGTAATATTAAAAAGTCAGTCAGCAATTGTCTTAATAAAAGATTGTATTTGCTAACAAAATTATTGTATCGACCATAGAGCTTGCTCATCGAGAATGTTGATTTTCTTGTTTTATCAACTTGTTTGTCAGTAAATTGCCTCGTTTGCGTATTGAATCAACTGAGAGACATAAGCCCATTAAGCAGGTGGTAAGGGAATACTGCTTTATAAATAAGGGAAGTTGAAAGTAAAGGTCTATCTATGAAATATTTCCATTCAGAAAATTAGCTAATTGACTTTATTTGTTCATCAATTTACTTTCTGGAGACCAGATCTTCCAACAATCGGGTACCATTTTGCGTCCCATTTTTAACAGACCTATTTTTACATCCATGTGTAGCTATTTATTGAAAATCTTATACATGAAAAGAAAAGAAAATATTTGCTGTAGCCTTCAGATCAAAATTTAGATAAATCGACGACGCATTATCAAATAAGTATAGGAAGTTCAAACAATCCACTTTTGTGAAATAAATACATATATAACTATAAGTATATATTTTTATCAATGTGAGGCCCTGTAAATAACTTTCTGGGTTTTTTTTAGATCAACATGCAACAGATCTGCAACTAATAAAATTACAATGTTCCGCTGTATAACTATCAATATACTTTAACTGGTTAATTTAATTGAGAGAATTCTTTTGTATCCTTTCTTAGGCCTATACATTTTACTTTCTTTCCAAAATGTACAAGTAAAATACGTGTATTTATATAACTCTCTTACATCAAAAGAATATTTTAGTAATAAATTCTTTCCTTTTAGTCATGAATTTACTTATGAATTAATTAATACGCATAAAAGTACATGTTATTCATTTTAAAAAATCGACTTTTTAAATTTATTTCAAACAATCCCAGTACATTAATTGTGATTCTGACATTAGTTTTGGCCCGATGTCAATATTTATTAAAATACACTGCACCGTTCAATATGTATTGATTTTCTTTTGTATCTGTCTATATAGATTTCAATATTTAGCTTGCAGATACTGTGTTGTCTTTAAATGTTTAATGCAGCATAAAGTATTAAAGGAAAATACGTGCAATAAAATTGATAAAACGCAACAATTTAGTTTTTGGGGTTCATTTTGCTCTATGATAATACGCGATATAATATATATCCGAATAATCTTTTCTTGCTTATGGAGTGACAATTTATAGTAAGAAGTAAAAATTCCATTTCTTTATGCATTATGAAAATCATGAAACTTAAACCTGCATAATATTGTGTGCCTGGTGTTTCTTTCACTAAAGCTGATATATTAAAAAAAATGTGGATGAAATCATCGTTTGTTTGCCTTTGTTTAGATGACCGTGTGAAATGGAAAGGGTACGGATACTCTGATAATTTTGCATTAATATTCCCAAAATAACCTTCGCTAAAGGGATTCCATGCAAGAGGAAAGGAAACTTAAAGAATCCAATTTGTTCAAGAGGATTTAGTGTCTTTTTAAAAGCAAAGGAAGAGAAACCTATGGAATCTTAATAAAAAGATACCAGTATCTCATTACAGAACGAAAACATTGAAAGGGGTACCTTGGTTTTTTTTTTTACTGATTGGTTCTTTCCGAGTTACAAGGATAAGAAATAACATCTGAAACGTGTTTCAGCCATCTTACATACAGCTGCAATGTCATTTTGGGGCCTGGGTCAAGAGAGAAAAATAGGCATTGCTTCATCACACAGAATTATTGATTATGGGGTATTTTTAAATCTTTGTAAGAATTCAATTTGAAAGCAAAAAATGTGGATTAGATTTATTCGACTTTAAATTATTTTATTTGAAACTCAATTTGAGGAGAACAAATAAGCCCCACCAATGCATTTCAAAAAACTTGTACTTTGACACTACGTACATGATATATATATAATTATATACAAACGTTTAATAGCTGCAGAGGGCCGTATAAGCAACCGTTTCAAAAGAAATGGGACAACTTCCCCCAAAAAAGAAACCTAATTAACTTAATAAATCCTGGACTTTGTCACCTTCTGTCAAGTGTGTAGGGGGGGGGGGGAGATATAAACAAAAATTTACAATAGCAAAAATACTATACTCGACCCCCCCCCCCCCCCCCCCTTACACACACCGCTTTCTACGGGTCTGGGTGTATACGCATTTTAAATATACACATGTAAATAGAAGTACTCACTCTGACGGAAAGAGCTTTTAAAGCCTTTCTTTCTCTTTCCTGGCATTTTGTTGTCACCTATGCGATTGACTTTACTATACTGTCACATGTAGATATCTCATTCCTACTTTCTGTTTAACTTCAATTATGAATACTAGGTATTCGAACAAGGGTGTTTTTATTGATTTGGCTCGCCGACAAGTGTTTTTTGAAAATGCTTACGATACAACTAATTTTAAATCTGACGTGTTCTTGAGATGGATCGAAGACTCTTCAGGACTTACAAGACTTATATCGATCTCTGTATTCTGTCAAAAAAAATCTGGCCTTTAATCTACATTTAATTATAATGCACGTGTACATAAACAGAGAAAAATATCTAGGTTTTATTTTATGTAAAATATTATAGGTTCAATAGTACATTCAAACTAGAACAGGTTGCTGATTAAATTTTTAAGAAGTACAATTTAAGATCATACCTGGAGCAAATTTAATCTGTTGATATTTTTTATCATTCACCCCTTTGACTCTATATCATAATATACAAATAGTATAGTGATATTAAAATGTAATAATATTGTTCTTTTGGGAATCAATTTAATTAAATTAATAAGTTCTTGCAAAAAAAAAACCTCTGACATCAAAGGAGATGGAGATACCTGAAGAGAATTTCTTTAAAAAGCTGACAAGATTCCTGTAAGTCTGTGAAAATCAGAGAAATTCCTGTTTTAATTATCTACCATATACCCTAAACTTCTGATCGATAAGATTTTGGATTTTTCTATATAGAATCTATGGTGGCATAGTTATACTGTCCCCTTGTTATACCTATAATTGTATTTAAGCTGAAAATTGTCTCTGAATTTAACTCATTTGTTATATAAATTTTTAAAACCCGTCGTTATTAAAAAGGAGAGGAACCAGGGGAAAATCAAAATATCTGAAAAAAAACTTCGATAAGCCTTTAAAAAAAGTAAGGGGGGTGGGGGGGGGGGGGGAGAGAAATGTATCCAAACACGAAAGTCCCCCGGGATGGGGGAGGGATTGAGTTCCAACATTTTTCATCCAAATAACCAAACTTTTGATGCTTCATCAAAGGGGCAACCGGCCTTTCAACAAACATTTTCAATAATAAAACGTAGATTAGCAACAAAGAAATTGATTAAAATACAGGGACGTAATATAGTTATTACGGAGGGTTAAACAAGGGGAAAACATATCAACTAATCTGAAGAAAAAAAACTTTGATAAGAAAAAAATACTTCCTCCAGACTCGAAGAACCTATTCCGGGTTAGCGTTTAAGTTCAATTATTTACATTCTTATAATTTCTGATCACATTTTTTGCCCGGCGTCCCCTTGTTTGTCCTGTCTCTAAACCGTTCACATTTTTTCTCATTATTACGAATTAGTGATCAAAAACAGATAATTAACATCTCACTCCCCCCTGTCCCTCAATGAGGATAGTTTTGTTTTCATATGTAGTTCAATAAAGAAGCTGTTTATATACATGTTAACAATAAATGAAATCATATTTGATATTATACTTTCATGTAAATTAGTTGAATCTGATTGGTCGAGAAACATTTGTTAAAAAACACTATCACCCGCTGAATAATAAAACCACGCCCTCCAGCGTAGCAACAGTCAACAGTGCTTGACAACGGGTGATATTCCAAAAAATAGCGACTGCGCAGAATTTATGCGCGCACGGTTCACTGTTTTATGTACTTGTATAAAACATTCAGTATGATATAATAAATATTGCATGTAGTTGAGTGTAACATTGAAAATTCCACCCCAAGAAAACCATTGTCAACCTCGGCTGCGCCTCGGTTGACAATGGTTTTCTTCGGGTGAAAAATTTTTATATAGTGGTATTTTATACAGTCATGCTTATTAAGCTGCCTAATTCATCTCTAGAGTAGCATTTATCCACTTTTTATGCCCCCGTAATCGATTGATTGATTGATTGTATATTGTTTTACGACCCTCTTGAGAATTTTTCACTTATATGGAGACGTCGACGTATGCCGGTGAAGGGCTTCAAATTTAGACCTATACTCGACACTCAGGGCCATTGAGCAGTGAGGGTTCTTTATCGTGCCAGCGCCTACCGTGACAAGGGACCTACGTTTTTTAGAACATAACCTACTTATTCAGCCAATCAAATGCTTCCATTTCTCTCGAAGAATTGATTCTTCATGGTGAAGAATTCTTCTATTTCTGAAAAATTCAACGGTGTCTGATTGGTTCACTTGACAGTTATATGGATGTGTCCTCATTTGTCTTTGTCCAGCACACAAAAAAGAAACTATTCAAAACCCACGTGCTGTTTACTATCATGATATTTAAACTTTCTAGGCCTTGCTACATATTTTTCCCACTGTAATCTTTTATCGCCTTTTTGAACATTATTTTTTTCACATTTCGGTACATACAGAAAATACAACCATCGTCATGTATATCAGAGACGAACCTTGTCTTTGAAGACAGATTTAATCTCAATTTTCATCAAATTTTTATTTGATATTAAACAACCATACCCACTCCTGCTGACTAGGGCCTTGTCATCTTACCACAATCATTTTTCAAAAATGTTGATATTACGATTCTTGTTACATGGGTATTCATAGGCGTCGGAACCGGGGGGGGGGGGGGGAGGCTTAGCCCCCCACTTTTCTTGCAAATATATATACTGAAAGGAAAAAGAAACGCAGGGTAGCATAATGGTCGAAAACATTTTGACCACATGACCGAAAATTACGAAAATTGGTCAAAAGAGAAATTTAGTTACTGTGCACCAAAATCAGTATTCAGAATTACTCAACCGTAAAATTTATGACGTCACGCAGGGAAAACGCTAAAAAGCATAAAACACGTGCAATTTGATAACGACGAGTTTGTCAACAACTCTTGTTGCATTATTTGATGCATATGAGGTATGCACATCGTTTTTCAATATAAAGAGACATTATGAATTTCTTGCAATCTTGGCACAGTTTACGGAAGTTCAATGGGGTCTTGTTTTCGAATGACCTAATTAATGAAAAAGGCAACAACGGTTTACTAAGTAGTCTCTTGTAAAGTTTTCCCCATAAAACTTGTTACCCGTTGTCAGAAAGGGTCTGGAATGGTTTTCAATCAACCGTGACGATGACGTTAACGCGAAACACAGCCATGTTACGAGCTGGTTATTCTTCCTGCCATCTCTTAAATCGCCACCTTGCTACCACAAAAACAGCCTTTTATACAGTAGACGATTATAAACATTACATTCATACGAAATTTGAAAGAAAACAATTCCGCAATTTGATTTTTTGAGCCAGTCAACTTACTGTTTTATTCCTCTCAATGGCGCATGCGCGCGCCTTTTGACTTATGTTTTTGCATTGTTACCCAAGCCAAATATAGCCAGAGTCTGGAGGATAAACACTCTAATGAAATTCCAAGCAAAGGAGAAATAAGGTTCTGACAGATGCACGGGAGAGACATTGAAGATAATGAGAGTTTTCGATTTTCACTTTTGGGGGGTATCGTCATTTGAGCTTCAGTAACTTATGAATTATTTGACAAAATCAAATGGGAATTTGGTTATGTCTTTCTGAAAGATAATTTTAAATGTTAGATATAAAAACTAAAACATATTTAAAGAAAAACATATTTAATTCACCTCAAAAGAGAAATTTAGTTACTGTGCACCAAAATCAGTATTCAGAATTACTCAACCGTAAAATTTATGACGTCACGCAGGGAAAACGCTAAAAAGCATAAAACACGTGCAATTTGATAACGACGAGTTTGTCAACAACTCTTGTTGCATTATTTGATGCATATGAGGTATGCACATCGTTTTTCAATATAAAGAGACATTATGAATTTCTTGCAATCTTGGCACAGTTTACGGAAGTTCAATGGGGTCTTGTTTTCGAATGACCTAATTAATGAAAAAGGCAACAACGGTTTACTAAGTAGTCTCTTGTAAAGTTTTCCCCATAAAACTTGTTACCCGTTGTCAGAAAGGGTCTGGAATGGTTTTCAATCAACCGTGACGATGACGTTAACGCGAAACACAGCCATGTTACGAGCTGGTTATTCTTCCTGCCATCTCTTAAATCGCCACCTTGCTACCACAAAAACAGCCTTTTATACAGTAGACGATTATAAACATTACATTCATACGAAATTTGAAAGAAAACAATTCCGCAATTTGATTTTTTGAGCCAGTCAACTTACTGTTTTATTCCTCTCAATGGCGCATGCGCGCGCCTTTTGACTTATGTTTTTGCATTGTTACCCAAGCCAAATATAGCCAGAGTCTGAAGGATAAACACTCTAATGAAATTCCAAGCAAAGGAGAAATAAGGTTCTGACAGATGCACGGGAGAGACATTGAAGATAATGAGAGTTTTCGATTTTCACTTTTGGGGGGTATCGTCATTTGAGCTTCAGTAACTTATGAATTATTTGACAAAATCAAATGGGAATTTGGTTATGTCTTTCTGAAAGATAATTTTAAATGTTAGATATAAAAACTAAAACATATTTAAAGAAAAACATATTTAATTCACCTCAAAAGAGAAATTTAGTTACTGTGCACCAAAATCAGTATTCAGAATTACTCAACCGTAAAATTTATGACGTCACGCAGGGAAAACGCTAAAAAGCATAAAACACGTGCAATTTGATAACGACGAGTTTGTCAACAACTCTTGTTGCATTATTTGATGCATATGAGGTATGCACATCGTTTTTCAATATAAAGAGACATTATGAATTTCTTGCAATCTTGGCACAGTTTACGGAAGTTCAATGGGGTCTTGTTTTCGAATGACCTAATTAATGAAAAAGGCAACAACGGTTTACTAAGTAGTCTCTTGTAAAGTTTTCCCCATAAAACTTGTTACCCGTTGTCAGAAAGGGTCTGGAATGGTTTTCAATCAACCGTGACGATGACGTTAACGCGAAACACAGCCATGTTACGAGCTGGTTATTCTTCCTGCCATCTCTTAAATCGCCACCTTGCTACCACAAAAACAGCCTTTTATACAGTAGACGATTATAAACATTACATTCATACGAAATTTGAAAGAAAACAATTCCGCAATTTGATTTTTTGAGCCAGTCAACTTACTGTTTTATTCCTCTCAATGGCGCATGCGCGCGCCTTTTGACTTATGTTTTTGCATTGTTACCCAAGCCAAATATAGCCAGAGTCTGAAGGATAAACACTCTAATGAAATTCCAAGCAAAGGAGAAATAAGGTTCTGACAGATGCACGGGAGAGACATTGAAGATAATGAGAGTTTTCGATTTTCACTTTTGGGGGGTATCGTCATTTGAGCTTCAGTAACTTATGAATTATTTGACAAAATCAAATGGGAATTTGGTTATGTCTTTCTGAAAGATAATTTTAAATGTTAGATATAAAAACTAAAACATATTTAAAGAAAAACATATTTAATTCACCTCAAAAGAGAAATTTAGTTACTGTGCACCAAAATCAGTATTCAGAATTACTCAACCGTAAAATTTATGACGTCACGCAGGGAAAACGCTAAAAAGCATAAAACACGTGCAATTTGATAACGACGAGTTTGTCAACAACTCTTGTTGCATTATTTGATGCATATGAGGTATGCACATCGTTTTTCAATATAAAGAGACATTATGAATTTCTTGCAATCTTGGCACAGTTTACGGAAGTTCAATGGGGTCTTGTTTTCGAATGACCTAATTAATGAAAAAGGCAACAACGGTTTACTAAGTAGTCTCTTGTAAAGTTTTCCCCATAAAACTTGTTACCCGTTGTCAGAAAGGGTCTGGAATGGTTTTCAATCAACCGTGACGATGACGTTAACGCGAAACACAGCCATGTTACGAGCTGGTTATTCTTCCTGCCATCTCTTAAATCGCCACCTTGCTACCACAAAAACAGCCTTTTATACAGTAGACGATTATAAACATTACATTCATACGAAATTTGAAAGAAAACAATTCCGCAATTTGATTTTTTGAGCCAGTCAACTTACTGTTTTATTCCTCTCAATGGCGCATGCGCGCGCCTTTTGACTTATGTTTTTGCATTGTTACCCAAGCCAAATATAGCCAGAGTCTGAAGGATAAACACTCTAATGAAATTCCAAGCAAAGGAGAAATAAGGTTCTGACAGATGCACGGGAGAGACATTGAAGATAATGAGAGTTTTCGATTTTCACTTTTGGGGGGTATCGTCATTTGAGCTTCAGTAACTTATGAATTATTTGACAAAATCAAATGGGAATTTGGTTATGTCTTTCTGAAAGATAATTTTAAATGTTAGATATAAAAACTAAAACATATTTAAAGAAAAACATATTTAATTCACCTCAAAAGAGAAATTTAGTTACTGTGCACCAAAATCAGTATTCAGAATTACTCAACCGTAAAATTTATGACGTCACGCAGGGAAAACGCTAAAAAGCATAAAACACGTGCAATTTGATAACGACGAGTTTGTCAACAACTCTTGTTGCATTATTTGATGCATATGAGGTATGCACATCGTTTTTCAATATAAAGAGACATTATGAATTTCTTGCAATCTTGGCACAGTTTACGGAAGTTCAATGGGGTCTTGTTTTCGAATGACCTAATTAATGAAAAAGGCAACAACGGTTTACTAAGTAGTCTCTTGTAAAGTTTTCCCCATAAAACTTGTTACCCGTTGTCAGAAAGGGTCTGGAATGGTTTTCAATCAACCGTGACGATGACGTTAACGCGAAACACAGCCATGTTACGAGCTGGTTATTCTTCCTGCCATCTCTTAAATCGCCACCTTGCTACCACAAAAACAGCCTTTTATACAGTAGACGATTATAAACATTACATTCATACGAAATTTGAAAGAAAACAATTCCGCAATTTGATTTTTTGAGCCAGTCAACTTACTGTTTTATTCCTCTCAATGGCGCATGCGCGCGCCTTTTGACTTATGTTTTTGCATTGTTACCCAAGCCAAATATAGCCAGAGTCTGAAGGATAAACACTCTAATGAAATTCCAAGCAAAGGAGAAATAAGGTTCTGACAGATGCACGGGAGAGACATTGAAGATAATGAGAGTTTTCGATTTTCACTTTTGGGGGGTATCGTCATTTGAGCTTCAGTAACTTATGAATTATTTGACAAAATCAAATGGGAATTTGGTTATGTCTTTCTGAAAGATAATTTTAAATGTTAGATATAAAAACTAAAACATATTTAAAGAAAAACATATTTAATTCACCTCAGAAGTTTACCCTGCGTTTCTTTTTCCTTTCAGTATACATAATATAGGCATTGAAAATTAGGGTTAACTTCCGACACCTATGGCATTCATTAGTTCAGTAACTTTAATGTCTTCACCATACCATTTCCCCAGTAAATCAAGGTTTTTCATATAATCCCATGCTAACCTGAATGGGTTGGGAGTCCATTCTGAAACCGCGTGTGTTCGGTATTGATTGCGTGCTCGATATGTACAACGAGCGGTCAAGTTGGGCCTTATATATGACACAGCCGTGGGAGGAGTTTATTTTTAATCCATGCATTTGATTGGCTGAGGTTCTGTTCTAAGTCAGTAAGATCATA
Organism: Saccostrea cuccullata; assembly: GCF_032062105.1. Lineage (NCBI taxonomy): Eukaryota > Metazoa > Mollusca > Bivalvia > Ostreida > Ostreidae > Saccostrea > Saccostrea cuccullata. The sequence goes on from NW_026933001.1 coordinate 138,624, forward strand.
TGAAGAGAAATCTTCGTCACGAAGAATGGGCTCCGCTTCGCTCCGCCCATTCTTCATGACGAAGATTTCTCTTCATATGATCTTACTATTACTAAGGTCATATCCGAAAGACCCGTGACTTTGACTTCTAGTGCCGAGTCACTACCTTTGTTTACGTCTTAGGTATGACGCGGCGCCGTGAACGAGAATCGAACCCGGGCCTCCAGATCACGAAGCGAACGCTCTACCACTAGGCTACCGTGACCGGTGCCCCCGTAATTGAAGATTCGGGGATATATATCGTTTTTGTCGTATTTTTGTCCGCAAAAACTTTAACCTTGCTCATAACTTTTCATTAAGTGGAGCTATGACTTTCATACTTCACATGTATTCCTTGTGATAAGACCATTCTTTGAGCACCATAAAATAGACTTTTTGACCTTGGAGTTTGAGAAACTTTTTACACAAAAATTCCAATCATTTACTTTAGCCATAACTTTTGAGCGGTAGACACTAGGACTTTCATACTTCAAATATATATTCTTTGTGACATGACCTTTCATTGGATACCAATATCTTGGACCTTGGAGATTTAAAAAAAATCTTTAACCTTAGCCATAACTTTTGAACAGGTCGGAGAGAATACTCGAAATCGGGTATTATCCTTGAAATCGCGTATAATACTCGATATTAGGGTATCGTTGAATCCGCGAAATCGGGTATAGGAGGTGAAATCACCTAATAAAACTTAAACAATAGGATGGCGCATGTTGCCGAGTTAACTTTCATCTAGATACACATGTTTTCTAAAGGTATCACTAGCCAACTAAGAATTTGGACGACGTTATCCAAACATCCTAGATGCCTAAACTGAGAAAATTTGCTGATTCTAAGCCAATAAGTACATGAGATATTCAAAAGTAGGTCACCGTGACCTACTTCTTGTTGGACATTCAATGAAACCGTAAGATGCCTCAACTGACAAAGTTTGATGATTCCGAGCCAATAAGTACCAGATATAATCAAATATAGCCAAAAAATGTCAAAAGTAGGTCACAGTGACCTACTTTTTGGTCGACGTTCTCCGAAAACCCAAGGTGCCTAAACTGACAAAGTTTGATGATTCTAAGCTAATACGCACCTGAGATATTCAAAAGTAGGTCACAGTGACCTACTTTTTGGTCGACGTTCTCCGAAAACCCAAGGTGCCTAAACTGACAAAGTTTGATGATTCTAAGCTAATACGTACCTGAGATATTCAAAAGTAGGTCACTGTGACCTACTTTTTGGTCGACATTCTCCAAAAACCCAAGATGCATCATCTGACAAAGTTTGATGATTTTAGGTCAATAAGTACCAGAGATACTTAATTATAGCCACAAAATGTCAAAAGTAGGTCACTGTGACCTACTTTTTGGTCGTCACTCTCGAAAACTAAATATGCATCCACTCACAAAGTTTGATGATTCTAAGCCAATAAATGCCTAAGATACTGAAATATAGCCATAAAATGTCGAAAGTAGGTCATCGTGACCTACATTTTGGTTGACATTTTTCAAAGACCCAAGATGCATCAACTGACCAAGTTTGATGATCGTAGGTCTGAAGGTAATCAAAATATGCATTTTAAACAATTTGAAAACAAATGTCGGCAAAATTTAAAAAGTAGGTCACAGTGACCTACTTTGTTATAAATATGTTTTAAGGTCCCTAGATGAATCAAAGTACAAGATTTGCTGATTCTAAACCTCCCAGTGTCTGAAATAATGGGATTTAATGTTTTTAAAAGGATAAGTCATAAAGTTCAAAAAGTAGGTCACGGTGACCTACTTTTAAGTTGACATTGTTCAAGGACCCAAGATGCATGAACTGACAAAGTTTGATGATCATAGTCCTTAAAGTGTCCAAAATATGCCTTCAAATCAATTTGAAAACAAATCCCCACAAAATTTAAAAAGTAGGTCACCATGACCTACTTTTGAGTTAACATGATGTGAAGTCGTAAGATGCATCAACTTACAAGATTTGATGATTCTAGTCCTTATGGTAAGAAAAATATACACGATTTTATTAATTGTAAATTTAGGTCAACTTTGAAGTGACCTTGAGACCACGCCCTTTGCCCCAGGGTCATGCCTTGAACAATTTTTAATCTTCAACATATCCTGATCCTTGTATGTAAGTTTGGTGAAAATCTGCCTGGTGGTTCTTGAGAAGAAGATTTTTTAGCAACCAGTACTTTTGGTTTTGTTTTCCTGATTATCTCCCCTTGTTTTAGAGTCGTCCCAACCCTTATTTTAGTATAAATGGTAGCCCTTGGGCCAAGGATACCCTGTGACAAATTTGGTACTGATTGGCCAAGGGGTTCTTGAGTTATGGCCCATATTCTAAACATAGGTAATCAAAGATTACGAAGCTCACCTCGACGGATGTTATCAGTTTAAGTAATGCAAATCTCACATCATATTTTCTTAATATTTAGTATTCATCCCAACAACAATATTCTTGCAAGTTGTGTTTAACCCCTTACATGGCATATACACATTTCTATGCGTGTAGCGTGAAAAACATGTAAAGTGTAAATAATATTCATAACTGTTAATACTGCAGATATCAAGGACTTCAAATTCATTCGGATTGATCTGTTCCCAAAACTTTAACCTGGCCTCTTGTATGGAAAATATAGGTCAGATCCAGCATCTGAAGCAAGTCTGATAGTGTCCATCCTTAGCTGCATCATCCATGCAAGTTTGGTTTAGCTAGGGCTTATATAGTTACTTAGGAATGAAAATGTAGGTCAGATCCAGCATCCGAAGCAAGTCTGGTAGTGTCCATCCCTAGATACATCATCCATGCAAGTTTGGTTTAGCTAGGGCTTATAGTTACTTAGGAATGAAAATGTAGGTCAGATCCAGCATCCGAAGCAAGTCTGGTAGTGTCCATCCCTAGATACATCATCCATGCAAGTTTGGTTTAGCTAGGGCTTATAGTTACTTAGGAATGAAAATGTAGGTCAGATCCAGCATCCGAAGCAAGTCTGGTAGTGTCCATCCCTAGATACATCATCCATGCAAGTTTGGTTTAGCTAGGGCTTATAGTTACTTGGGAATGAAAATGTAGGTCAGATCCAGCATCCGAAGCAAGTCTGGTAGTGTCCATCTCTAGATGCATCATCCATGCAAGTTTGGTTTAGCTTGGGCTTATAATTCCTGTGGAATGGACCTGCTCCAAAAACTTTAACCTGGTCACTCATCTGGAAAATGTAGGTCAGATCCAGCATCCGAAGCAAGTCTGGTAGTGTACATCCCTAGATGCATCATCCATGCAAGTTTGGTTTAGCTAGGGCTTATAGTTACTTAGGAATGGACCTGCTCCAAAAACTTTAACCTGCTCCAAAAACTTTAACCTGGTCACTTATCTAGAAAATGTAGGTCAGATCCAGCATCCGAAGCAAGTCCGGTAGTGTACATCCCTAGATGCATCATCCATGCAAATTTGGTCCAGGTAGGGCTTATAGTTCCTTGGGAATGGACCTGCTCCAAAAACTTTAACCTGCTCCAAAAACTTTAACCTGGTCACTCAGCTGGAAAATGTAAGTCAGATCCAGCATCCGAAGCAAGTCTGGTAGTGTACATCCCTAGATGCATCATCCATGCAAGTTTGGTTCAGGTAGGGCTTATAGTTACTTGGGAAAGGACTTGCTCCTAAAACTTTAACCTGGGACGCCGACGCCGACGCCAACGCCGGGGGTATAGCATAAGCTCATCTCGACTTCGTCGAGGTGAGCTAAAAAGTTAACGCACACCGCACAAATGGCCATAGCATTATCTCTTTGAGCCTTTGGCTCAGAAGAGCTAAAAATATAGAAGGTAAAGAGGTAAAATTTACCCTGTCTATCAAATAGTATAATAAAGAAAGGAAGTGGCTACGATTTTTATAAAAATTTTAATGTCCGATGAGGAATTATATTCCCAAAAAGTAAGACAAGAGTTTCCAAGGCAATTGAACACTCCATTATTTCAGTTTGTTCATTAACATGTTCATAAACGTAAAAACTATAAGAAATGTGAAAACTTGACATGTTTTCCCATGGGTATTTATTTAATCTTATTTTATTTTCTTCTTTATAATAACGTTGGTATTCTATTATGGCAGAGATATACAATTATGACTCGCTTATACTGTACTCTCTAACTGTTGGAAGTAATTTATATTTCACGAGAAAGGGACGCCATACATTTTTCAGTAAAAATACATAACACGGCGTTAGTCGTTTAATTTCTTTAAATTTTCACGTTTTGTGAATAGTGCACAAATTAGAAAATTAAGTATATGGAATACTTTAATGGGAAATAAAGACAAACGAAGTGTAGTTATTTTTGTTTTTAGAAATTATATTGAAAAATAATAACGCCATTGTGTCCTCTTTGTTACCCCAGCAGTGTTTGTCGTGTGATTTTAAACTTATTTGACAACCGTATGAATTAGGTTTAATAAAAATAAATCCACAAGATATTGATGTACAAGTAACAGTTACTGGCATCATGCACCGTTGCTTTATTCTTTAGATTTTATAGAAAGTTGCACGGAATACCCGATTTCGCGGATTCAACGATACCCTAATATCGAGTATTATACGCGATTTCACGGATAATACCCGATTTCGAGTATTCTCTCCGACCTGTTGAAAGGTTTCATATTTCTCATATGTAATCCTTGTGAGAAGACCTTTCATTGGATGCCAGTGTCATTGACCTTTTGACCATGATGCTTGACCTACTTTATAAAAACTTAAACCTCGGCAATAACTTTGGAACAGTTAGGGCTATGGCTTTCATACTTTACATATAAAATCCTTGTGACAAGACCTATTTTTATAAACCAACAACTCTGACCTTGACCCTGGAACATTGAGCTACCTTTCAAAAACATATCCATGGCCATAACTTTGAACAGGTGGTGCTAAGGCTTTCATTTTTGATAATTGTATTTCTTGTGAGAAGACCCTACTTTGGGTACAGATATTTAGTTTGTCTCCAAGAAAAGTTTAATCTTCACTATATTGCCATACAGGGGCATCAGTGTTTCACAAACGCATCTTGTTGTTTTTCGAAATCAGTTGTTAATGAAAAGAATTTATGTAGACAAATGAGAATATTCAACATTTAACATGCGGTGTTTCTTGTCAAGAAAAGTTTTCTGACAGAGAAAGTGGACACCGAGAAACAATAACATGTCTAGGACATGAAACTAACCTGTCACAGCCCCAGGTGATCATATAATGACTAATGGTATGTTTCAGTTTTTAGTTAATAAATAATAAATCTATATAGTTTAATTTTTTATTTTATTGAAATAATTTAACAGTTTTATATATCAATATCACAGATATTTCAATAAAATGATACCTTTTAAAATTGTTCATACAGTATTAAAATGGACGGAAATTTCAAATACTGTATAATAAAAAGAAATTAGAATTTACAGATCTTGTCCATTTTTCAAAATAATTTTGTAATTTTTAAAGAATGTTTATGACAATAATATGGTGTTAAATCAAACTCTAAAACATTTGAATACCACTAAATTCTAGCACTTAAAGCTTTTTTCAATCGGGATTAAATATTACATTTCATAGATTCCATTTATATTATTGAAAAATTACTTCATTTACTTGTTGCCCTAATTTAATCTACTCGTATTTCAAATAATATCACTATTCTAGATGGTAATCTGAGGAAAAATAGATATTCAACTGGCTTGACCTAGTAGAAATGGATTCTAATTTTACATAATAGGAATAAACTTACATATAACTTAACTAAAGATTCATAATAAATGCAACCCCCCCTCCCATCCTGAAATAATCCTCCGAGTTGTATATTATTTGACGTCTGCTATGAGATCTTCCACTGCGTCCCAATCAATGACACTCATGACGCTCCCACTCCTGACTGATGCCGCGTCTGCTATTTGGGCGATCTCGTCAATATCTACAGATCCTAAATACTCATCATCCATCACAGCATCGTAATAATCAGAGACACCTTCCGATATTGTGTAGTCCATTGAGATTCCAGTATTTGATGCTCTGCCATACATCTGAAAATAAAATAATGCTTTAAAATTATTTTTTCCTAAAAAAAATTCACTTTCTGAGCCACAGCAAGCAAGCAGACAACACAACAACACAAATTACATGTAACTAACATACAAAAAGAAGCACAAGTAGCAAAAAAAAAAAAACACCCAGCTGTATATTTCTTTTACAAATTCAAATCACTAGTGGTGGAAAAGTTAGAGAGGAGACAAATGATAGTCTTATGTTCAATAAGGGGACTACTTTTAACACATAAAGAGGCATCATCAAACAACTTATCAATGAGACATACAGCAGAGGTTTAATTTTTTTATTCCTAAATAAATGTTGTGAGGTATAGATTTATACATTTTCAGTATAAAACAACCTTATCTCAATCTAGATGCATTCCCTACTTGAGGGACTTCACAAGTTTGAAAGTCATTTGCTTGTCTGCCACTTACATCATAAAATAACCTGATTTTTCTTCAGAAAACAAGGATAACAAGCAAATTCAAAGAATTGTGGTCCCCTGCTTTCGATGTCTTTGTAGATGCGATGTTATTTTTAATGACATATTGTGTCAAATCTTGTCATATATAGGTACATGTAATGTACATGTCAGATATGAAAGTCCTATCTCATCTCAATCAAATATTAAAAAGTTATGGCCAAGGTTAAAGTTTTTAAAAAGTAGGTCAAGGTCAAGGTCAAAGTTCTTTATTTCCAATGAAGGTCTTGTCACAAGTACCGGTATTACATATGTGAAGTATGAAAGCCTTTGCCCAAACAGTTCAAAAATTATGGTAAAGGTTAAAGTTTTCAAAAAGTAGGTCAAACTCTAAGGTTAAGGTCAGAGTTGTTGGTATTCAATGAAAGATCTCCTCACAAGGATTACATATGTAAAGCATGAAAGCCCTAGCCCTTACCGTTCAAAAGATATGGCCAAGGTTAAAGTGTTTTCATAAGTACGGAAATTTCCAAGGTCAAGGTCAAAAGGTCAAAGTTGTTGGTATCCAATGAAAGGTCTTGCCACAAAGAATACATATATGAAATATAAAAGCCCTAGTATCAACCATTCAAAAGTTATGGCCAAAGTATACATTTGGAATTTTTGTGTAAAAGTGGGTCAAACTCTAAGGTCAAGGTCAAAAGGTCAAATTTGGTGGTACCAAAAGAAAGGTCTTGTCACTAGGAATAAATATGTGAAATATGAAGGTCATAGCTCCACTTAATCAAAAGTTATGAGCAAGGTTCAAGTTTTTGTGACGGAGGGACAGACTAGCAGACGAATGAGATTTAATGTCCACTCGCTTTCGCGAAAGCGGGGGACAAAAATTTAACACCTATGGATTCAAGTGACCCAGATAAACAATATATGATCCAGATAAACAATACATTTGCATTGAGACCTGATATTTAATACTGATTAACACTTACTGTTGAGCGTTCATCCTCATCATAGAGCAGACGTTTGACATTATCATCCACTGACCAATCACTGAGCACCGATTCTCTATCCCACTGGTCTTTGTAGGGGTCAGCATAAGGTCGGGGACGTACCTGACCTCTGGCTGCCACTACCCTCTTTGGTTTGGGATGTTCTACAGAGGCAAAGAAGGCAAACATACATGATTTAAAGGATTCAAATGTTCAAGATTAAAAAATAATTGTCAGACTGGAGTTTTTCTCTCTTTCCTTTTCATAAGCCAGTTTGAAGCAATGCAATTTTTATACGATTGATTTTTTTAAACAGAAAAATTAAAAGGAGTTGCAATATTTTTTCAACCATAAGATAGAGTTATCTTCCTTGAGAAATAAAATAAATACTTTATCATGTGTTCTGTCTGGTACCTTTAAATGGAGCCTGTATGTTCTTAAGCTGCTGTACATATGTCTTTGGTTTGTGTAGAGGTTTGTGGGACTTAAGGAATGTGTGACCTTGAACTGTTCTTGGTCCAGGTGTTCTTAATCCTGATCAATAAAAGAAATAAGTAATGTCACATCAAAAATGACAACAGGTAACAATAATACAGTATAGATAAATTTTGTCAATGAATTAAGATTTAGAGGGGATGACTTTGACACCCTGTTCTACCTGAAGTAAAACTGACCCTTATAGATTCACTACACTGCAGGCGTTTTAATAGATAGAATGTTCTATCGTTAAAATGATAAATGTCCTACGGACCCAGTTTAACGATAGAATGCGTTCCGTGTATTCACAATGTAGCAAAGTAAACACAGGCAATAACTCGTACTAGTGCATTTACTATGAACAATCAAGTGAGTTCCGAACGTAAACAATGGCGAAATTTGAAACGAGAAAAAAAGTTGAGAAAATTAGTTGAATTTTCGTCTTTATAGACTAAACTTTAGGTTTAAATACTTAAGCAGTCCCAAAAAAGTTTGGTTTGATTAATTCATAAGTTATTTTCAGTGCAAATCCGTTTGTATTCTTCAAAATCGTTTCGGTGCGATTCTGCAATTTTTTGCTACATTGCAAGTACATGTATATGGGTGGTATTCTAACTGTGGTTAGGGCTTGTCCCGAGACACAGTTAGATTATTCTAACTAGCGTTTTAAGTTCTCAAGTATACTAAAGGTTCTTCAAAGTAATCATTCAGATTGCAAAAATGTGTAATTAAAATTGTTGTAATTTATCTTTTCTAAGGCACCTCTGGATAGTATTCATCAGACAATTTATGTACCTCAGGACAGTTAACTGAAGAATTCTTACGTGTCTTGCTGCCTGGATTTAGCTGCTGCAACTGTTCCACATAGGTCTTGGGTTTGTGGGACGGTCCTACAGGCTTCCTCTGTACTGTTGTAGTTTTTGCTGCAATAAAACGTTTTTCTTGGTCAATATCAATGACCATTCATTCATTTGTTTGTAGGATAATGTACATGTATTTGAAATATAAGCTTCAAGGGGTACCAATTTTAATTTCATTAAACAATTTTGATTTCTTTCACATACTAGATTTTAGTTTACCTGGCGGTGCATGCACTCTAGGAACAATTGGTGTGCTAAATTTAGGCTGGTTTTCTCGCATGTCTTTAAGCCTTTCAGCATAAGTTTTCACCCTCCTTGGAGTTACCATTTTCTTTGACTCTGCAAAATGACAGTCAAGTTAAGCATGAACTAAATAAAGTCAAATATGTGGTATTTTATTAGTTCTTTTCATATTTTCCTTTCTTTAATTTTTTTTTTAAAACCCATACATGTATATTTTGCACATGTATTAATGCATGAGCCACTAACCTTGAACAGTCAGCTGATCTTGACTGGTTCTGTCAGTTGGTTCCCTTTCCATCTCCTGCTTTATTGGCTCCTTTGCCTTGGGTACAGTTTCTTTCTCTGACTTTTTAACCTCCTTAGGTTCTTCCTCCCACACATGTTCCCTTGACACCTGGATCCGAGCAGCTTTCCTGGTGACCTCTGGCCTCTGTAACCTCACCATGTCTTTGAATGACTTTTGTTTGTACACCTTGACTGGTTCTTGCTTCTCTGGTTCCCTGTCCCTCACAGTGATATCCTGGCTGGCCTCCATGCTTTCCACAGCTCTTGCATATGCTGAGATCTCACCTACAGATATAAATATATTCTCGACTGTATGTTTTCCCTCTTTCAAGATATTGCATTAAGAAATCAGTAAAATTGATTCTTTTCACATAATTTTGCACCAATATTTATGTTAAAAAAACTTTTATCTGATTTAACATAAATGAAAATGTATGTGAACACTACAAAGAGTGCTGCCACAAAATTGTGATTGAATAATTTCACAACAAACTACTTTTTGATACCATAAAATACAAGAATGTACTTCATTCTTGTACTTAGAGAGCTGAATATCTGGAATTCTAACCTGTTGTTTCCCCGGTCCTCTGAAGGAACTCGTCAGAATCCACTAGCCTTAGCCTGGGCACCTGTCTGGTAGGTGACTTAGGACTCGGCGCCCTCCTCACGGGGGGTCTGATTGGCTGTATCTGTACAATCTCCTCAGCCTCATCTAACATGTCGTCGTACTCCAGTTTCTCTACCTCGGCTGATATTCTGACGGTCTGGTGCCTCTTAGGACTGGGGGGTCTGTACACTGGCCGTGAACTGCTGACCTTAGGGCTGCGGTCTCGGACTGGGGAAGTCTTGTGTAGGATTCTCTCCCGGGGAGGAGATCTGGATGTCTTACGCCTGGGACTTCTTTCTCTGGCTGGTAACTCTGGGGGGAGCTCTGGTTTGTCTGTTAATATGTCTCCCAGTAATTCCTGTGCCTCTCGGAGTCTTTTCTGCATGTTTTCTTTCCCTGTTGCCCCCTTCTCTGACACTTTGAATGTTCCCTTTATAATTGAGCAATACATAATGTTGATGGTGAATTATCTGTTCTTTCATTGATTACTTGAATGTGTGTTCATACTTTACTATGACTTTACAATACATGCATAGCAGGTATTCAGACTGCTTAACCTCCTGTTAATGCTAAATCTTTCACTTTATGGTATCAATTTTGAAGTTTCTTCAACATTTACATGTAAATAATACAATTTGTCAAATGATTTTTTTTAAATATTTCGGGGTGGAATGTAATTCTAAAGAAATACATTAACGGTACCAGGAAGTTAAACCAGCATGTCTGACTGTAGACTTGTTTTATTTTAGAAAATGAAGTAGGTCTCTTCAAGCCATTTTTTTAGATTTAGCAAGTTAAAAACAGCTTATACATGTACCTTAAAATTAGAACTAGAGTCTGGTTTAAAGGGTCTCCTCTCATGTTCCCTGAGCTCAAATCTGTATTTTTTGTATTCCTCCATCCTCTCGTGACGTTTTTCTATCATCCATGCCCTCAGTTGTTCCTTTTCTTCCAGTCTTCTCTGTTCCTCCTCTCTGCTGTCTGGAGCCCTGGACATCCTCTCTAGAATCTCCAGACTATGTCGGATTCTCTCCCTTTCCTCCTCTGTGTGATCCGTCCTGGCACTAAGAAATGAGACACAATCAGTTTACATTTATTTTTAAAAAGGATTAGAAAGTTTAAACTAATATGATAATCCATTCCAATACCTGTCATGAAACTTAATTATAACCTGATTTTTTAAAAAACTCTTTAAGATGTTCAATAACTTAAATAAAAAAACAACAGCATCTGATACCGTACCTAGTTTTTATTCGTTCCGCCAGTTTCAGCGCCTCATTCTCTGTAAATCCAGCTTCCTCCAGGTCAATGTCTCCCTTCTCCACCATCTCTCCTATGATGTCACTGATTCCACTCAACCCAGACATCTTAACCAGCTCCCCAGTACTGTCAACAAAACAGATAACAATAATCCAAAAAGGTCCATTTACGTTCTCCGCTTAAAAACTTTGAAGAGTTCACATAAAGACCTTTCATGTTTTAGTTGTTTTGATTCATTTTTTTATTTTTCATTGAAACAAAAGTTGTTTACACATATAAGCATGTTGAAAGATTTAACAAAGTTTTTTTCACTTGGAAGGAAAAGTTCACTTTTACTAGTTTGAGCAGAAAACATGATCGATACCCTAACCCTAACAAAGTGCACATTTTTCCACAGGGGTTATATCCCATTTATAATACATATTTACCCTTCTTTTTCCTCCTCTAGACTAGAAGTGGTAGGTAGTGTCCTTTGTGTCGATCTCCCGGTCCTTGGGGTGGGGGATTTTCTGGAGGATTTGGGTGTACGTACAGTTTTGCGGGAGGATTTGGGAGTTGGTACAGGCTCTTTGTCCTTTTCTGCCTCTGGTCTGGTGTCTTCAACATTAGTAAGTGTATCAAGAGTGTTCAGCATCTGAATCAGTCAAGTGTGGAGGTCAATAAACTTCAATGTAAAATAATCTCCACATAGCAATTCAACTAAAAATCGGTGCTTGAAATTTTAAACCATTTTTATCATTACTGTATACAGGGTTATTTTTCGCCCTGTTTTATTTTCGCCCTTTCACACTTGCAAACAATTTTGCCTAGTTTTAAATTCATCCAATCATAGTTTTGCTTTAAATTATACTGTATTCTTTAAATTTGCCCCGTTTTAAATTCGCCCGAACGAGAGTAAGGCGAAAGGGGCGAAAATAAAACGGGGTGAAAATTTCCCTGTAAATAGTATACATTTTTATATATCCAAATTGGTAATTAAGTAAAGGTATTCACAATGAATTTTTTTCTTCATAAGCATACTGAACACATGTATAGTAATACATTTTTTGTATTACAAAGTAATGATTCTATAAGTTTATACATCCTACCAGTCTTGTACTATGGAAGTCTTTTTCAATATTAGCTGCCATTTGGTCAATAGCGGACATATGTCTGCCCATATCCCTGAGTCGCTCAATGACCGCTCCTCTGGATCCCTCCACGCTGTCTCTTGGCATCACCGCCACAGATACTCTAAACAGAACAATATCACATCCACTCTGTATCCTTCATATATTAAATGGTGTTCAGGCAAGCCAAACACAAAATGACTCAAAAGCAAGTCAAAGCAATCAACCCAGACATGCATACATTTTTTGTTCATATTCAAGATCAGGAGGGAATTTTGATTAAATAATTCTGAGGTTTTTAAAAATATTTTAATTTTTTTTTTTTTACCAAGAAAATAAGAGAACAAAGCCTTGTGTAATGAGTTGGTCTGTGTACCACTTGACTACAAAACCATTAGCTGTATAAAATCCTCATGAAAAATGACAACAGCATATTTAACAAAAGAGTATATCCCAGTTAAAGATAAAGTGCTGCGCCACAGCATGATACGCCCGTCAAAAAATTACAATTTTCTTGAACAGTTTAGATGTAAGAAAATCACATCAACCTTGATTCTAAGATTTCAATGATTTTTCCATTCCTTAAAATATTTATCCATCCCCTGTGATGTAGGCATCAATTATAATAAATATTACATCACTGATAGATTTCTGTGCTGGGTGTGTTAGACCTTGTCAAATGCCCATCATCAAATTAGTCTTAACAACTTAATCTATACCAAATTAATTTTGAAAAGAAAAGGCTGGCCATCAAATGACATATGTTATAAACTGACCAGCAGTTCTTCTGTCTAATCCCCAAAGGGTACAGATAAGACTGCTTAATCAGAGCAACTGAGACAGCTAGCCTTCCTATATTGAACTCATTAATTAATCTTTTAACTGGATGCTTGTCTACTCATTACTACTAAGAGATGAATGGGTCTGCACTATCTACTATAAATTTTTTTTAAAAACATATAAAATACTCAGATTTTTTTTTTGGTTGAGATTTAATGTCCAACAGGTTTTAATATGTAATTCATATGGACATGCTGATTCCACCCCACCCCATAAAATTAGTTTTTAAACTAGAAAAGAAACTCGTTGCGAGCAACGAGAGGTCTTCCGTCCGATTCTGAAAAGAAACGCAAAATCGAGCTGAAAAAGTGATAAAACTTTTTATGGAAATAAAGGGTATTGAACCCGGGTCGCCAGCATGAAAATCTAAAGCACTTACTATTACGCTATTGGGGCCACAGCTCTAAATCTACTTGAATATACTTCTGCAACAGTACATCTGTCTTAGAATAATGAAAGACGGTCACTATTCATAATTTTGCGTCAAACGCCACAAGTAAATATTCGCGCCTTTTCTTTGGAATATCCCATTAAATAGGTGTGATAGCTTCAATGGAAATAAAAAAAGAACGTTCTTATAGCTAAAATTTCAAGGTAAAGAAATTGTTTTTAACACATTTACAAATTCTATGACGTAAATAGATAAGTAACACTAAATCAGCGAAACTGCTATATTTTTTTACTTTTTAAAATTTCCTGTTTATCCCCTTACTGAACTATCCCGATTAGTTAAACTTTCATGAAAAGGTTGAAATGTGTCGTCCTAAGATGGTCAAGGAATCAGATACCATTTATGTTCAGTAACTTAAACCATATCTTTGACACAAGAATATTAATATAAACTCAATTCTTCTAAAAAATGGTTTTCTTATGTTTGTCTTTCCTATTAGTTTAATATGACTCAAGTGTGCATGAGCAAAACAGTGGATACGTTTAATACTTACTATATACATCGATATTGTTTCTTAAAACTATTATATGTAACTATGATTTAAGATCTGTTTTTCCGCAAAACAAATGATAGTAGGTATGTATTTCATTTGCACATTCAGTCTTTTCTTTTTCTACATGTACTTTGAGAACCAGCCAAAACCAATAATAGAAGACCATTCTGGCGACCATGGATTTAAACTTGTTTGACACAGAATTGCAACGTAACTACATCGTGACAATCCCCGTATTCCTTTACATTTCATTTATCCTTATTTACTTTCGTTCAAGCAAACGCTTGGCTGCCTCTGAAAACCCCTATTGCGAAATGTCGGAGTTGACATAGGCAGCCGCCATATTGGACCCGCTTCAGATTTTTGAATGCTAATATCTAGAACTTGGATTTATCAATGTTCAAACAAATTAAATAGTAAGCATTATAAGAACGGTTTCTATTAACATACCAAAAATAAATGAAAAATATTGAAAAACAAAAAAGTTAGAAAATACGGACTTTTTAAATTCGCTTCCGCTAGCGACCGGAAGTACTGACGACACACGAAAAGGTGATTTCACATATCTAAAAGTCATCATCTATCATCTCTAACAAGTCTCCAGTTAATATCTTAGACCATTTTCGTAAAAAAGGGGGGACAAAAATCTATTTTAAAATCAGAAAACGGTCAATAACTTGGAACCGAAGGTGAGTATTCCAAATTTTCCTTCTGATGAACAAAGTTCATATAATGACGCATAATTCCTGAAAGTTTCATTGAAAACCACCGAATAGTTTTCGAGAAATCGCCTGCACAAAATTTTGGGGAAAAAAATAAGAATAATAATAATAATAACTAGATACGATCTCGTTGCGAGCAACGAGAGGTCTTCCGTCCGATTCAGGAAAAAAAACTTGTAAAATCGAACTAAAAAGTGATTCAAAATTTTGATCACAAGAAGGAGTGAATCCAAGTCGCCAACGTGAATGCGCCTTTTTTTTTCTCTTTTCTCCCCAACGCGCGAACCATTTAGCTATTGGGAATACTGCTTTAAGCGTAAATATTCACACCTTTTCTTTGTACTGATCTATTAAAGAGGTGCAATAGCTTCAATGAAATTAATTAAATAAAACATTCTTATCACCTTTATTTTATTTCGGCGTTAGGAAAGTATATTTAACACATTGTACACATTACATATCGTATCTAGCCCAGTAACACTAAAGCAGTGAAACGTAAATTAAGTTTTTTAAGATTGACACTGAATTGCAACGTACTACTACGTGAGAGTCCAAGTAGTTTTTTGCATTTCATGTATCCTTATGTCAGAATGGTTTAATCAAACGCTCAGCTGCCTCCATAAGCCCCTACTCGCGAAATGTCGGAGTTGACAGAGACAGCCGCCATCTTGGGCCCGCTTCAGATTTTCAAATATTAATATCTAGAGTTCAGATTAACCAATATTAAAACAACTTATATAGTAAGCATCAATAGAAGTGTCTCTATTAATATTCCAAAAATAAATGAAAAATATTGAAAAACAAAGAAAGTTGAAAATTTGGACTTTTTTAATTGGCTTCCGGTAGCGACAGAAAGTACTGACGACGAACGAAAAGTTGCGTCCTGGAAAGTATTGATCATCATCTATAAACTCTGAAAGTTTCACATTGATATCTTTTACCGTTTTTGAGTTTAATCGTGGACAAAATGTCGTTTTAAAATCAGGAAAATGGTCCAAAACTTGGCACCAGAGAGGAATTTCCAAAAACTGTCTTGGAACTTTCAAGAGTATCTTACAACACATCTTTCCTGAAAATTTCATGTAATTCTATCCAGTAGTTGTCGAGAAATCGTGTCAGAAAAATAATAATAATAATAATAATAAGAAACAGAGCAATAACTATAAGGTCTTCCGTGAAGACGGAAGACCTTAATAATAATAATAATAAGAAACAGTAGAATCACTAGAAGGTCTTCCGCTGAAGACGGAAGACCTTAATTAATAATATTACATAATAATATCAGATTAGTCTATTATGCAATATCAAATTAGTTTTAATTACTTTTCATCAAATTCATTTTAAAACTTAAGCTAGTCAACAAGAGCTATTTTTAATCAAACGGGCTTACCCATTTGCCCAATACTCAAGGGATATAGATAACACCAATGCTCTGTCAGTTAGCTCCTGCACTCAAAATCCATTAATTTCTCTCTAATTTGACATGCAATTTTCTGTTATCAAAATTCTTCTTGACCAGTGCTTGATAATCACAATCATGGGAGAGGTAGGATTTCTCTAACATACATTATATTTGTTATAGATTGCTGTCAAGTATATGCTTAAAAAAAGTATTTTCTTGATTTAACACTTTTTTAATAAGGACAGTGCAATACTCTTACATTATTTGGGATGTGTAAATGAATAGTAAAAAGACACATTTTAAAAAAAAAATTCACTAAAATTAAAGGTCAGGGTGACCTTGAAATAGGTCGCGACACACCTTCTACCTAAGATGCATAAACTGGCCAAGTTTGATGATTGTAGGTCTTATGGTTTTCTAGTTATGGGCCGGAAAGGATTTTTCCATATTTGGCTATAACTTCTTAATTAAAGGTCAGAGCAACCTACTCTTTGTGCGCGACACACCTTCTACCCAAGATGCATCATATGACAAAGTTTGATAATCCTAGGCCTAGTAGTATTGAAGTTATGAGCCGGAAACGAAAAAGCTAACAGACAGACAGACGGACGGACACGACTTAAGACGGGCGTATAAAAACCTGCATGAAGAAGTTATTAATAGTTTGATAAATTTTTTACTTTAGCAAGGACAAGTCTCTGACCTGTTATGGTGTGGAACATGAGATTCAAACATGCTGACTGTGACTGAATCCTGTTTAAATGGACGTTCCACAGGAGCTGGAGTGGGTCTCAGTGCATCTCTCATTGATTCCTCAAGTTCTTCAAGGTTACGACCTTGAGCTGTTGCCATGGTAACCGACTGAGGAGCCAAACTTAGGTCATCACCTTGCTTATCCTCTTTCTCTGGCAGTTTGCCAAGGTCATGAAGTACAGCCGAGGCGTCTAAATCCACAACATTAATATAGGACCGGCCTTTAGGTCTTTCCTACAGGAAACAAAAATACATTTTCATTAAAAAACAAAAAGGCTATTTTTATGGGTAATCTTACAAACACACACACACACAAAAATTGTGAAAGCACTAGGGCTGTCACGGTTCCAACATTTTTCGGGTTGGGTCGGTTCTCATTTTTTAAGTTCGGTTTTGGGTCTTTCAGTTCCGGTAGGTAATGGAATAAAAACTCACAATTTCTATAATTTTCGACAACAAAAAGAATATTTTCATTTAATCTTAGAAATAGCAACATTATAATTAGTTTAAAGTAGTTTCCTGACTAGAAAACAATTATATCAAATTACTTAATCATCTCATAATGGCAATGTACTAACAAATCTCCCGTTTTTGACGCCATTTTTATAGTAAAACCTACTCTATTATACAAATCGGAACCGAACCGAATTCCAGAAAAACAGAACCGTACCCGACCCAAATTAATTGTTCCGCGATTCCGGGTCATTTCGGGTACCCGTGACAGCCCTAGAAAGCACTCGTCTTGTAAACCTGTAGGCATACAAAAATCTATTCATTAATAAACAGTTTCAAAGAATTTTTTGGTGAAAAACATTCACAATGATGTCTTGTCATGTCTATTTTTATTAATGTAAAATTAAAAGTCCGAATACACATCACTAACCCCTTGATGTACATCTGGAGCAGGTGGTTGGCCATTAGCATCAGCAAATCGCAGTCCAAGGAAAATGTCTGGGGGCAGTGCCCTCCCTTGCCGACTTCTGTTGTATTCCATAATGGCTTCCTGAATTGGATCCACACCTACAATAAGTGAAAACTGATTATTAGTCATTGATATTGGGTTCAAAAGTGCATGGCATGTAATAATATTACTCAGTGCCTACACAATATTTACAATGACAAAGCAGGAAATTCTTTAATTGCAATTATAGTAATAAAAAAATTTAAATGCAGAATGGTATTTATAAAAAAAAGTATTGAGGATTTGTTATTACACAACCATGTGTGGTACCAGGAGTGATGAATCAGGCCTACCTGTGTCCTTGGTAATTGATGTAGCCACCTCCGCTGTTCTGATACTGTCTATTTCTAATGAAGCTCCTGTCTCAATCTGAGCATCCTCATAGTTCTTTGTCATAGTGGCAAAGTCCACCTTTAAACAGACAAAGATACTTTCATCTTGTTTCAATTCTCTGTGTAAGACACTTATATTAAAAAAAAATTTAAGTGTTGAGAAATTGTACCTTCTTTCTTCTCTCTTTCTTTTCTTTGGCCAACTGTTCCTTCATCAGCATGGCTGTCCTGAACTGAACCCTGGCATTAGTATCGGCCTCAAAATCCCCCTCATTCATATGCAGGTAATTCTCAAAGGCACCTGCATAATTTAGAACACATTGTAATTAACACCTGCAAAAAGTGTTCTTGTCAATCCGTAATAAAATACTATCTACCAATTAAGAAGTGCTGCATTTACCTCTAAAAGCAAACTCGATAAAAAAGATAACATCAGAAGCAATTCTTACAGATTCTGTAGCTCATAAGCCCCCAAAAATACTTTCATCTCATGTTTTGTTAGTTTCTTTTTTAAACCACATTTATTTGTGCATTCAAACACATGAATTGATGAATTGACTTGAATATTTGCTGATAACAATTATTGTTAAGTTAACAAAATCAACCTTAATGGTTTAGACACTGTGAAAAAATTTCTGTATGAATTGCAGTGTGGTCCAGGGTGCATCAAAATTTACAACAGACACAAAGCTGAACTAGGATAAAAATTCACTTTCCTACAGTTTCTAAAACTTGGACTAGCAAGATGATATTCCATTTGATTAACTTTCTCAAAATTTGCTTTGTACAAGAAACTGATGGGCTGATTAAAAAAAACTTGGAGCACCAGCCCAAAAGACTAGTTTTTATCACAGCCTGAACAAGAGGCCCACTGGCCACATTGCTCACCTGAGTACCTTTAGCCATGCTGTTCTTTACCAGATTTCCCCTGTTGCAATACCCATTGTGGCCCCACCCTACCTCCATGTGTCATGCTCTGCACAATTTAAAATATACACTACCAACTACCCCAGGATGCTTCCCCATAAGTTTCAGCTTTTCTAGCCCAGTGATTCTTGAGAAAAAGATTTTTAAAGATTTTCCCTATATATTCCAATGTAAAACTTGGATTCCCTATTGTGGCCCCATTTTACTTCCCTATAAACTAGGGATAACAAGTTGCAGTAACTGATTTACCGATTAATAGAAGAATGTAAATCAGTTAGTAAATCTGTATTCAGTTAATTGGAAGAATAAAATCTTCTTGCGCATAAAAGTTGTTTAATTAAGCATTTCAATAATCCATTAAAGCGGTTTCGACGTCCCTCAGGATAGAAATTACATGGTAATTGATCTGACATTTAATTAAGTTTAATTATTGCTTTTATAAAAACAACCCGTCATTAAGGTATCTTGATACATTATTATTCCAATGAGAGGCATTAAGACTCTGACCTGGTTGGATGGCGTATCCGTCATGGATGCCCTCCTCCTCCTCTTGCTCCTCCCCTGTGTCGGATTTCTCTGTCACGTCCCCTTCAGATCTTTCCGCCTCTTTGGACATTTCCTCTTTAACAGATTCTGGAGACTCAGAGGAAGCCTAAAAGATGTACATTACAAATAATGAAATCTAATGAGGCATATTTAATTTCTAATGCATTTCTTAGAATATTTACTTTGTATTCTCCTTTTCTGTTGTGAGCTTCATATCCCAAAGGAATGTAAAGAACAAAGATTATAATATTTCTATCTACTGTAAGTGTATACATCTACAAGCTTCTTTTGAACATTTCAACATTTTTTGAGGATAAGTCTTTGCTTACTTTCTCAGATTCCTCTTTTTTGGTTGTCCTGGTTTTTCTTCTCCTTAAAAAATAATAAAACATGCAGGTTTAAGTGTCATCTCAGTGTTCATTGTATATTCAAAACACATTTATAAAGCTGTATATACATACCTGAGAGACCTATCCATTTCAGCCTCCACTTTCTGCCTCGGGGCATGTAAATCAGCCTGTAACAATTGACTTCCTAGCTGCCTCTGCTCCATTTCTTCCAGATTTTCCACCTAAAAGGGTTATCAAAAAATTCAACTCATACAGATAAAAGTTTGTAAATGAACAAGGCTAGTTTAGAGAGATGGATGTCATCAAAGAATGATCAAGTCACGTTTGAATTATGCCCCTTTGCATGGAATGTTTATTGAGCTGCTCATAATTGAATTTCAAAGTGCTGCTCATTAGAGCAATATTATATCATTAAAGAAACAGCTCAGAAATGTCCAGAAAAAAAACAACTAAGGATAACAACTATTCATCAATAATACTTTCATGAAAAATTTAAAATAATTGAACACTTTCAGATTCTATCATTTTCCTAGCCAAGGAATTCTTATTCATATTCTTGTGAGTTCTCTGTATTTCACACCCTGTCATTTAAAAATGTCTAACTTCATGGTCCATATCGTCTCAAAATAAATGTTATGAAATGTGTTCTCTCAGAGATATTAAAAAGACATACCGTAACTATTCTGTAATTTCTTTTTTAAAACCCCTTGATTATTATGATCATTGTATGAAAAAACACTTGTTTCCATGAGGTTTAATTTCCTGGTTCGAGAAAAAACTATTCTGAAGCAGATATACATGTAAAAATGCTTATAGCAGACACTCTTATAACTCATTGGTGCTTGAAGCATTCTCCAAAATCTAACTGGTCACTTCAAATATAGGAAACTGACCTGCTGTTGGAAAAACTCCCTGGCATGCCTGTACTTCAGGGTTTCCTTTTGCTGTAATTCCTGTTCATGAGCCACAAGCAAAGCTGGATCCAGCAAGCGACCAAAATTAGAGGCATTCTGGGACCCTAGGAAAGGCTTGTCTTCTGGAATTAATTTCAGCAGAGGCATTTCAATGGACTGGGGCACTGCCTGGGGTTGGCTCTCAGGTTTCTGAGTAACAGGTGGAATGAAGAAGCTCTCTTGATATGAGGGAGGGGGGTGAGATGCTGGACTAGGGGAGAAGTGAGACACATTGTAGTCAGATGCCCTGTGTGGTTCTGTATATACCATGGGAGGAGCACCACCCCTGCCCAGGTGAAGCAGAGGGATGTCATACTGGTCCTCCTGTAAAGGCCTCTGTGACTCCTCAGCCCACGCTGGCATTGGAATGGGAGGCAATCTGAATGGCTCTTCCTCAATATCTCTCTCTGCCTCCACTCTGAGATATCGTGGAATAAAATCTGGATCTTCTGCAGTTCTTTGGAATCTTTCTTGGGACCTGTTTCTCCGTATCTGATGTCTAGTTTGGTCCTCTGGGGAATCCTGTCTCCTTCTGGGTGATCTCCTCCTTGCCCTCCTCCTGTCCTCAGTGGTTTCTAGCTCCTCTAGGACCATGGTGTTCCTGGTGTCGTTCCTTCCTGGAGGACTGTGATATGCAGACTGTCTCTGAGGAGTCACTGGTTCCTCCACTGGGTCCTCTAAAGCTCCCATCATAGCCATCATGCTTCTATGTTGTGCCTAGATAAGAAATATAAACAAAAAGCAATATAGAAATGTAACAATTATCTTTTTCTTTATCATTTACATTCATACTTTTAAAGTATTTACCCGGTACATTCTTCCTTGCTAGGAGTTCAGTTCATGCAACATTAATCAAGTTTTTCCATAATTAACAAAAAACATTTCATGATTATAAAACACATATCCAAAACTTCATTATCATAAATACTTTACCTCCATCATCTTTCTTAGCTCCCCTCTGATGATGAATTGGATTTCAGAAGCCAAGTTGCCTGGAACAGAGGAGTTCGGTTGTCTCTGATATTCTTGCTGGTAGACATGACTAGGTTGACCTCTGTGACTGGGAGATTGACCTCTGACCTGTGGTGACCTTCTCCCAGAACTCCTTCTATCCCTAGACCGTCTGCTTTCATCATATGTTGATTGCCTGAGAGATTCACTGCCATTTGTAGAATTCTGTCTGCTTGGGGTTTTTCTACTGGAGAACTGTTTATCTATGTCTATATTTCTGTAGGAATCCTCGTATTCAATATATCTTTCCCTGGAGTTTGGTCTGCTTCCTGTTCTGTTGTAAAAATGAAACAAAAAATACTTTACTTTTCAATACATCAAATGATATGCTTGGCCCCATTCATTATTAAAAAAATATTGACTTAAAACAGCAATTAAAAATGTTTCATCTTAGAATCTGATCAATGTACAAGTTAGTAATGTAGCATTACTTGATATGCGAAGTTGTGGCTTGAAACTCTCTTGTAAAAGCCTCTTGATCAAGAGAGCTAACTTCGAGAGAACTGCTTTCATCCTTGCTACAAAAAGATATTAAAATGCATTCATTTTTAAGATGCAAATATTAAATACAATCTTATACTGAAATTAAATAGTGCTATAACATAAATTTTCCAACAGATTGTAACATACCCATTTAATAATTCCTCGTATGCTGAGTGCATCTGACTGGCGTCTTGGTCTGGTTCCTGGTCTAAACTGGTTCTGATTGGATGATCAGCTCTCCGCCTTGGTCTCCGAGTTTTCTTCTGTAATGCCCCTGTCACTTCTGAGTTCACTTGCACAAGAAGATTATCTAAAGACTGTCGGTCTGCTGTTTTTCTACTTTCCCTCAGGGTCATACTCTTTGTTGCAGATTTCCGAGCAGTACTATACTTATTCTCTAGTAGCCATAGTGCCAGAACCACAAGGCGTGGTGAAACATCAATCTTCATGGTTGGTCGGAACTCCAAGTCTTGTTCACTTTTCCACTGAAGTCCCAATGAATGCTGCTTTTTGCACCACACAGCTAACCAGTCCAAGCACTTCTGAAGGCGGGCATATCTGGAGCCAAAATCTGCCTCAACCGACCATAGGTTTTCACTACCAACATCCTGACCTCTGTACAAAGCTTCCTCTGACTGGTAAAACTTGGATGCTAGGTTTGTCAGCTTGGCCTTGGCCTGTGAAGGTGAAGCCAATTGTTCTGCTGACCCAACATTCTGACTTCTATCTACTCTTCCTGGAGAAGACATCACCACTAAGTTTGTCTTCACATCACTGGGTTTGCTGATTTTATCCAGATCTTCAAACTCCTTGGAGCAGATATCTTCTGCAAAAGGCATGAGAAGTGGGAAAGGTTTTACAGTGCTTTGTTTCTCAAAATCCTCTACCTTTATGAAAGAGATGGCACAGAATGTGTCCAAGAACTCTAAGTAAGATAGTTTTGTCTCAAAAGGTCTGGACCCAATGCAGAATCCTAGCATTTCTTGAGGCAGACTAGATGTAAGACTCCCAGCTGGCATTCTACCACTACTGTCAAATACAAACTCCTCAAAAGCTCCAAACACCTTCCTCTTCTTTTTGAGCACTTTAAGAACTGCTTCACACTGCTTGGAAAAGTATATAGACAGTGACTGCCCTCTGGGTGAAGCCTGGTAAAACGTGACCGATTTTCTCCCATCATTTTCATCGTCCTCCTCCTGCTCTGGTTTAGCTGATTTCCCATCATCCTCTGGTTCTATAAACACAGCCTGCCAGTCATTGAGGAATTTCTCCAATTTCTCCTGCACCTCAGCATCCAGAATCTCAATGTCATAAAAATGCTCTGCCAAGATGTCTGCTGTGTCCTCTGAAGGGGGGAATTCCAACAGGAGGGACAAGATGACCTTGTAGATGCATCCCTCATCAGAGAGAAAGCGACTGAAGGTCAGCATGTGAACGGCCCACTGAAGCGTTGTGAAGCACTCTTTGTTCCATTTTTCACCCTCTTTGGATTCCCAGCTCTCCTGTTAACATAACAAGTTCTACTTTAAGGGATAAGACATTGAAATGACCATGTATTACTGCAGTATTTAAAATTCAATACAAAAAAAATTAATTAAAAGACAACTTTCCTCTTCTAAACAATACCGTGTATCCTTAATAATGACCAAATGACACTAATTACCAAAATACTGTTTCAAACTAATGATGAACCATTAGGACAATGGTAAAATTATTAAACTATAAAGTTTAAGTTTTTGAATATTGCTGTTTTAAATTTCATTGTAGCATGAAATAAATCATTTTCTAACCCTCTGTCTTTTTTTTTTTTTTTTTTGAAAATTTTATCTGCAAGATATTTTGTAATTTTAAAAATTCTTCGATCTAGCTTGTACAATATGAAATTGAATTGTTTTGCTTCTACTGCTAATTGATAGAAAATGAAATGGCATTGAAATACAGCTTCACTCTATGTCCTTTAATTAATATCCAGTGACAATGCATTTTAGGTAAATATCAACATTGGAGGCGTAATATATCAATTATCACCTAGGACAAGCTAAATTTGTTTCTCTCATTGAGGTTCACCAGAGAATTATCTAAGATATAAGGTTCATGGAAAACAAAACTTGATTAAAAAATCATTGATTATATGAAAAAAATGTCTATGTATTCAGTTCTTTAGTGAGGACACTATTTCATAAAACATAGCATATCAACTTTTGATTTTGTTTACTACTTCCAGCATCTGAAAAAAACATAACTTAAGGATTGAAGAAAATACAACTTTAGGATTCATAGATCACTCTGAAAAAAAAAAAACGATCATAAAAACAGAGTTGATCTAAAAAAGTTGCCTTGAAAGTTTTGTGATAAATGATAACAAGAGACCCATGGACCACAACGCTAACCTGAGTCTCTTTGGTCTGGGTGTTTTTCATATTTTCCCCTGCTTTGATTCCCTTTCGTGGCCTCACCAATTCAGGGGGTCATGCTTTAAACAATTTAGAATTTACCCATTCCCCCCAAAGGCTTTCACATAAATTTCTCCTTTTCTTGCTCAGTGGTTCTTGGGAAGATTTTTTTAAAGGGATGGCAATTGAATACAGAATTGCTAATTGATTAACCACAAGGCGTTCCCACAAATTAATCAGTCACCGTATCAAAGTACACATTTTCTTGATACACTTTTTTCCTAAGTACACCCCAAAGGCTATTCATATACAAAAGAAGACTAATAAAGTCTAGAAGTTATTAATCATTCAATTTGTCTTAATTCTTGATAAGAAAACTAAATACATACATACATATATCTTTTATTCAGTTTCAGTAGACTAGAAAAAATTAATAAAACCACGAATCATGTCTGAGAAATCAGACATTGATATTTTTCAAAAGTAGATTTCACATAAGTTCATTCTCCATTGTCAAAACTAAGTCTGAAGTACATCACTTAATTAATGTACAATGTTTGTTTCGTATTTTATTCGATGGATAACTGCAAAAGATAAAACATTCTAATTCCAATGCTCAACGGTGATTTAATTATTATCAAAGTATCACAGGATGGTCAGAGTAACAACTTGGTGTTTTAACAGTAATTAACACTGCAAACACGTAATGACCAATTCCCAACAATCTCAATCAGAAGATCCATAATTACATCTAAGTCAGCTTGGATATGTGAAAACCCTGAATAATCAACGCTTATGCAGAATTTTTAAAAATGAATTTTAAGAAAATTGCATTCAAACGCATACATATATATTTTATTTTTTCGACTACCGGGGGTACTTGATTACAGATTTTCTAACCAATTGCCATCGTTCTGACCGAGTAATCGATTAACAGGTTACAAATTGTCATCCCTATTTTTTAATGACCTAACCCTAAATGTCCCTATATTATTCTTTTCTTCATTATCTCCTCTTGTGAGGAAGCTTTGCCCTTTATTATAACAAGTTATTCAGGGTTCTCCACATTTGAAAATTTAACCATGGAGGAAGCTGCGCAAGGGCGAAATGTGACCAAAAACATGAATGCTTGTTAGATTAAGACTTCCTAATCTTCATTAATCAATGATTGGTTTTTCCAATTTTTCAAACTTAACCACTGCAACACAAAACAATGGAATATCTAACACTTTTTAAAATTAAATCAATAATAATTAAAATTGAACATGATTTATCCTGTATCTTACTTCAAAAATGAACCAAAATTCGCCCAAAACTGTAGTAATCTACTGAAAGAATTTAAAGAAAAATTGTTGATACAGTAACCATGGCAATATTATTCAGAAATTAATAATTATCAGAATTGTTGTAGCCTGTTGTATGAAATGTTTAATTAAATATGACTAAAACTGATGAATGGGTAGTAATTTTTTAAGTTAATACACAAAGGAATTGATCCCGTGTCCCTTTTTTTCTAAACATCTTATCTTTCTACATATTGCATTTTTCACCAAGTTTTGTTTACTTCTCCACGTGCCCCAGTGCTAAAAATAGTGCCATGCGTCAGTTTCATAACAACGGGGAGTAACTCTAAAACTTAGACGGTCATTGAGACGTAGGCCTTCACATTTTATCAGAAAGATAATATAGTTAAAGATTAAAAAACCAGAGCATGGGAAATTGATTAAATACAGAGGAATATTAAATTTTACATCTAGTATTCTTTTCTGGCACAGAAACTTGAATCGCATGCATGACGATTATCAAGCTCGTAATTGTCATTTTTCATAAACCCGTTATCTAATCATGTAGCGAACATGTTGTAGTTCCCCAAAATTATTTACATGTGTACAGGATAATAAACTTTCAAAATATTGATCATCTGATCAGCTAATTGACTCTCCATTGATTGTCACGCTTCACAGCATAGTCGCCGATTAACGGTTTGTTTGTTTAGCACAGTCCTCTTTCCTTCAAGACATGCGAGTTGCATGGCAGTCGTAGTATAAACACAATTAACTACTCAAGTCATTAAAAAAGTAGGTATCAGGACTGAAACGCAATAAAACTTAATCATGGCGGCTGCCGATTTTAACCATGGCGCAGCTCGTTTAACCATGGCGCACATAAATTTAACCATGGCGGGCCGCCATGGTTAAACCCCTTGTGGAGAACCCTGGTTACTGTAAAATCACATATTTTCGTGGGGTCAAATTTTCGTGGTTTGAGTAATCTCTTGCTTCGTGGGAATTTGAATTCATGGATGAAGAATTGTTGAGCAGTTATGTATTTAATATTTTACATTTCGTGGTGGACATGGGTCTCTTCATACTTTGAAACAACGAAAATTCACAGTAAGCTTCTCTTTTCCCAAAGATGCATTGTTCCAACTTTGGTTAAAATTGGCTCGGTGGTTCTTGAGAAGAAATTGAAAATGTGAAAAGTTTACAGATGGATAGAAGGACAGATGGACAACAGACTTTATTCATGGGATCTAGACATCATTTCAGAATAAGATATTCAGAGAGGTACTCAGACCTTATCCTTCATGCACTATTAATTATCAATTTCTTACCCTTAAATAATCCTGATAGTTGACATCATTGAGGTATTTTTCACGGCTGCGTAAATTAAATGACAGTTTATCGCGAACATGGAGGAGCCATAACAGTGAACAGAAGTCTCTAAATCCCAGGAGGACTTGTTTTACAGCATCCTCGTCTAGGTAAGCTCTCAGTGAGGATTCCACCTCCTTAAACTGTTGTAAGACCTCTGGAAACTCCAAACAAGGCCCCTCTGTGGTAGACTGCAAAATAGTAGAAAATTATTGAAGTATTTATAATTCTCCAATGGGCTTTGATCCATCCATGGTATACAGATATCAATGTTTGAGATACTGAAGTTTAAAATCCATTCTAATATTTCATAGGCACAATATCTACTGGACTTAAAACCAAAAAAAAAAAAAAGATTTATTTCTATTCTATTTTTTTTCCAAAGACAAAGGCATAGAAATAGCCTTCCTCTACTAGGCTATTCTGCACATCACAAATTGTCGAGGTTTTTTTCTTCATATCACTGAGGACTTATGCCTAGGTCACATTTAAGCCGATGGTCGGGCGACTAAATTTTTCTGGTCTTGTCAGCTGAAAGAACATGATCGGCCGATACAGTGTCGGGCGACACAGAGCAGTCACATTAATTCCTAGAGACACCGATGACTTGGATAAATAACACAAAAAATCCTTTTTCTTTAGAATTCAGCAATATTTTTTCATAGATCTATATTCAGATATGTGACGTGAGTAATGTTTGCAAGGCAAAGTGGCATAATCTTATAAAATTGTGACTCAGTGTTGAAAATGTGTGCAAAATTTTGTATGGGATTGCAAAAAATCGACAAATGGTGCATATCTTTTAGACTAAGCAGCAAAGAATACTTAAGATTTCTTTATACATGTATCTTAGGGATTAATTGTTCATGTTATTTCCGTTCAAAAAATTTATATCAATCCATGCATCAAAATTTTGTTTGTGTTATGTATCCTTACTAGGTTAAATATTCACAAGTTGGCCAATCGTCGTCCGATCATCGAGCTCTGAGCTACAGTTTGATTTTAAGCGTCGGCCGAATTTTTAAACACCCTTATTGTCCAACGACGGACGACTGACTTAATAAACTGACCACCGATGGTCGGACGATGATCGAAGGTTGGTCGACGTATATTTTCAGTTGAAGAAATCGGCCACCGACGCATAAAAAATTATAACATGGACCGTTAGACACAAAATTGGTCGGCCGAATATATAAGAGGTATAAAACGGGCAAGACAACGGCCGATGACTGACGACTGTCACCCGAAGAATCCCATTTTTGCTTCAAAACCCGTCGGCCGTTGGTCGTTTTTGGAAATGTGACTGGGGTTTTATACATATCAATTACTTAATAAAATTTTAGTTTTGGTCTTCCATGACAGAGAAAGACTTGAAATTGTTTGTAAAATGTTTGTTCTGATTTTGATAATTAATAATATATGTCATTAAATCAAACCGACTAGAGAGTATCCCCTATTTACCTTGAACTGAGCGGCCCTTTCCTGGACATTGTTGAGCTCCTGTATGTACCAGCGGGTGACGGGGAGGGAGATGTGAGCACTGTTCAGGACGATCAGGATCAGCTGAATCAAAGAGGAAGCCTGGAACCTCAGGGCACTCTCCCCCTGTACCTCGGCTGATCTCTTATCCTGTAATATATAACCTGTATATAACCTGTACCTCTACTGGTCTCTTATCCTGTAATATATAACCTGTATATAACCTGTACCTCTACTGGTCTCTTATCCTGTAATATATAACCTGTATATAACCTGTACCTCTACTGGTCTCTTATCCTGTAATATATAACATGTATATAACCTGTACCTCTACTGGTCTCTTATCCTGTAATATATAACCTGTATATAACCTGTACCTCTACTGGTCTCTTATCCTGTAATATATAACCTGTATATAACCTGTACCTCTACTGGTCTCTTATCCTGTAATATATAACCTGTATAAAACCTGTACCTCTAATGATCTCTTATCCTGTAATATATAACCTGTATATAACCTGTACCTCTACTGGTCTCTTATCCTGTAATATATAACCTGTATATAACCTGTACTTCTACTGATCTCTTATCCTGTAATATATAACCTGTATATAACCTGTACCTCTACTGATCTCTTATCCTGTAATATATAACCTGTATATAACCTGTACCTCTACTGATCTCTTATCCTGTAATATATAACCTGTATAAAACCTGTACCTCTACTGATCTCTTATCCTGTAATATATAACCTGTATAAAACCTGTACCTCTACTGATCTCTTATCCTGTAATATATAACCTGTATAAAACCTGTAACTCTACTGTCCCTACTTTACAAGTAAATGACTTCCATCCTGTAATATATAACCTGTATAAAACCTGTACTTCTACTGATCTCTTATCCTGTAATATATAACCTGTGTAAAACCTGCCATTCTACTGTCCCTAGTTTACAAATAAATGAAATGTTAACACTCCATCATGTAAACATTCTGTAAACATGGCAACATCTTTTGTTGAAATTTTGAAAGTGATATACAGTGGACCTAAACTCACTATACATGTACTTCGTTGTTTTTGTATAAAGAATTTGTATTACTACATATATCACGAATGCATGTTTTTCAAGTATTCCGAATATGGAGGGATATTTACAAAACATAATTTTTGAAGTTTTCTTATTTTTGCATTTTGTTTAACTGGTAATAAATCTACTTTTTGAAAATTTATTATAAAAGATGTAAATTTTATTATTTTTAATCTCTACGGGATTCAAAATGAGTTCGTTATATCCGTAAATTCACTATATCAGAGTTCGTTATAACCGTAAAATTTTACAAAGAATTGTTTAGGCTCCACTGTATCTGAATTTGCTATATCTGTGTGTATAAACAAACTTTACTGTAATATATTAATACAAAAACTTGTGTATACATGAAATTGGACAAAAAGAAGCATTTTAAAACAAATTTAGAGATTTTACTGATTTAATATGGTTTAACAGAAGAACATTTTTTTTTTTCACCTTTTCTGTGTCTGCCGGCTGGGGGCAGTAGAGGGGAGGGGAAGGGAGATAAAAATCCTGGGGGACTAAGGGGGACAACTGAGCCACTGTGTCCATCAGGCGGTGGACAAGGGTTGTCAAAAGCCAGGGTACCACCTCCACACCACTCATAATCCCTGCTGTCATGATGTCTTCCATCGTTCTAGACAACTGGATGATGTTTGTTTCATTACTTATTGGAATAAAACCTGAAAAATTCAAATAATTCTAAATTTTTCTTTGATTATAATTATTCAAAGGTCTGTATATACTGTCTAGTTTTATTTCAAAGAGACAAATTTTTTTATGATTTCAAAAAGAAGGTACAAACAAGCACTCTTAGAAGGGTCATAGACTCATCAACCCAAAGAAATCGGAATCAAACTAAATCAGTGCCCTTACCAGTTGTTTAAGTAAAAAAAAAAATACAACAAATTGAAACAAATACATAACAGCAGAGAATTATTTTTGAGTTGCTTGAACAAACTTCGAAAAGAAATTAAAAACCAGAAGTCTCTGTAGAGACTGAAGCTCTACTGGTTTGTACTTATAACAAAGGAAAAGTACTTAAGCAGTTGGGAATTGAAACTTTACAACAGTAATAAATAGAAAAATGATCCTTGATTAGGTCATTTAATGTTCTTAGTGTAGTCTACTTGCATGCCACATTATATTGTAATTAAACTAAAATGGTATTTGGAGTAGCATTTTGAGAGTATTTAACAGGAATTTCTACTTTTAGTAACCAAGGCAATAATGTTCATCTAAGTCAAAAACCGATAAACAGAATTATGTATCTTAGTGTAGTCTACTTGTGTGGCAAGTTATATTGAAAACAGACCAAAACTGTAGGAGGAGTAGCAATTTGAAAGAATTTTACAGAAATTTCTATTTTTAGTAACCAGGGCAACACCGTTCATAGAAATCAAAAACCGATATATAGAATTATGTATCTTAGTGTATTCTACTTGTATGCCAAGTTATACTGAAATCAGACCAAAACTGTAGGAGGAGTAGCATTTTTAAAGTTTTTCAAAGAAATTTCTATTTTTAGTAACCACAGCAACACCGTTCATCAAAATCAAAAACCGATGCACAGAATTATGTATCTTAGTGTAGTCTACCTGTGTGGCAAGTTATATTGAAAACAGACCAAAACTGTAGGAGGAGTAGCAATTTGAAAGAATTTTTCAAAAATTTCTATTTTTAGTAACCATGGCAACACTGTTCATCGAAATCAAAAACCGACACAAAGAATTATGTATCTTAGTGTAGTCTTCTTGTGTGCCAAGTTATATTGAAATCTGACCAAAACTAAAGGAGGAGTAGCATTTTGAAAAATTGTTTACAGACAGACGGAAGGACGACGGACGCATTACTATCGCAAAGCTCTTCTGGTCTCTGACCAGTAGAGCTAACAAAGAACAAGGTATAGTTTCAATACAAATTTGGCCCTGCATTTTTCTAAAATATAGAAGTGATGTAAGAAACAAAAAAATCATGCAGCCTTTCTGAATCATAGGAATTCCATGCAGTAAGAATACACAAATCTTTTTTCTCATATGACCTCCTAAATGCTAATTGTGACATGATTCACTTATGAACTTTCCCGCATTTTAACAAAAGACATCAATTTTCAATTTTCAGTGAAATTTCCTTTCAGATAATATAGAGTGCATGCATTGCCCACAAAGATTTTGAGAATTAAATGTCACTTTTTAAATTTAAAGGATATTACACAACCTTTCTGAAAATTAAAGTGGGTGATCGTGTTGGGGACAATGTTTTCTGAAAGGAAAAAAACCTCTAAAATGAGTCATGTGGGACATATTATATTCAAAATTAGCAGAATATGTAAACAATGGTATGAATAGTATTATTTTTTGTATTATTATTTCCTTCTTCCCATGAAATGACATTTACACAAATTCATTATCTTGCTCCTCCACAGTGAAAACACAACCTACCACATTAACACTTATCCACCACATTAATGTAACAATTTACACCTCAAAACATTGACTTCAAAAAGTTTCTCCTCCTAATTTTCATACTTTGTATTAATAAACTGAAGCAAGTAATAAAACATATGCTGGGTGAATTTATATTTAATACATAATATATCAAAATTTAAAGAATGTGGATTTATCAGTGGATATTAACTAAAAGTTCATCTATGACGTGCCTCTTTTGTAGTTAATAAGCAGACATTTACCCTTGCTTTTAGGACACATGCATTTATTTGTTCACCACTGTCTATGAAACCCATCAAATTTATTGTGGAAACAGAGTTAATACTGGAATTTAAGCTAAATTAACAATAGAATATACATGTCAAAAGTCGTTCATTAAGGGTTTGGATCTTGGAGTCAAATCGTGTCATGAAGGGGGAAAGGATGAAAAGGTATAGGCCTAAGGGAATAGAGTTAGGTGAAGTATGAAAGATTCTCACAAGTGGAAACAACATGGTTTACATCTTGTAGAAGATAATATAGATTACATTAATAAATACAACACAGGGCAATGCCCCCCTCTCCTTATAGTACTTTGACTTAACTATCCTGGGAGCTTCCTGCTCTGCCCTTCCTCTTTGCCCCCCCCCCCCCATAGTGCTGTGATTTACCTTCACTGTGAGCCTTCTGCTCTGCCCTTCCTCTTTGCCCCCCCCCCCCCCCCTACAGTGTGATTTACCTTCAGTGTGAGCCTCCTGTTTTGCCCTTCCTTTCTGCCCCCCCCCCCATAGTACTGTGATTTACCTTCAGTGTGAGCCTCCTGTTCTGCCCTTCCTCTTTGCCCCCCCCCCTATAGTACTGTGATTTACCTTCAATGTGAGTCTCCTTCTCTGCCCTTCCTCTTCGCCCCCCTATAGTACTGTGATTTAACTTCACTGTGAGTCTCCTACTCTGCTCTTCCTCTCCCCCCTTCTGTAGTACTGTGATTTACCTTCACTGTGAGTTTTCTGCTCTGCCCTTCCTCTTTGCTCCCCCCTCCCCCCTTACAGTACTGTGATTTACGTTCACTGTGAGCCTTCTGCTCTGCCCTTCCTCTTTGCCCCCCCCCCCCCATAGTACTGTGATTTACCTTCACTGTGAGCCTTCTGCTCTGCCCTTCCTCTTTGCCCCCCCCCCCCCCCCCCCTACAGTACTATGATTTACCTTCACTGTGAGCCTTCTGCTCTGCCCTTCCTCTTTGCCCCCCCCCCCCTTTCCCCTGTAGTACTGTGATTTACCTTCACTGTGAGCTTCCTGCTCTGCCCTTCCTTCCTTCCCCCTCCCCCCCTTTCCCCCATAGTACTGTGATGTACCTTCACTGTGAGTCTCCTTCTCTGCCCTTTACATCTTTTACCTCTTTGCCCCCCCCTTTCCCCTGTAGTACTGTGATTTACCTTCATTGTGAGCTTCCTGCTCTGCCCTTCCTTTCTGCCCCCCTCTTCTGTGGAGGTGGACAAGAGATTCTAACTTTTTCTGTAGGAGGGAGGCTGGCTCTAAGAAGTGCGGGATTTCTAATGGCTTCTTCTTTCTTCAATAAAAGACAATATTTATCCAGTAAGAATTTCTGTCATGTAGCTTAGTTAGGTACATAATAAACATGCATTCATTAAAAAAAAATACAAGCATTATAAAAATGTTGATTCCTTTTTTTATTCAGTAACCTTATTCTCTCCAAAAATTATTAAGTATTAGAATTATTAAAGCACTAAAAAGTTCCTTTCATAGTTTCCTTTCATAGCATTCAACAAAATGAATGATTTTTCATGACAAATAGAGAATGAATTCTGTCCTAACAGTGACTCATACGAGCTTATCAAAAACACCCTGATGCTATTTTTATCCTTTCCTCTTCAAAATTAATTTAAAGGCAGAGATTTTAAGCACAGCCTTCAAAAACACCTGGTCTGGGTGGCCCTGTCAATCAAGTGCCTGAATGTCCATCATTGGATGCTGGAACTTGATTGACATTTACTTACTGGTTCCTGTGTATACCCTGTACACCTTGTTTGGCACTCGTTGGGACCTTCAAATTAACTTTTGATCCTTTGATGTTTATCAAACATGGTATAGAGAAACTGTATCACTATAGAAATTTTAGCTTGCTAATATATGAATTAAATATACCTTTTTTATAGTATTTAATAGGATTATAATAAAATATGCATTTTTAAAAATCAACTTTGGTGCATAAAAACTTTTTTTTCAAATGAAATTTTTATATTAATTTTAATACGTTAAAAACGGTAAACCTAATGTGGAAATGTTACTGATTAAGTTTAGAGCAGCATTATGTGAAGTAATTAAATTTTAAATATTTATAAATGTTTTTTATCATGGTTTGCTTACATTTTCCTTGCTTATTCAGCAATCTTTTTTAGCATGTTTCATGGTGACAAAGCCTTATCAAAAATTGGGATAAACCCAGTTATTTTTTTTTTTTATGAAATGTACTTTTTTAAAAAAAAAATTAACACATACACAAACATCTAAAATAATCTTTGTTTAAGTATTTGAATAAAATTTTATATTATGATATCATGATATTTTTTTAATGGGGTACTTTCAAAAAGGATTAATATGGATTATTGAGGAAAAACTTTACTTACAAATTTTCACTTCTAATTTAAAATTGTTTCAAAATCCCCAATACAGGTAAAGTTTGACACATGGGGTATTTCACTGTGTATTAAATCACTTCCTGTGTATAGGGATTAGGAGACAGATGACCACAGGTAGACTGCTAGCCCCCAAGGCATTCACACCTGTACAAAATAAGCCCCTCCCTCACCTGGAATTTACCACCCGATAAAAAATCTCTGCCTTTAAATCCCCCTGTCCTCTATTCCAGACTCACTTTTTATACACCTGGGGGGCAATACTTCTGTGTTGAGTACAGGCCACTGAGAGGAGGAATCCTACTTTCCAGTCCCCCATCTGATCAGCGAACCAGGCGGCTTCACACACCAGACCACTCAGTAACAGGTACTCTAGGGCCCGCTCTGTCGTCCACACTCGACTCAGTCCCTCCTTAGTTATCTGGGAGTTAATGTTGTCATGGTACTTAGGAATGATTCGGCTGTCTGTAAAGAAAGTCACTGAAATGTTAAAGCTTTCACTTCCCATATCAAAAAATAATACAGAAAAGTATATTTTTAATATACTTTTAATACATTCATTTTTGTACTTTCTTAAAATAATACAGAAAAAATATATTATTTTCCTATCACAAAAAATTCAGTATATCATTTTCGTATTAAAATTTGACTTTGATTTTGTACAGTGTATTATTTTTGTATTTTTTTGGACTTAGATTATTTTCAGTGTATTATTTTTGTATTTTTTTGGACTTACATTATTTTCAGTGTATTATTTTTGTATTATTTCAGGACTTAATTTTATCCAGATGTATTTTTTCTGTATCAAATTTCAACTTAGTAATTTTACAGAGAAGTCTATACAGTTAGTCTGTATCATTTCTGTATTAAATTTGGACTTAATAATTTTACAGACAGTTTGTCTGTATTATTTTTATATCAAATTTAGACTTAGTGATTTTACACAGTTTTTCTGTATTATTTTTATATTAAATTTGGACTTGGTAATTTTACAGAAAGACGGTCAGTATTTTTTGTCTCAAATTTGATTTTAGTACATTTACAGAAAATTCCATATATTTGGTCTCTATTTCTTTTTGTTGTTGGGGGGGGGGGTTAAATTTAGACATATTTTTTCTATTTACATTTGTCTTTATGAACTTTATAAATATTAGAGAAATTAACTTAAATAGAACTTAAATAATTAATTGGTACTAAAATTTATGTTAATCTCAATCAGTGGTAATCCAGAGAAATATTTCCATCTTGGGCATGAAGATTTT
This sequence comes from Saccostrea cuccullata, assembly GCF_032062105.1. NCBI lineage: Eukaryota > Metazoa > Mollusca > Bivalvia > Ostreida > Ostreidae > Saccostrea > Saccostrea cuccullata. Next base: position 175,126 of record NW_026933001.1, read on the forward strand.
ACAGCGGGTTTACATTAACTTTTCAGCGGGTTTACATCTTTCACGTGTTTAGATCTATCACACAACAGGTGGTCTTGCAGGCTAACAAATGATTGCATAATACTACAATTCAGAAATCACGTGATTTACCTGTGCACATGGAAAGTCCCAACTACCATGCATACGATGTTTTCTTCAGATTTTAGTATACATGTGCATTTTTTTCGCTCAGAGAAGGAATCATATTCAAATTATCCTAAATAAATTTCAAGAAATGAGCTTACAATGTTCAAGTCTAGTAGGTTTCCTAATTAAATTATCAGAGTGTTTAAGATAGATATTTACACTAGAGAATGTTAGCTGAAACATGTGCAAAAATTATTAAAGTTTGGAAGTATAAATTTTTTCTAACCTGCTTGGACTGTGTTATTTGTGTAGTAGTACTGTCAATTTAATTAAACATTAAACGAAAATACTTTTTTCCAGGGAAGGAGGGGGGGGGGCATTTTTGGAAAATACATGTAGAGACTATTCTCTTTACTTGGAAAATAATCTACCAACATTATCAAGTGAAAATTGATCCCCCCCCCCCCAAAAAAAAAAAATAAATAAATAATGCCATGTATAAATTTGTTTTGAAAAAATTGGCTTAAATAAGAAACGTTGACCCTCAGCTTGTCAAATTTATCACTACATTCAAAGAAACTAACTTAAGTTGTTGTTTTTTTAGCCTTTTGTCACATCACATTCAGTTTTTGGTACAAAGTAAGTTGTTTTTATTCAGATAAAATATCAGTTTTTCTTCAACTCTGTGTTTAATTCTACTCTCAGTTTAAAAAAAAATGATCCTGATTTTAATTAGTTAATAATTTACAAGTTAATTATGTTTGATCTTGGGCTAATTCTTGTATAATCAATACAATCAAATGACAGTTTCTCAAGTTAAATCTTCTACCCTGACAGCCTGAGGCATGTTAATTAGCCAGGTGGCTGTGTGCTGCGCTCAAGCGTGAAGTGATTTCCTGTCGTGAATTCACACTTGGTTGCGTTATGTAAACAAGAGATTATCAGTATGCACTGAATAAACAGAACAGCTAAGGAATATTGCCTACACTGGGAATATTTATTAATTTTTTGTTAGGAATAAAGGACATGGCGCCGAGGAAAGGGGGCATGGCTCTATACCTTGTTATTTTGCTTTAGATTTAACACTAAATTGATCCTTCTTCTTGAACTTTATGGTCTACTTTACAGGTCAACTTGTTTAATTAAAAAAAACAAAAACAAAACAATATGGCTGCCCAGAAATCTTTCATCTGTAATCGGAAAATTTCTTAAAAACAAATATAAAGATTATAAGAAATGATCCTAATAATTATTCTAGTAATGATCAAGGGTTTATTAAATTAATTCCATATTACTTATTAGACTTCGTACATAAATACATTTCCTTAGACTATTAAAAATATTTTATATTTAAAAATCGAAAATCTTCGTAAATAAGGAGCCATTTGATTGGTCAGATTTTAAAATTTTTCTTTGCTTTTCTCTGATTGGTTAATGGTAATTTACCCACGCCATTTTGAAAAATAGATCGACGAACCGAATCGAGAGAGTTGGTGATGTTTAATAAAAATTTAGCTAATATTCGCCGATGAAATTGGTAGAAAATAGATGTTTAGCTACAGCATGTTAGCATGGATCACATTTATAAACAAAGAAAAGCGAAAACGGAAGGAGGTTGGCGTTTTTCAAGCATCATGCCCTGGCTTTCCTGGTGTAAACAACGCCATATGCGGTAAGAATTTACATAAAATAGCACAGTAGGTTCAATTTTTAAAATGTGAAATGTAGATTAATAAATGTTAATAATATCTTTTATAACCAGTTCATAGTAGGTCAAATTGAATGCAGATATATTGGAGATGTTGGATTTGTGGCGAAAGAGAGTTTTGTAATGCTACTTTCTATCTTGAATTGTATGGATAATTACGGGCTTTCAATGGCAAATAATATTATTTACATGGACCAAAAATGACTTAAAAATTAATTTCACCCTATCCCTCAGGCCTAAACATGGAATAATAACAGATAAAACCATCTTGGCATACAACCATTTAAATTTTGAAAAGTGAAGGGGGGGGGGGTAATCATTGCAGCTAAGCTTCATGGATTTATGGTTTAGCATACTTATAATTATTTCAAAAATGACTTGAGAAGAAGGTGGTAAGAAAGATTTTTTTGGGCACAAACTAATTTTTTATATCAATATATGATGATCCATATTTTCCTTCCCCAATATCAGTTTAAGATTTCAAATCATGATGACCCCCACCCCCCACCCCAATTCCAATGAGGTGTATTGACAGTTTTATATTTTCATTTTTTAATGGTCTGTATTTCTACCTGTTCTGCAAAACATTTATTAGTATCATTACTTTTTCAGTTTGAGTGCCTCTACAGAGCCAAAGAAGAAAAGCTGATTAGTTATAGAGGAATAGGACACCCACCCACCCACCCTTCCACCCTACCCCTTGAAGCATTACAGGTGTGTAACATTAACAAATGACAATATCAGCTTATCATGTGAAGATTTCTTTTTGTATGTGTCTGTGCATCTATTTTTGATATACCCCAGTACATTTTGATATTCTATTTTGTAGTCTAAGGTTATGCAGGACAAAGCAGGATGACAGTGAGAAAATTGGAGATGTACTTCTTCAATAAAGTAAAGTGCTGTGCAAAAGAAACCCCAAAGCAGAGAGATCTAGACTTTTGAATTCATATCTCATTATAAATGTACAATTTACAAAGACAATAAGATTGATAAAACATGACTTAGAAATGAGGACAATTGAAGAGTGAATACTGTATGTAAGACAGAAAAGATCAAGATTATTGCACAAAAAGTAACTAAATCAGTAATCTAAAGCCATTTCTCTTTAAAATCTGATTGAAAGCTGCATCTAAGAAGAAGTTTTCACGTTTTTAGTACTTTTCTAGGCACTGCTTTGTATTATTTTAAGCTTTTTTATGTACTTTTTGTCTATCATTCTTGTACCTTTTTTGAACTCCTAAATGTATTTTTTTGTATCTTTCAGAATGTATTATTTTTAGATTTTTTTTGTTTTAAAATCGATTTTAATACAGAAATAATAGACTGATACAAAATTAATACATTTTGTATTATTTTCCTATTTTTTTTCAAGGTGCTCCAAATAATACAGAAATAATAGACTGATACAAAATTAATACATTTTGTATTATTTTCCTTTTTTTTTTTCAAGGTGCTCCAAATAATACAGAAATAATAGACTGATACAAAATTGATACATTTTGTATTATTTTCCTATTTTTTTTTCAAGGTGCTCCAAATAATACAGAAATAATAGACTGATACAAAATTAATACTTTTTGTATTATTTTCCTATTATTTTTTTTTCAAGGTGCTCCAAATAATACAGAAATAATAGACTGATACAAAATTAATACATTTTATATTATTTCTGTATTTTTTAGTTCTTCTCTAAATTGTATTATTTTTGTACTTTGGATAAGGATTTAATACAGAAAAAATACGAGAGTACAGAAAAAATACATCAAGTGTATTATTTTTGTATTTTTACTGAGAAATAAAGTATATTAAAAATATATTTTTTTGTGTTTCATTTCTAAGAAAGTGTATTATTTTTGACCTAATTTGGAACCAAGATAAAAAGGGTTCCAAATTTGGTCATTAAAAATATACTTTTTTTGTATTATTTTAGTATTATTTTAATGTATTATTTTTATATTTATTTTCGATATGGGTTGATTGATTATCATAAAGCAAGTATTCATTACACAATAATACATGTAATCCTCAGTATATTGTACATAAACATTAAATTAAAAGCACAAATTCACTGTATACATATATTTCTTTTTCATGGCCTTTTTACATGTAAATACAATCAATTAATTTTTTTTTTGTTTACCACAGTTGTATTTTCATGAAAAATATGTTTGCTACATTACTGTTGTTTGCACTGTGAGTTCAGATCTTAAGTCAAATTTTACCAAGCATAAATTAAAGTGAAATAAAATGACTATATGATGATTTGTTGACTTATTATGAAGAAAGACTGTATGAGGATTTGTTGACCTGTTATGATGACTTTATGAGGATTTGTTGACCTTTTATGATGACTATTTTAAGATTTGTTGACCTGTTATAATGATTATATGAGGATTTGTTGACCTTTTATGATGACTATTTTAAGATTTGTTGACCTGTTATAATGACTATATGAGGATTTGTTGACCTTTTATGATGACTATATGAAGATCTGTTATGATGACTATATGAGAATTTGTTGACCTGTCATTATACCTTTGATTTTTGCCCCCAGGTGGATGGAGGGAAGTGGCTGAGGACTATGGGGAGGGAATATGTACAGGGTCTCATTGGTAAAGTAGGCTGCCATGAATCGGGCCATGCTCTGAACCAGCTGTCTCACTCCCCGATCCCTGATACAAGGGACTTGGTGTTCTCCCCCGTAAGGCTACAAGACAAGCATTGAACAAAGCGAAATAATCTATACATATTTCTAATAATACTTGACTTAAAAGATGTGGACATGCTGGATACTCATATGAATTTTTTTCTATACCTCTCTCTTCATGGAGTCGTAAACTATGGTCATGAGTGGGGGCTTTTCTCGCCCCGGTCCACTAGCAGGCAGCTGGTGGTCCAGAATCGAGTCAGAAACGTTGCCCTGGACAACTAGAGAGTCTACAAAGTCCACGGCTTTACCTAATTCACCCCTCATGATGTAGGTGTACAAAACAGAATGGAGCACCTTGCTTACTCTCTCAGCATCTTCTGCTTTATCTTCAAAATTAAAGGATTTTATTACATTTAAAAGTAAATCTAAATATAACAGATTCTTATATAGGTATAGTAATTGATGTAATATATGCATATACAATGTTCATCACAAAAAAGCATCAGTCTGAAAAAATTGTTCAATCAACATTAAATATGAAAATATGAAAGTATCTACCGGTCATATTCTGTATTTCTTGCTTCCAAGCATCCACTGCTCTGGTATGCATGCCATCTACACTAAGTTTCTCCCCTGAAATAATTGGTAAAACATTTTTAGTTGTCTGCGAGATCATAGAAAAGAACATAAGGTATAACTAATAATAAAGAGTTTTAGAGTTCAAAGACACACTTTTTTCAGACAAACAGAAGACTATCTGAATTGAGACTTAATCTGAACTGTTTTTCTTATGGTGACCTTTTCCCTTTGATTTTTTCCAAAGAAGATTTATTCTATAATTTATTTTTGTTGTAAAACACAATTTGTTTGGGTAAAAAATTAGGTTATATGTATCATATAATTAAAATCGTATTTCCTACCATATGTCTCAAATTGACATTTCAAAATCATATACATCTTTCTGATTACCTTCATTTGTATGTAGTTTATTTTTTTAAGTGCTTCATAATTTAACATAGAGCAAAAGCTGCTCCAACTGAGGTTACACAGAGTAACTTGAATAGCTATTAAATTCATTCCAATAAGAAATCGGTATTGTATTTCTATTTTTTTTTTTTTTTAATTGTTGAAGTTTGACATTTAATACATGTACAAGACTTTTGTATATATACTTTTAGCAGCACACCCAGGTATGTGTATTGCCATTGTGCATAGTTTTACATATCTTCAAAATGAACGTGCTTCCATAAAATTTACCCCCAAGCCACAGACAACACAATTAATAGCCAGTGCTTACTTGTCTCTTTGACTGTGTTATATATAAGAAGGAGACAAAAATCACAATAAACCAACTCTTGAATTAGCTGCAGATCTGTAGAGTTATGGTTTTATATAATAGTCTTGACCATGAAACAATAATTTCACTAACTAAATGTTGAAATTATTGCCAGTTTAAATTTAAGGGAAATTCTATTATATTTTCATTTCTATTCATGTAAAAATTACCTGAACTTTGCATTTTGTACAATTTTTGTGTAGAAAGATATAAAAAATTGAACAATCAATGTACTGCCAGAAAAGAATTATTTTATGTTTCGGAAATCTAGAAGTAAATCATCTATCACTGGTATACACCAGTTTCGAAGGTATAACTATGTATGAGGTAGTGCAATTCAATCCACTCACATGTACACCCTGTCCCTAGATAAACCATCCAGTCCTAAAATGCTGGCCAGTTGCACACATTAAATTGATTACAAAGAATGTAGTCATAGATTAGTTCTTGTGAGTTTGACTTAAATCATGGTGGAATTGGCTACTGAACTAATTCAGAGCCTGGTGTACAAAATACGGGTTTGATGTCATATCAGTTATAGCTTGTGTTGTTTCAAATTGATGTACTTATACGAGGGCCGTTCAAAAATTACGCGGACTTGCTGCACAGAAAAAATATTTGACGACATAATCGGGCAAAATGTCGCACATAATATAAAAGAATCTTTACTTATATGGTCTACAAAATTTCAGATCAAAATGTTGTAAATTGGTATCAATTTTGAGTGATTTTTCAGGACATATCATTAAGTCACGGAGCAGCAAAATCTTCGACGTCACAGACATTATAAAAAAATATGTGATTGAGCTTTCATTTTCTCAACATTGTCCAAGGAGTACCTGTACATTTTTAGTTATTTTATCTACTCAACATCCAAACACCATTTCTTGTCAAGCTTTAAATCTATTAAACAAGTAAAGAATATTCTTTTTTGTTTTAAAACCAAAAACGGCAGGTATTTATCAGATATAGAGTGATATTGTGACTCTCAATCACGTTCTTTACAGTCCGCATAAAGTTTTCGTCGACAATCTTCTTCCCGTCCTCCCGTATAGCCATTTTACAGAGGTCTAACGGTCTAAAATTCCTATTCGCTATATGTGGACGAATGTCACGAATACCCTAGTTTACTACATGTTTTATTATGCATATTTTGGATCTATGTTGGCGATATCTCGAGCATTACACATAATTTAACTAAAGTGTGGTGCGCCGTCAATTCACGAGACGTCATTTTCTCAGTCGTTTTCATTAGAATCGCATCAGAGGAAAATCACTATATTTCTGTTAGTACTTCAAATATCATGTCAGAAATCAAAATACATAACAATAGAATAATTTAAAGATACATTTGAGAAAATTGTCGAAAAATGTCGCTAATTACAGAAAATTTAGGGGTTAAATTTTGGATTCCGCATGCTTTTGCTTCAAATTTTTTGTCGTGCGCCGTACCTCTCCATCAACGATATCAACATACCGATAATTCTAGTAGATTTTTTTTTAAATACGGAAATTTTGCCAAATTTTTTGGAATCTTTAAGATACATATTTCTGTGAAATTTCATAACTCTATGACGTCTGTAAGAGTAAATGATAGCACAGTCCGCGTAATTTTTGAACGGCCCTCGTACACACAATTGTCGATTTTCTCTAGAAAATGTTTTAAGAACCTTTTTACACCAGTGCAAAATATTTTTTGAACATTGAGAAAAATATATTTTTTAAAGTGTTAATATTAGGCTTTTTTATTTAATTTTCACAATATGGTACGTGGCATTTACCCCCAGAAAAAAATAATCAAACACAATACAGTATCAGTGAAGATATATCACTGTTAATTACTTCCATAGAAAAAAAATCGATGAAAATAACTTTGTTCAATAAATTCATCCAGTTCTTTAAAAATGTTTTAATAATTTAAGTGAATGCAAATTGAGTAATATACAATATTATATAATGTAATATCTATTTTTAAGAATTTTAATCTGAGGGCAGATCACTCTAACTGAAGAAAAATGCGGCAATAAATGCCATAGAATCAGAACTCTTTAGTGTGCAGTGAAGAGAGGGTTCTTAAGGATCCAGATAATAAGTGAAACAGACATCATTTAATGGAGTTCTTGATAGATTAATATTACTGTCAATTCTTGAATCAGTGCCTTTCGAATCATTGTCATTCTTGCAATAAAGCTATGATTTTTCAAGAACGTTTTCTCTGCATTTTTCTGTTCAGTAAAATATGATTTAACCATGGCTTTGCTACAAAGCTGTTGTTAAAGTCATATATGGTGTATTTTTGATAAGTTCAGACTTAAGTAAAAAAAAAAAAAAAAAACTATGTATTTTTTTTTGTTACTTTATGTATAAAGATAGGACTTTGCTGTAAATTATGCAATTTAAATCAATGGAGTTTTATACATATCCAAGATTTGAAACAATAACCGATTTATTTCCCACTCAGATTAAAAATATCAAACACATGCAGTTTAAAGTTAATTTAACCTATAGAAACATGGGGATATTTAGTTCAAAATCGGTGAAAAATTTAATTTGAACTAAGATAGCAAATATCATGTAAATTACACTTAATCTCGTACTTTTATATTTAAGCTGACAGATGTGCCATATAGAGCTTTAAACTTCACAGACATGTTATTTGACATTGCAAAATTGTTTTTATCATACATACAGGTTCACATGCATGTACTTGTGCATGTCTTGATTTTATAATTATTGTGTACTTTGTTTAAAAACAAAACTACTGTATGTTTAAAAATATATATATTTATATTCAACATTTTCTCACTTTAGAAATATGTTTAAAATGCCTATAATTCTTATTTCAAAGTATAGTCATAATATTTCTTATTTCCCCCAAAGTTGAAAAATTCAGTTTATCACTATATTCATTATACCACCATGATTTCTATTAATTACAAAAGGCATAAGGTTTATTGACATCTTGCACATTTGATGTACCCTATTTGTTGTTGGGAGTAGTGAAGACAATATTAAAAAGTCTAAACTGCAGAACGTATACTCCCACTGGAAATAATTATCAATTTCTCCCCAAAAGTTGATGTGATTGTCTTAGAAAATTTTAAGAGGTATAGTGATGTTTACTTTCTAATTTATACAGAAAAACATGGGTATAATCAAAGATTACAAAGCTCATCTCCACAAATGTTATCATCATCAGGCAAATCTGAAAACAATTTTCTTCTCATGAGTATGTACAGTGTATCTCAAGATCAATATCCATGGTTTAAGAGGGACTTATAATTTATAGACCTACTCATAAAACATAAACTGTGAGGCAGACACTAACACCCAATCCAAAGTAAGCTCATCTCAACTTTTTTCAAGGTGAGCTAAAAATGCAATTTATAACTGGCATTGACAGCCTGTTTTTTTTTTCTTTAATGAGGCCGAGTCTAATTATTTCTATCCTAAGGATTTTGACAATTTTTCGTTAATTAATTTTTACTGTTATATTTATTGTTTTAAGATTAAAAAAATGGAATGTTTACCACCCCAATTTCTTAGGGGTCATCTCAAAAGTTTTCTTTTTCAGTCAAGTAGATGAAAGTTATTGTAAAGTGAAATTTAGTGAAATTTCAAAAAAGTTGACCATCTAGGTTGGTCTAGGTCTTGTGCACTCCATTATTCTACATTACTCATAATTCTAAGGACCCACTTGTGAGACGATTACATGTGCAACTGGCCATAAACAATTTAATTCATTAGCACTTCATTTTCACATTTAAATTAACATTTATGTACAGTGTATAGGTATTTGTATTAAAAAGGTAGATATTTAAATGTTGAGAAAAAAAAATACATTTTTTTAGAAATGCAAAATTTCCCTCAAAATATTTGAAAAGGATTGGGTCTAAATTCACCAATGCAGCATACCAGTAAAAGAAAAAATAATTTTGAGATGACGTCTTACAACAAAGAATCATGTACTCCTCCTGACAACAGTTTAAATAAAGTTGTCCTCCAGGAAATCCTGTATTAAAATAACATATATATATATTTCGTTTTGTTCCCATTTTGCCTTAACTGTAAAATTTAGCATTCCCATTTCGCCTTAGCAAGCTTTTAGGTGAATTAAGGCCAGATGGGAACTTGTATAAACACCTAATTCTGTCTTAAATATTGTTTGTATGCTAGTACATATTTTGCATAAAATATTTTTATTTGAATATTTAGTATAATGTGTATTATTTCATTCACTGTGTAAATGCTAAGTTTTGCTTATTTTTTCTACACATTATACAAACGAAAAAAACAAGAATTTCAAATACTCCTATAGAATATTCCCTCTAAAATTTAAACTCATGATTACAAAAGCATCTGGTCAATCAACAAGTTTGTCTATACAACTGTATCAGAAGAAAATTCCCATTTCGCCTTAGTACTTTTGAGTCTTTTCTTACATGTATTTCACAGTTAGGGCGAAATGGGAACACACCTATTTTTCTAATTACATTTTACAACTTCTACTTTTACTGTCAGGAATTGGTTAATTATTTTTTGTTTTAAAAACAAATTTACTTGTTTCAAAATTTTTTTGGTGGGTGAGTAGAGGGGTTGAATTCAGAGAAAAAAGAAAGTTTCCATGCTGTAAGAACACTAGTCATCAGAAATATACCAAATACTGCAATTTAAGCCTATAATTTACCCCAAGGAACCATCAAATAATTGTTTTTAATTTACATTACTCGATCTTGTTATTTAATAATAAGTTCACCAATATTCTAAAATCATTACTTAATCTACTTTTTCAATTATCTGAGATTTCCTGTTCTTTCACAAGTGAGATTTTAATTCAGAATTGAGTACAAGAGATTGTTGAGAAGTTGCAACATTTATATCAACAAGACTTCTGACCTTGTGGTAATTTAGGAGTTGCCGATTTATCGGGTGGAGCGCTGCCATTTATCTGATGAATGATCTGCTCCACAGCAAATAGGAGACTGCGTAGCTGCTCCACATCTCTCTGAGCACCACCGTGTTGCTGGAGATCAGACTGAAACTGCAGCAAACCGCGATACAGCAGCTTCCACGTCCCACACAGTCTGTCAATAGAGATGGGAGGATAGTACTGGTAGGACTAACAAACATCTGCGATACATCATCAGAGATTTTGATATATACATGTTGAAGATTAAGTTCACAAAGTGGTTGGGCCTACTGACTCTCTTTGTTTTTTTTTCTCTAGTATTTGAAAAATCAGTATCTGAGATAAGGAGTATAATTGTAAAGTCATTTCAAACTGTAATTTTTAATGCTTTTTTAACTTATGATAAGTGTCCCCTTTAAGTGATCCAGATTTACTATAAACTAACATTTTTAAATGTGAGATATAAAATCAATAAATGTGAGATCTGAATCAATATGTCTTATTAGACAAAATTGTATGAGAAATCCAGAAATGAGGGTAAAATAATTCCTCCTTATGTTGAATTTTGCTGAATCAATCAGATCCTATCAAGAAGTTACAAAAACAAATAAATGAACATTGAGCCCAGCACATTTAAATGAATTTATTATAATTACAGTAAAACTCGGGTCATAGCAAAGCCACTGGGACCAATGAAATTACTTCGGATATCCGTAATTTGTTATATCCGTATAAGAAATTCGTTAAATTTATATAGCTGGAATCCAAGATAACTTTGCTATTTCCGTGAATTTGCAATATCTGTATTCGTACTAAATGAGTTTTACTGTATAGCCATTCAACCAACAGAAGATTTTGAGACTTCTGTAAAGAGGGTTTACTTCACGGAAAAAAACATATTCTAAGGCAAAAAAAAATTAATTTCTTGGTTCTCAGGCCCTCCCTCATCTCTTCCAAGGGTGCCTCATTGACCCTTTTTATTGCTAAACCAATAAAATAAAAACACCAAATCACCTCCCTCATTATTTTTTGAGATTTTGTACAATGTAAAAAGCTGCCTCATCATGTTTTGGGGGCAATAAAAATAAAAAAAATACATATTTTTTACAAGAAATTAACTTTGCATGGCCTAATATACATTTTACAACAATCATAAATCTTAAAAATCCACTACTTGAAGTAAATTACAGAAATTATGGATAGACATATATAATTAAAATCTTATATTAATTTATTGCGGAGGAGGAACATACGTAAAATCCCACCTTGTTCTGTTTTCATCTAAATCATTTAAAGAAGATCATGATATATCAAATGCACTTTTACTGTTGTGATTTCGATCAAATTTTATTATCTTCAACCTGGTGACATTTTTTAAAGGTACCGGGAAAAACCAGATATTGATAAGCAAGAGGCCCATGGGTCACAACACTCACCTGTTCTCCATTATTCAGCAGATTATTTTTCCTACATATTCTTATTGTAAAATTTTAATTCATATACCCCAGGGGTTTTGACTTCAATAAGCTTGATCTTCACTCCCTAAGAATTTTTTTTTACAAATATGAACAATCAAGGATTTGCTGTTCTTGGGAAGAAGCCCTTCTAAGATTTTTTCTGAGTATTTCTATATAACACTTTTATTGACAATTTTGTCCAAACCCTATTCCCTGGGTCATGATCTGGACAATTTTTAATTGATAGGGATGTGTGCAATTTTCTCAACTGCAGTTATGTATACTCAAATGATTTGAAATAACAGTCCTGTAGGGGCTAAAAAATTAGTGTAATACGAGGGCCGTTCAAAAATTACGTGGACTGTGCTATTATTTACTCTTACAGATGTCATATAGTTATGAAATTTCACAGAAATATGTACTTTACAGATTCCAATAAATTTTGGGCACAATTTCTGTATTTTAAAAAAATTATACTAAAATTATGGGTATATAGATATCGCTGATGGAGAGGTACGGAGCACGACAAAAAATTTGAAGCAAAAGCATGCAAAATCCAAAATTTAACTCATTTATTTTCTATAATTCGCGATATCTTTCGACAATTTTCTCAAATGTATCTTTAAATTGTTTTATTATTATGTATTTAGTGATATTTGAAGTACTAACAGAAATATAGTGATTTTTCTCTGATGCAATTCCCGTGAAAACAATTGTGAAAATGACGTCTCCTGAATTGACGGCGCACCACACTTTTGTTAAATTATGTGTAATGCTCGAGAAATCGGCACCATTGATCTAAAATATGCATAATAAAACATGTGGTAAACTAGGGTATTTGTGACATTCGTCAACAAATAGCAAATTGAAATTTTAGACAGTTAGACCTCTGTAAAAAGGCTATACGGGAGGACGGGAAGAAGATTATCGACGAAAACTTTATCCGGACTGTAAAGAACGTGATTGAGAGTCATCAATATCACACTATATCTCATAAATACCTGCCGTTTTTGGTTTTAAAACAAAAAAGAATATTCTTTACTTGTTTAACAGATTTTAAGCTTGACAAGAAATGGTGTTTGGATGTTGAGTAGATAAGGTAACTCAAACCGTACAGGTACTCTTTAGAAAATGTTGAGAAAATGAAAGCTCAATCAAAAATTTTTTAATCATGTCCGTGATGTCGAAGATTTTGCTGCTCCATGACGTAATGATATGTCCTGAAAAATCACTCAAAAATGATACCAATTTACAACATTTTGATATGAAATTTTGAAGACCATATAAGTAAAGATTCTTTTATATCATGTGTGACATTTTGCCCGATTATGTCGTCAAATATTTTTTCTGTGCAACAAGTCCATGTAATTTTTTAACGGCCCTCGAAATTATCTTTTAAAAATTTAAAAGCAAATGCTTACGGAAACTTGTTAAAATACCTTCCTATAAATTCCTTTTAAGTCAAGTTTTAACCCATCACCAATGGTAGGACATCAATTAATTGTTAAATTTTTATTTAACACATGATGTTTGAATTTGACTAAAAAATGGCTTTGTTATTAATTAAAGATTCAAAGAAATTGTATGTAAAGATTTTTTCTATATATTCCTTTGTAAAAAAAAATTGATTTCCTATTGTGGCCCACCCTACCCCAGTAGTCATAACTTGAAAAAAAAAACTTGAATCTACATTTTAATAAAGTTTTTACATATTTTCATCCTTTCTCCTAACCATCACCCCTTTGAAAGCCGAAATGGACTTTTATTTGAACAAAATTTCTCTTCAAAAATATGAAAAGTTAGATTGACAATGGACAGAATGTGATTAGAAAAAGCTTACTTGAGCCTATAGCTTAAGCATTCATAAAAAAAAACACCTGAGCTTTACACTCAAATGCTCTAAAATTAAAAAAAAAAACACCTCTTTCCTGGGAGCTGAGCTTGCTGGTCCAAACCAAGAGTTCTTGGATCAGTGTAAATTATCTCCCTTGCAACAGATCTTGGTGACAGATGAGCCTTCATCAAAATGGCTGGTTCAAAGGCATGTCTCTGTTGACCTCTGACCTCTAAAGGTAAACCTGTGTAGGCAGAAGAGGACTTGGGCACCCATACATACACTCTGTTCAAAATTGATTCTGAAAATTTCAAGAGGGCATAGCAGCCGGACAGGGTTTTGATTCTTGGGTCAGAGGCATCTAGTTCTCTGTTGTTAAGGACAAGTTCTAAAGTATGGTGAACAAATTTTAAAGCAGGAGGCATCAGATGCTGATTGATAATGTCAAATCTTAAAAGTTCCATTATCTTCTTAAAAGTGTTGACGATGAAGAAGAGTCTTGGATTTTGAGCTGTGGAGGGCTTTAACTGTTGAAGGGAGAGAATGTCTTCCATGTTTGGAAAATCAAGAATGATGGAGAAAAGTTTTACAAAATTATGGGTGACATATTTGGTTGTTGTATCTGTCTCTGTATTCCAAATATCAGTGAAGGAAACTGCCAACTTCCAACAAGTGAAGAGAGAATTTTCTGCCACTTCAAAATGCCTGGCAATGGCCTCAATATTTGTCATTCCAGCTGTGTTGTCTAAATCGATCACACCATCATCACACTCAGCAAATAAGATCTTGCCGTGACTGAGGGCATCAAATCCCCGATTTTCTGGTTCCAGTAAACTGGTATCCTCACTGTCCAGTGTGCCGTTCAGTGTGGTATCCGGTTCTTCAAACCGAAAAAGTTTTTTCTTTGACAAAGGTAATCTGCCTTGCTTTGTACCTGTGGGAAGAAATAAAACTTTGACTGTGTTTTAAAAAGGTTGTTTATCAACATTTTTTTCTCACTCTACCTCTTTATTTAAGTCGGTCTTGTAGACACACTTATACGGTAGGTATTTGTCATCATTAATACTTATTAAATGACCCTCGTACATCTAATTCTCGTTAGCAAATATAGATTAACAAATATCACGTTCAGTTATGAAAACAAGAATCTGCGTTAATAAGACATTAGGGCACAATTGAAAAGAAGATAAAAAAATTATTCCATGAGATTTTCATTACACTATCATCCAGCTATAATACAATTTCTTTTATTTTCATTGCCTTTTTGGGGGCGTCTTGCAGCAAACAACACAAACCTGAGTGGTTAGGAAGATTGTAAGCCGTGACAACAGAGTGGTCCATGTTCTCCTGTTCCATTATTTTCTGCATGTGATGAGATGACAGTAGAATCAGGTCCCTCATTAGTGACAAACACGTGACCTCTGCACCGATCTGGAGTACCGTGACCATGAAGCCATCAGAGAACAGAATTATGGGTAATCCAGGATGAGTGGTGACAGAAAATCGCTGGCGCATGTGATCCGCCTCAGATATGGTGGAACTTGGAGAGACTGGCCTACCATCAACAGAAAACACCTTCCCTTCTTCACCAGTGCTGTAGTATAAAAAAATCTCTGAAGAATCTGTAGGCTCTACTAGATTATAGGAATGATGCACTTGGATTTGTTGAACTTATCCAAATTTTACAATAACAGATAATCAAATATGTGTTTTACTGAATACCCAAACTAGACAAAAACTGTAAAAATTGAAGCTTTTGAAATAAAGTGCAATATGCCACAGCAAATGATATGCCTGTCAAATATATATTTTTAAAGAACAGCTGAATCATTATACCAAGAAAGACACTGAGGTAACTGATCCACTTCTGAAACACTCTTCTTTCATGTCAACATCTGCACACTTTATTTACCCCAAATTTGCCCATATCAAAATGCTCTCTGGCAGTCTTATAAATTTATTTTATTTCCATTTTTTTAAAGTCATTTTTACATGATTACATCTTCTATACTAAGACACATAAAGTGACATTCAAGGTAACAGATCACATTTAGAAGAAGAAAAAAAAACATATGCTGGAAAGCATCTTGCCTTTTACCTGATAATCTGTAAGGGATGCAGAGGGAGATAGTATGAAGGTCCCAGATTGAGTCCCTGGCCCTGAATGTTGAGGATCAGTGGTTCTCCTAGTCGGCTGACCACACAAACTGACCCACTCTTCATTATACAGACCAGGAACAAATCATCTGCTGTCCACGCCATATCTGCCACCCAGTAATTTCTAAAAACATCCATAGAAAAGCTTCAATTTCACAGTGTGTTTTACCGTTAATTTGTGAGTTTCTAATACTGTTTTGGTGACAGATCTTTCTAAATTACAAGATTGATCACATGTCATTTATTGTAAATTTTATTCAAAACATGTACCGGTATCTTAAAAGTGGGCATTTATTATTACATGTAGCGTTGCTAATTTTGACCAATTTTAGGGTTAACTTTATCTATCAAACATGTGTTGTAATTATGACTGAATTATAGGCAACTCTTATTCTTAGCATTGCCAAGAATGTCACCAAAAATCAAATCTTTGATGGCTGCCACAAATTTATTATCAATGATTATATATCTTCAATTTAAAACTTACTCTACCCAGTTGAAATGATGTGCTTGTCGAACAAAATTAACTTTAACATGTTTTCAGAGAAACATGCATGAAAATCATGCAATCTACATCTCTCTCTATAAAGCACTATTGGTTGGGGGAAAAAAGATTTGGTTTACTGAATGTGAGGGATTTCTTGCCTACCTTCCTCTAAGTGACCTTTTGTCCTTGACCCCACAACCTTTAAGGCTGGACACAAGAACAGTGTCAGTGAGAGGTGAAACAAACAAAAGACTGGTTAGAGCTGGTCTGTTCTGGTTCATGGCTACCGCCACAATCTGCCCACTTCTAATATAATTAGTCACAATAGCCCCTCTAGATGACAAAGGCTGGAATCGAGAATTGATGTGTTTGAAGGGGTACTTGATGACATTCCACTCCACATGGAATGATGGAGATCTGAAAAAAAACACAATGAACAATTTCCTGCAAAACACTCAGTTTCAATTTTATTATGCCCCCAGAAGGAAAGATCCTGGGGGTATATTGTTTTTGTCCTGTCTGTCTGTTTGTTTGTCTGTCTGTTGTCTGACTTTAACTATTGAGTGGGTTGGGCTCTGGCTTTCATATTTCACAGTGTAATCCTTGTAACAAGACCTTTCTTTGGGTACCACCAAATTTGACCTCTTGACCTTAACCCTCGAGTTCGACCTACTTTTACGAAAAAAAATACCACACTTTAACACTGGCCATAACTTTTCAACAGTTGCAGCTAGGGCTTTCATAATTCTCAAGTACATTTATTGTGACAAGACCTTTCAGCTGGTTAGATATTTTTGACTTTTTGACATTGGACCTAAGAGTTTAACCCACTTTTTAAAAATTTTAACCTTGGTCATAACTTTTGAACATTTGAACAGTTAGAACTACATGTATGGCTTTCATATTTCACAGGTGTATTCCTTGTAACAGTCCTTCATTTAGGTACCAAGACTTTTGACCTTGACCTTTGAAGTTTGACATGCATTTGAGAGAATTCAACCTTAGCCATAAGCTGTCATACAGTGGCATATGTGTTTCAAAAACACATCTTGTTTTACTGTTGTTTCTTTAGAAGTCTGTTCGTAATATTCTAAATTACAAAATCGTGGGGGGAGGGGGTGGCTTTTTTGAAGCATGTCACTTGTAAAGATCAAAAACTTAGAAATCCTAAATAGTAAACCTTCATTGAAAATTGTTTTTCTAAATAAAACTAGTACTAATTGTAACGGGAACCGTTACAGATGTTCCCCAAACACTCCCCATCTCCCTTTTGGTGCCATATTCCCTGTAAGCCTTATTAAATAAGACAACCTCTGTGCATTTTTGACTTAAACAACGTTATCCGAGAAGGATACGAATTATATTCAGATTTTAGCATTGCACGCATGCACACATGAATGCATGTGCGTAATGATCATATCATCTTGTCTACACTATCTATATATTTAAATATACTTTATATTAAAACATTTAGTTAAGAAGTATTAAAAATCACTCATTGAAGTGTATATTTAATTTCAGTCGTTCTATATGCACGCACGTGTGTGCACGTGCATGATGATCATATCTTCTTGAAGGAGTTCCTTATATCTATCTATGTTCTAAATCCCATCCTGTTTCGTTGAAAACCGAGGGAGTTACAGCCATTTTAAGTTTCACCCAATCAGATTGCAGCACACGTGCATACACGTCATTTCATGTAATGTTTTCTATATCATATTGTAGGATATCCTAATGCATGACACTGTTTTAAATTTCAAAGCATTTCGTCAAAAAACAAAGGAGATATAGCCATTTAAAGTTTTAGCCAATCAGATTGCAGCACACGTGCATGCGCGTGATTTCTTGAAATTTTTTGTACATCATATTGCAGGCTATCCTAATGCATGACTATGTTTTAAATTTCAAAGCATTTCGTCAAAAAACAAAGGAGATATAGCCATTTAAAGTTTCAGCCAATCAGATTGCAGCGCACGTGCATGCGCGTGATTTCATGAAATTTTTTCCATATCATATTGTAGGTTATCCTAATTCATGATAAATTTTTAAATTTCATAGCATTTTGTCAAAAAACAGAAAAGATATTGAGATTTTTGTTTCAGCCAATCAGAGTGAAGCGCACGTGCATGCGCGTGAGTTCATGCTAAATTGACAGTGTCACATTATCTATAGTATTAATATATCTTTATATAATGAGTTTCAAATCATTTCATCAAAAAATGTAAAAGTTATAGCTATATTAAGTATATCAGTCAATTCACTCATTTCACGCGCACGCACGTGCAGGCGTATGCGCGCAAAATGACCTTCGTTCCGCACACCTACACTACACACCTATTAACCCTAAAAAGGTTTTAGCTCAGTTGGGTGAACAGTTTCTGAGAACACTCGCGGACAAAAAAAGTACCGGAGAAGAAATAAGAAAAAAAATAATAATAATAATAATAAGAAACAGAGTAAAAACAATATGTTCCCAAACTCCGTTTGGGGAACATAATTATATGATGTGACATAGCCATTACAAACTTATTACCCATCGTGGCTGGCATCGATCCTTGTAAATCGCAGCAAGAGGGTGACGATACATACGTCGCTGCCATTATTGTAGACAAACGAACACTGGCAGCAATGGCCTAGGCTCTGTAAACAAAAGTTTATAATACTGATCACAGGCAAGATCTATTACATCACATGAAAATGAGCTGGACCAAATCAAAAAACTTTTCCTGTTTAGCTTTGAGGTAGTTTCCTTATCATGTATCGGGGTAGTCAAACGTTCTCCAAGTATTTGGGGATATTTTACCAAAAATACACTTTCTCTCTTCAATGCTGCTAAGAATGTTAAGATTTTCCTTTGTTATGTTTCATTCTTAGCCATTCTCACTCAAAAATCTCACTGAAATTGCCCCTGTTGTTTCTTTATTTACTCCATTACTTAACCCTGACTGTTCTTTCAGTTTAATGACAAGTAGTCTAAATCTTCAGGTATAAATTACACAAACTTTCACTTCACATAGACTTAACAAGTATTAACATTTTATGTACACTGGATGCTTTATACTATATTCTATAGAATAGTCATCAAGTCTTGCAACTGAATACAACTAAATCAAGAGATTTCCTGGAGCTTGAACACAACCATAACATTTTGTAACATATACCAGTATTACCCTCTTAATAAAATTGAATTTCTTATGCATACCTCATACTATTTTTTGAAAAGATTTCCTCCAACATATGGATAAATAAAACATATAGATGTTCATTTAATGTGATTCGTAAGTCTTTGTAATAAATAAAACTTTTAGCTAACAGATCTCATTGCTGAATATTTAATCCATAGATGAGAGGAAAATATAGATATTACATTACTAATACACTTCCCTGGAAGTTGTATAAAATAATTATCTTCATGACATATGAAATGATTGTATGATTTATGATCATATCATATGATTATTCATTATGGCATGTGAAATTATTATACCATAGTGATACGTTTATACAAGTAATCAAAATATTCATTGACTGTGAATGTGTTCATTTAGTGATGTGATTCGTAAGTCAACATCTAACTCTACATAAACAGAAAATGATGATTCTTTTTAACCTCATTGCAATATTGATTTAAGTTTGAAAGTAATAAATAAAACAATGTTTGAAAAGTAGCTTATTCAGATTAAGTCATGTGATCTGAACTTTCATCCATAGATGAGAGGAATATCCATAAGATATACAAAAATAAATATATTTTGTTTGTTTTGTTTTTTTTTAATTTACACATCATTACTAATTTTGCTCTTTTCCTATACTTTGCTTCCCAGAATCAAAAATTCTTCACTCCTCTTGTACGTGACACTATCTGCAAATAAAATGTTACTGTAGAATTTGTGCTCTGCAGGAAAAGGTGACTATTTTGCCCCCCCCCTTTTTTTAAAATTCCAAACTGTGATTATGTGTTAAATGTGAATTTCAATGTAAAACAATTACTTAAACTTGTGAATCTTCATTAATTTAAATAAATTGTGAGTTCACTCCTGACATAAAGTGCCATTTCAATGAGGATGGAGAATGGAATGAGGTATGAAATTCTAAATGAACTTATGTTTTATTTCTACTTCAATGTAAAGGTCTTCATCTCCAGAATCACAAGGGAATTCATTTTCCTTGGGTATAAGGATAGAGGAAATTTGGAATGTGCTGGTCAAAACTTACACAAAAAACTTACCTTAATTACAAAATGCTTATACTATGTGAAAAATGCATGAACAAGTTTAAATAAAATCACAAATATTTTCAACAACCATTACACCTTTCCTTACTTACCAATAAAAAATAATTCAACTTACACTGCACTTTCTTTCTTTGAATTTTTGCAATATTTAATTAACAAATGCATTTCAATCATTTACTAACTTAGACCCAACAAGGGTCTGAGCCTTAAGGACACAATTTCACAATATGTACCATAATTGATAAAGGGATAAAAGTTTATAGTCATCAAGAATACACAATTCGTTTGCTAAGTGGTAAGAAATAAAAAAAAAAAAGATTTTCAGGGATATAATGAATTTTCCCTATTTCCAACTCCCCATCATGTGGCCAAAACTTATGAGGTATTTATTTCACAATTTTGTTCAAGGTTTATCTGCATCATAATCTTGCATCCAGTTTGTCTAATAAATGTACATAGATACATGCATGATTAAAGAAGAAACCATACAAAAATCATTATACAGTGTAATAAACAAAACAATTTGCCTGTTAGAAATTTCCCAAGGTATGTGAATGACTCAGGTAACTTAATATAATGATATACATGTTTTGGAGATTTGTGTTCAGTTGAGCCACATAAGACTCTTTACTGCTACAGGAAATACAAAGGCAGAATCTACAACTGTCAAGATTTTGATGATACAAAAAAGAAATATTCATCCAAAAATAAAACATATGACAGAATACAAGTGCAGTATATGATAAGTTTTAGTACAACTTTAAATGAGAAACTGATTTTGATATTTTACATAACCCCTTTGGGAGGGAGAGGTATGCATTGCCTTCTTAAAAAATATGGCTGTTTCCTCCATCTTTCACCAGCACTGCTCATGAAATTAGTTCTTGTTCTTTCATACATGTTTATTCATGCTTACAAATAAACAAAACACCAAGTGAGTACTTCATTAGTACATGTACTATAAATTACTTTATATTTGTGAGAACTTTATTTTCACATGATTATTGTCTGTTTGCAAACTTTTCATTCTTGCATATATTTTTATCAGCAAAGATTATATACAGCAATAACCAGAATTCATGAAAACTTTGTCTAAATACAAAAATACCTATTTTGCAAAAAATGAATTTAAAAAATTTGGTAACTAAACTTACAGTATATACCGTATATGTAAGTATTTCAAAAAAACTTTAGATTCTCTCCATTAACATGGCAACAAATCTTGCTTTACCTCTTCTTAATTTCCCACCATTTTTCCCTTAATAAATATCTAACATCCAATAAAATTCAGAAGTTGTAATCTACTATAATAAGTCAAAAAAACAACAATGAATACAAAGCTGTATGTAAGTAATTTTTTTTAAATCAGAAAGCCGCCCCCTTCTACTGTACCTGATGAGAGAAGAAGACAGCCTCCACACTCAGTTCCCTACACTCTGTGGCGGGGGGCATCTGTATGTCATGTGGTACGTTGATTCGGTTCCAGTGACCTTTGACCTCTGGTACATTGGAGTGGAGGAAGGTCTGACCCGTCTGCATGACCCACACATAAACTTGGTCCGACCCGACAGTGAGGAGAATGTTACGGCAATCATTTGAGCCATGAAGACTAACTTTTTCTGAAAAGTACAACAATAATTAATAAATGCATCATAAATTCTTATCAAACATAGCATAAATGTTTTTGGATTTTAAAGTTTAAATGGTCTATGAATTGGGTGTTTTTTGTTGTTGTATCATGCAACACAAGTAGAATTTGTTCCATACAGAAATGTCAAAATTTAAAAAGATTTCTTTAAAATATCAGAAATTTTCCTGATTTATAATGAAAATTCTCTTGAATATGCAGTATGTACTATGCATTCTCAACCAAAATATACGATGTACATACATACGTTTAAAGCATGCTTTTAAAGATAGTTTTACACCTGTGCTTGACCTGGTTATGTTGCACTTACTATTGATATTGTGAATATTTAGGCATGAATGGGTTTATGGATTTTGATAACAAGTCCCGAGATGGAATGGTAGAAAAACAAGCGGATGGAAATGAACAAATGTTGACATCTCCACCACCCACCATTTCATGTCAATGGCATAAAAACAATAGTACTTGGTATCAATGCACGTAGATATTCTCACCTTTTCTTAAATCATTCAATGAAACAATGCCTTCTAAACCAGGGATGGTCTTTAAAATATCTTTGTCTTTAAACCACACAAACAGTTCTCCATTACTTTGTAATCCTATCAGATAATGACCTGTGAAATAAAATTCAAAATTGCATGTCATTTGGTTTTTTGTTTTTAAATCTCGAAAATGTTTGAACATTTTAGAGGTACAATGCCAAATCATCTGTAAATGAAATAAAACATGTACATGTGTATGGCATTATAATATTCATTTAAGAAAGGGCTCATAATTTAATCAAATTTAGACTCTGTTCAAAACAAGGGTATGTCACTTGAGATGGGTTCAATATTTTAAATCTACAATATCAGAATCCATAATCACTATTAAAAGTTTTCAAATATTTTTGCAATAAAATAAATAACTTCTTCTCCTTTTCAGTAGTACATGTATAAACTTATGAAAGAACTTGATATTTTGTGGAAAATAAAAAAAGGAAATTGATTGTGAATAATGAAGAGGGTTAAAATCTTGCATCCAAGCTCAATCATAAATAAACAGTAAAACTGGATACCTCTTCTAGAAATGAACAATTAATGCTTCACATTACACAAAAACAGTAAATTTTAACTGTGGATTGAAAATTGTGAGAGGATTCATATTTAGCAATTAATGTTAGTGTAAACAGACTACATTTAGCTTTGTATTCTTTTTAGCGCTTTTGGTGGAAAGAAACTTCCGCTTATCCAATGTGGCAGAGTGATTATTTATTAAAAATCATTTTTTAAGAACTAGCTGAGCCATGATTTACTTTCTATGCCATATTTGCTAATAGCCCATTCGTGATTTGGTTTTCATTCATTCTACTCATCAATTTCCTTTGGCCAGTTTGTACCCCAGTAAATCTTGTTTAACTGGTTTTTCCTTCTATAAATATATAGGCCCATTCCTATCAGTGCGGGAAATGGAACCACTTGGAAGGTAAATTCTTCATGTCTATCAAATTTCTTACTTATCTGAAGTCCAATTAAGTTATAAGCTTAAGTAGTTTTCATATTTCTGAAATGAACACTTTAAACTAAGAAAATATCAAATTTGGGCTAATTTCTGTAAAATTTTGTTATTTTTGAAGCCTATAAGATATTATTTATCTTCAGAAAAAAATTGCTGCATGTCTATGTGTATTAAAATATTGTATAATTTATTTGTATTTGTATATATTTCAGATCTGCCATTGCTTTTTCTTTTCTAAATAAATTTATTAAACCTGCGTTCCTTATCCACTTGGTTATAAAGTACAAGGCTAAATGTATACATAAAAGTCTAAGACAAAATAAGAACTGTGCTAATTCAAACCTACGCTAATGTATTCGAAAGTCAATTTGGGCCAAATATCCTACACACTTAATATAATACATTTACAGTATTTAGTTCATTTTACGATTACAGTAATAAAACTTATACATAGTGCTGACCTTTGATATTTTTTGTATAACTATAATCAGACATAAATAACAGAGATTCACAACTCTTCAAAGTCTTGCACGATCTTGGGTTCCCTATTGTTTAATATTTCAAATTTCGTGCAAATTAAATCACCTAAAACCTTGAAATTATCAGGAAATACATAGTAATTTTTTAAAATATATATCAAGAAGTTATTCATAATACTATTTCTTTATAAGTCTGTTTATGTAATACAATAACAAAGGAGAAATCTGAAATTACGACATGTGACTCCTGGACGGCCATACTGCCATGATTTAGCCGACTGTCGATCATTAACCTCTCTTATTTGCCTAGTTTGCTTTTAAAAATTATTTAAACCTTACAAGTCATACACCCTAATATGGTATAATTAATATTGATTTTACTTTCTAATAATAAATGAGACAAAAAATAGAGTTATTCTTAAAATAGTACTAGGATCGTCACGTTTTGGTAAACAAAAATGCTAATGGCGGAGTTGCGAATCTCTGTTATTTATGTCTCTGCTATAATATAGTTTCATTTCCCTTTGCCCAGACTTTGACATACAAACCATTTTTTGTGGCTTGCACTGTAACAGTATTCAATATAAGGGGAGATAACTTGGTGATTCTCTTCTTGGTCTTTCCAGATGGAACGTACAGAACACTGATCCGATGATTATCCTCATCCAAAAGAAGGAGGCTTTCATACTCCTACAAAAATATGTAAAAAACAAGAGGCCCATGGGCCACATCGCTCACCTGAGCACTGTGGCTAGGAAAAAGTAGAAATTGGTTTATTATTGAAAAGTTTAAATCCAAAAGTAGTCCCATGACCAATCATGGCTTTGCTATTCTTGAGAAGATGATTTTTAATAAATTTTCCTATATATTTCTATGTAAAAATTTGGTCGGCCATTGTGGCCCCGCCCTACCCCGGGGGTCATGATTTGAACAAACTTGAATCTACACTACCTGACGATGCTTCCATATAAATATGATCAATTATGGCTTTGTTATTCTTGAGAAGAAGACTTTTAAAGAATTTTCCTATATATTTCTATGTAAAACTTTGGTCGGACATTGTGGCCCCGCCCTACCCCCGGGGGTCATGATTTGAACAAACGTGAATCTACACTACCTGAGGATGTTTCCCCATAAGTTTCATCTTTCCTGGCACAGTGGTTCTTGAGAAGAAGATTTTTAAAACATAGCACCAAATTTTCATTAATTCCCAATTATCTCCCCTTGAATGAGGGCGTGGCCCTTCATTTGAACAAACTTGAATCCCCTTTACCAAAGGATGCTTTGTGGCAAGTTTGGTTGAAATTGGCCCAGCGGTTCTTGAGAAGAAGTCGAAAATGTGAAAAGTTTACAGACAGACGGACAGACAGACAGACGGACGCCGGACAAAATGTGATCAGAAAAGCTCACTTGAGCCTTCAGCTCAGGTGAGCTAAAAAAAAAGTACGTAAGGGTTGCCCGCAACCCTGTGTCTCGCCTGCTGTCGCTGTGGTTAGTAAGAAATGATTGTCTGATAAACTGAAGCATTTATTGACATTTCAGAAGGAATAACTCAAAAATACAATAATAAAGAAATGGAACAGCTGACTTAATATCTAATCCCTTGGCGATTATATTGGCATTTATATATATATACATATACCCTGTAAATTCACAAATTATTGTGATGTTTTTATTATTGCGAATATTGCAACGTGTTATGAGTCGCAATAATTTGAACTTGCATTTTGAAATCAAATCCACTGTATATGTATCAAGTCATTCATGCAGAAAATGTAGGTGAAGATTACCTAATTATGGTACTGATATTGTTGGTTACCCATGATGTGTAGACTGACAAATTATCATGCCACTATAAGTTATAGTTGCTGAGATATGGACCTCCACCATAAATTTATGCAAAGTCACTCATGCGGAAAAATGTAGGTCAAGATGACCTAATTCTGGTACAGGCGTTTGTGGTTACCCATGATGTATCCACTGACAAATTATCATGCCACTATAAGTTATAGTTGCTGAGATATGGACCTCCACCATAAATTTATGCAAAGTCACTCATGCGGAAAAATGTAGGTCAAGATGACCTAATTCTGGTACAGGCGTTTGTGGTTACCCATGATGTATCCACTGACTAACTATCATGCCACTATAAGTTATAGTTGCTGAAATATGAACCTCCATTATCAATTTAACCAAAGTCATTCATGCAGAAAAATGTAGGTCAAAATGACCTAATTCTGGTACTGATGTTGTTGGTTACTTATAACCTGTACAATGACAAATCATCATGCCATTATAAGTTATAGATGCTGAGATATGGACCTCCACCAAAAATTTAACCAAAGTCACTCATGCAGAAAAATGTAGGTCAAGATGACCTAATTCTGGTACTGACGTTTGTGGTTACCCATGATGTATCCACTGACTAATTATCATATCCCTATAACTTATAGTTGCTGGAATATAGGTCTTCACCATAAATTATCATGAAAAAACTAAGTCCAACTTAAGGAAAAAATACGGAAAAATTTGAATTTTTTTTTTCAAAATCATACTTGGGATATAAATTTTTATCCATACTGAATATTGTGTCCAAATTTCAAGAAGACTGAATAAAATTTGAGAAAGTTATTGCAGTTTATAAAACTTTGACATTTGGGTTAACCAAAAGTTGGACGCCGACGACGACGACGACGACGACGGAATCTATGGTCGCTATGTCTCGCTTCGCGACATTCGTCGCAGGCGAGACAAAAATCATTCAAAATGATATCCTTGTATACTGTATATAAGTTTAAGTATTTTGATTCACCAAATTTCTTTTGCTCTTTTTAGAAATACTTTTGCTCTACTTTAAACTAGAACTGTCCAGTAGGGACAAATACCCCCCGCTGGGTTTTTCAGAGAAGGTGCCAATTCACAAATACTTTACAGATCTAGAGGTGTTCACAATTTTCTTACAAAAATTTGCGGTGAAAATAATTATATAATTGCTCATTATATTTCTAATGAATGAAACAAAGGTGCAACCAAATAAAACATCAATACTAATATATTGTAATTCCATTGTAACATTTTTTTTAACTTCTGCATTAAAAAGAATATATTGCAATTATGTGTCATGACACTCCGCAAACTGATTGTTGAAAAAAAAAAATCATATTAAACAAAATCAAATTAATCTTGATAACTTTATATAAAATTCATTTTGAAAATAAAGAGCTGGTCATCTAGTAGTAATGAAGTGCTCTGACAGACAATGAAAATATCGGGTGCACACCTTTATATGGTGAATAATATTTGTACAAATTTCCAGACAAATCCTTCCAATAGTTTCTGAGTAATGGTCTGGACAAAATCTCATCTACAGACAGACGGACAGATGGACATGGTGATTCCAATATACCCCCCCTAAACTTCGTTTGCGGGGGGTATAATTAAACAATTAATTAAACGTATTATGTAAGTACAACTCTTGAGGCTTCTTTGTATTAAGTGTTAATTCAAGATCATGTTCATATTTTGAAGACTTCAATATTGATCGTGCTCACATAATTAACACTAACTTTATTTTTGCCACTATCTGAACAATTATACCTATAATTCCAAGGATTATAGAAACACAACTTCTTGAGAATTAAAGCTTTCTACTTGTGTTTAGTGTAACTGATTCTTACCTCACCAATCCAGACAATCTTTGGCCAGGGCTTTTTCCTTTTAATGCTAGATGATGCTAGCACTTCGGTTTTCAACTTCATTTTTGTTTAAAAAATACACGTATCTGCATCAGAATGTGACTGCCCATCTTCATTGTTAACCTGAGAGTAATTCAAGAAAATCGTTTTTTATTATAATTATTTAATCCAATACAAATTAAAATGAAATCAAACACCTTAGAGTTAAAAATGCAGTGGATTATTACGAGTGAATACCAAAAGGTATTCAATCGAGTCTGGATCCAAAGTTAAAAACTAAGAACATGTTCAGATGACCACTTATGTCATATATTGTGAGAATGCACAATTGTATTTATTTTGTTGACCAGTTTTGATCAAAGATGGTGACAATATCTGGTCTAGTGGTCTAAACCTTTATCAAAATAAATCTACTTTTGCATTCTCACAGAGTGTTAGTGATCTGATGTCTTGAAATTAATGTAGGGTTTTACATACATGTACATTAACCAAGCAAAGTAAGTAAAATATCAGTCTTGTGCGAGAGAGAATAGAAGTAAAATTGCAGATAATGGCAGTATTTAGAAAATGGTTCAAAAAATACTTTATTATATAGGCACTTGATTTGGTAATAAATTTTTAACCAATAGTATAATAATAACACAAGGTATCTACATGTAACTCTGAATTACACAGAGTACCCCCCTCCTCAGTAACTTCTAAAACAAGGAACATACATACATATTTTATCTAAAATATATGTTTATTATGTTAAACCAATGTAGAAAAACATTTTAAAAAAGCAGTTTAATTGCATTAAATTATAAAATTTTACTAGCATACTCTAAAGAACTTTAATACCCTATTGTACCAGCATACTCTGTTTAGCATGTTTCGTAGGATCGTTAGAAAAATTTTTAAAAACTTAGTTTTACTGCAGGATAAATATATATATATGTCTCTCGCACCATGTTGAAGTTTAAAGAAGGGAGAAATTTGGACCAAATTAGGAGCATATGGTAATTAGCATTTGTCGCAGATCCAAGAAACACCCGTGCTTGTGTTGGTTTAACAATAATTGTTTGAATTCCTTAGACATAACAAGGGAAGTTATTAAAATGTTAAACCATTACTTAAAGTATTTATGAAATAACTTCAAAAATTAACATGTACTTCTCTTCATCCTTATTTTATTTTTTTCTAGATTATGCACTTTTCATATAAAAATAATTCCTAACAATTGGTAATAAAACGTTGTGTATGAGTTGACATCTGATTTTTATACGAGTTGACTTCTGATTTGTGTATGAGTTGACTTTTTGTGTACTCGGTCTGTGTACATGGTGTATGACTCGGTCTGTGTTGACTGGGACACCAATAACTGTGCTTGCCCTAACAGTCACACCGTAAAACATATTATTATGAAAGATTCAGCTGACATAAGACTTCGAGTGGCATTTGATTCTAGAATATATATTTTAACAAAATACTCATTTCAAGAAATATGTATAATTGCATTATTTGACCAAAAACTACCTGAGAGTATATTTCTGTGATATTGTATCATGCGGTCTAAAATGGCGAGTAAAACTTGAATTAGAAAAGCCAAAACCTCTTCATGAATCTTAATAGTTTCAATAAATCATTTTAAAAAAACAGTTGATTCAATCAGTGTCCTCACAATATGATGGAGCAGAATATTGGTGCGATTCACTTAATGGACCCTGATTCCGCGGTGGCAGCTGAACGAATAGTTCCAAAATAATTCGATCAAGTCTAAAACAATAGGATTCTGCAACAAAATCTTACGTACTTGTCTTTATTAAGCCACCGGCATTGAGAAGCTTTACATGATAATTTGTCTTGTTGATACTTGTTTTGAACCGCCGCCATAGATTTAAAATTGAACAACGAACCCGATCATTTTTTTTTTAACCTTTGGTCGTTAGTCTCGTTCAACCGTGTCTGGTTGAACGAGACTATTGGTCTGTGAAGAATGACAAAATTTGTTTTACTTATATCATTCAAAAAACTTTTGGAAGACATTTTAACAAGGCCTGCCACATCATTTCTTAACATAATTTATACATTGGGGGGGGGGGGGGGGTATTTATAGGTAGCTGTCAAACTAAGATCCAATTGAAGTATAGATCTTGAAACACTTAGAAGTACAGTTGTATCAGGTCCAGCACAATCGCTTGATTTAGCTATATTGCTTTAAAAAGCTATATAGCTTTATCAAGCCATTCAAAATAGCTTGATAAAGCTATTTATAATTATGCAGTTTACCACATAAACTTTTTTTTGCATGAAATAAACAAAAGGTCGCAAGTATTTGACTATTCATATATGTACTATGGGCTATCAAAACTACAACCTAAATCATAGAAAATTCTAACATTGCAGCTGTTGAATACTTTTAAGCAAAAATATGAATTCCATTGTTTAGTAACTCTCCACTACATTTTGGTTAAGAATGATTGCTTCTCATTGTGCTTAACTGTTACCAATCAATTTATATCCTGTTGGCCATAACTGCCCTCCTTTATAATTTCATTCAAGAAATAACTGTGTGGCCACTCATCAATAGCCCCAAAACTTTTAAAACTTTGAGTACAAAGTCTCTCAAGGAGACGCAATTTGGTGAGTTATTTTTACATGCACTGTATTCAAAAGAGTTCAAAGTTTAAGTACCAGTCCACATAAAAATCAGACAAAGGGTGATATATGAGGGTTCTCAGAATTTGATGATTTTTCACTCATAGATTTATTTTGAAGTATGAACAATGTATGTAAAATGAAAAATGTTTTGAGTCATGATAACCATGGAAACCCAGCCAAAGAAATTTCCTTAGCAACGGGCAGATTTTTCAGTGTTGAAGGACTAAAAATCACCTATCTTTGAGGCTTAAAGTAACACGTAAATACCATGAGAATTATTCTTACTTATGGGTGTAATAAAGATACACATTTATTGTGTTCTAATAATGTAATAAAAAATATTTAGGTCTTAAGTCAGTTCTGTGGTAGACATTGGAAGGTACACATGTTTTACAAGTTTTGCTGATTCAGCATTTTTCGTGATTTTGGCAATATTCAAGGCCAAATTTCAAAAATGGCCAGATTAATACAGTTGTTGCATGTATCTCACATTAAAGCAGAGGTATTTCTCTTTTAGAATTTGAAATCAATTCCATGGGCTCTTTTGAAAATCGAATCTGTTGCCTAG
Organism: Saccostrea cuccullata; assembly: GCF_032062105.1. NCBI lineage: Eukaryota > Metazoa > Mollusca > Bivalvia > Ostreida > Ostreidae > Saccostrea > Saccostrea cuccullata. The sequence continues at coordinate 206,533 of NW_026933001.1, forward strand.
CAACAAAAATGGGCTTTTTGATGCATAAAATGAGAAACAATGTAAAAAGTTTACGGAAAAATCAAATGAACGGTTATTTATGATAAACGAGATACAAATTTTAAAATAGTATAATTAAATTCGGTCTCCCTTGCACATTATTGAATATTGCATAATTCTTTATCTCCATAGCAACGGCAGGTTCTCCATAGCAACAAGGCAAAGAAAGGTAATTTTGGCGTGTTTTCGTGTAATCTTATTAAGGCTTATTCAAAATAAGTCAGAAAAATCCGGTTGAGCAAAATTGACAATGAAATGTTGGTTTTATTATTGTTATTTTTTTTTGGTACTTAATCAACCCATATGGCAAGGATTCCATGTACATGACAACCAAAGTTCCTATGTCTCCTGTAAAACAGATATGACTTTGGGATTGTATTGTTTGTCATGGAATTGGATATTCAAGTAATATGCTGATAATTGCATGTTGATAGTTCAGAAAGACTTTTAAATGTTGTATCAAGTTATTGAATATTGTTCAATGACTTATTTCCATAGCAACAACACCACTCCCCTAGCAACGACACAAAGAAAGTTTGACGCATATTCATGTTACCTGTAAATCTTTATCTAAATCACGTCATGAAGAAAAAAATGATTTTGAAATGTTTGTTTTTCGAAAGTATTTTTAACTCATTTAATCCATAACAACTATTTCTAGCACATAGCAAACAATGTTACATTTTCAGTATGGGATACTCTGTAGTCGTTATTCCTAATATTGAAAGAGTCGGCACTCGTCACAGATTTCTCAGAAAGTATTACAATGTATGAATTATTTCCTCATGAAAATAAATAGATAAATAAAATGAATAACGTTACTATGGAAACATTTCCAATGATATTTCCAATTGAATAGGAAGATCAAGTTTTAATTATTCTATTGATACTTGTCATAGATTGGAGAGGTTTTTTTTCCAAACGAAAAGAACCGTTCGCGGAAGCTCAAAGGTAGCACCTACTGCGTCCCACAGTGGGATTCGAACCCGCGACGTAAGGATCAGCTCCTTAATTCGTGACTGTAGGGAAGACGCTCTAACCATTGCTCCATGAGGGCGACGCGGCACATTAAAATAAATCAAAATAAGAAAAGTCGCATCGAGTTTACACCATTTGAAAGAAATATTGCAAGATGTCAAAAGCTAGATCAAATACAAATGAATTTAAAACATGGCTAGTCACACAAGTAGAAACTTTATTTTTGTATGTTGTTTGGTGAGATTTGCATTAATGTAGTGCAAACATATTTCAAAAATTATGCAAACGATGGTCAGAGGGTCATCTTCATGTATCCGGTTAGTTCATATCTTAAAATGGAAATATTATGCAACAAAAACAAATTGACATCGAACTCATCCATGTAAGACAGGGCCCATGGGCCACATCGCTCACCTGAGCACTGTGGCTAGGAAAAATCAATTCAGTAAATGCGTAAGTAGTCCCGATCCTAAAAGATGGGGGGATGATTTGAACAAACTTGAATCTATGCATACTTGAATCTACACTAACTAAGGGTGCTTACATATTTTTTGACTAACTGTGGCTTTATTCCAAATAAGTTATGTACTTTTGTGGCCCACCCAATCCTGGGGGTCATGATTTTAACAAATCTTTATCTAAACTACCTGAGGATGCTAACATTTGAACAAGGCCAATCAAGATTTTTATATAATTTTCCTATTATATTCCTATGTAAAACTTTGATCAACCATTGTGGCTGTACCCCCGGGGGTCATGATTTGAACAAACTTGAATCTACAGTACCTGAGGATGCTTCCATATAAACATGACCAATCATGGCTTTGCTGTTATTAAGAAGAAGATTTTTCCTATGCAGTCAAACTTGTCTTAGTGGCCACCCGAAATCAACGGCCACTTGCGGTCAGCGGCCACTTTCAGTTCCCCCCGACGATTTTTCCTATATATTTTAACTGGAATAAACGGCCACCTGTGTAACGCGGCCAGCGGCCACTCAAATCCTCCCCAAACAGCCTTACTGACACTGTAATAGGCGGCCATTTCGTCACTTGCTGCGATTCTATCATGTCTTTTAAACTCCTTCGCTTGGGTAATTATATCCCGATAGCCAATTTAACCCAGCTATTAATGCAATTAAACAAATTACTATTGGATACACTGAACTCTATTTGTGTTTATTTAAAAAAAACCTGTTAGATGAAATTGTAATTATTTTTCAAGATCGCCGATTGAAAAATAAAAAAGAATTTAAATACAATTGATACTTTCCTCTACCTAAAGAAATTCACACCTTTTAGATTTTGGTTCCATGTAGAAACCCTAATTGCTTCTCTTGTGAAAACAAAGTGCTTCATGTGGGATGATTATCTCGTGAATTTCACAATCAACAGACGATCTATAGGGATTAGTCACGCTCTACTGCATATGACACCTGTGTTATTGAATGATTTTCAACTGCGTCAATACATCTCTCTGGTCAAGTGGTTAATTTTATTTGTGTGTTTGTGTATGTTACATAGAAATTCTGACAGCTTTGTAAACAATAAAATTTACCAGACTTTAAAAACTTTAGCAAGTAAGTTAATTGCCGATGAATTAAATGGGGGGGGGGGGGTTACACTGCTGACCATTTTTTAACATATGCAAGTGAAATTTTATTGACATATTCTTACTTAATTTCTATGCTTTATTTTATTTACCACTAAAATGTATTTTTGTGTAATTTTTTCTTTCTAAAAAAGGATAATAATTAGACACTGTATGTATTTCGTATTTAACCAATATGTAGGAACAGAAACATGCACAAAACCTTTAAAAAACTCTATTTCTTTAATATATTTTTTAATGAGCTTGAATTATTATATATACACATAAAAAGCCTTTGTTAAATTGACCTGTTTTATTATTTTATTATTAATTTAACTGTAGTGCTTAATGTTGTTTATTCATTGCCCGAATGTCTTTTTCGAGGGCAAACTGGAATAAGAGGCCACCTGTCTTAAGTGGCCAGTTTCCAGACTTCCCAACGGTGGCCTCTTAAAACAAGTTTGACTGTACATTCCTATTTAAAACGTTGGTCGTCCATTGTTGCCCCACCATACCAACGGGGGTCATAACTTGAATAAACTTGAATGTACACTACCTGAGGATGCTTCTACATAAGTTTCATCTTTCCTGGCCCAAAGTTTTTACATTCATACATTATTAATTACATGTAGATTGTTTAGACAAGATGATATGGTCATTACGTACATGCATTCACATGTGCACGCGTGCAATGCTAAAATCTGAATGAACTTGGTACACTTCTGGGTAAACGTTGTTAAAGTCTAAAATGCATAGCGTTTGCCTTCTTTAATGAAGCTTAGAGGGAATATGGCATCAAAAGGGAGTTAGGGAGCGTTTGGGGAACAGCTGTAACGGTCTCCGTTACAATTAGCACTAGTTTATATTGATATGGTGGCAAGAAGTATAAAATTCAAGTCCATCCCCCTCCCTTCCCCAAGTAAACTTTTGAGTGCTGAGCTGATTTGTTTTTACCTAGCCCATGTGCTCAGGTGAGCGATGTTAGAGGTTGCTCCCGCTACTTTGATACGCGTTGCTATGGGCCTGTTCTCTGGGTAATAGCGTTTGATGCTCCAGAGCTACAGATTCCTTGTGAACTGAATAAGTGTCAGCTTCCCAACAACAAGTTAAAGATACAAGCTTATAGAATTAATATCTTATCTTTTGAAAAATGGAAATTATCTCAAATGAACACAATATATGCTAGATAAACATTACCAGGGTTAAGGGTTTTATTAGGTGTACACAATTTTGTGTGCTTGCTCATTTCATATTCATGTTTTCTTTCACTGCATTTAATTTCCAGTATTTTGCATAGGATTTCCGACATGCTTAAAATTTCAATTCCGACAATTTTATTTCATTTCCGACATTTTTTGTATTTCTTGGATATCTGCAGGATCCCTTTCTGACAATTTTATTGCTTGCCAAAAAACTGGAAATAAAATTTTAAATAAATTTATTTCATGTTCAAAAAATAAAAACATATTTATAATTCAATACATACTTATACAAGTAGCAATAATACTTATATTAATATCTTTCCCTGTGCTACATGTACAGGCGTACTTGTGATGTCTTCGTATTAAAAACATTCTACTGTCTTTTGAGAATTCCTTCAACGATGATTGTTTTTTCCTATGGCCGTGTAAGAAGCAGGGGGAGGCTATGATGCCGATACTTAGCTATAGAATACTATTGAAAACTTCACTACAATATACATGTGCCCCCTCAATAATAATAATATCTGACGATCTTCTATTTTTTGGTTTGTTTGCCAAGGAATTTTCGGTTGTTGATAGTGCCCAAACTGAAAATATATGGTTGTAACACCCAACCCGCCACCCCCGAAATTGCTTACTAAGGGTCTGTATTTACCAGAAGTGGTTTCTGTATGCCTTTTAATTTCCATATCTGAGTTCAAACTTAAAACTGCACTTTAAAAGGGAGATGTGCTTCCGAGAATTTCAGATCATCTGCGTCTTTCAAGTGACCTATTGCTATCTCTGTTCGTTCGTCGTCGTACGTCATTCGGCGGTCGTAAACATAATTGAACATTTTTAGCTTCTTCTCTGGAACCACTGAACCAATTTCAACCAAATTTGAAATAACCCATCTATGGGTAAAAGAGGAACACAAAATTGTGAATTTCAGGGTCCCTTGGGCCTGAGGGGTGGGACCAAAACCACTAAAATTAATGCAGTCTTTAAAAATCTTCTTTACTTCTAGACATCAAGCAGTGAAACTGTTGGAATGATTGTAATATAAGTATTGAGTCCTCTACACTGTACCAAAATAGTAAAATTCTTTGCCCCAGGGTCAGGGGTTCTATATGCTAGGGCTGGGCTAAATAGATTATATAGTGGAAATACATTATTTCTTTGAAAATCTTCTTCTCTGCTCCTGGGTAAAATTAATTAAGTACATAGTTACGATGAGAAAGAATTCCTGTTCTACAGTCGTGAATTTCATGGCCTATGGACAGGGGTTCTGGTGTTAGGACGGGGCTTAAATGATTATATAGTTAATATGCATTAATTCTTTGAAAAATACATAGTTATGATGAGGAAGGGTGCCTCATCTAAAATCGTGAACTTCATGGCCGCAGGGTCAGGAGTTCTGGTGTTAGGGTGCAGGGCTCTTTTGATTATATACCGGTAGTAAACATGCATTTTTAAAATGGAAAATCTTCTCCGTCCCTGGGTATTAAACAACTAATTACATGCGTAGATACAATGAGGAAGAGTGCCTCTTTGAAAATTGTGAATTTCATGGCCAAAGGATCAGGTTGTGAATTTCATGGCACAAGGACCAGGATTTCTGGTGTTACTTAGGGTGGGGCTCTAATCATCAAATGGTGAAATTGCAATAAATCTTTGATAATTAATCTTCTTCTTTGCTCCCAGGTATTTAACAAACTGACTACAGACATATTGTTATGATATAGCTATGATCGTTCTTCCAGAACTGTGAATTCCAAGCCCCCCGGAACAGGGGTATCATAGAGGGCAGGGGTTGGGGGGGTGTCTTTGACTATATACTAAAAATGAATCATTTCTTTGAAATCCACTCCATGATGTTAATCAAACATTTATGATGAGCAAGAATTGTGAAATGTGTGGACCTGAGGGTCAGGGGTTCTTGTGGGGTGGGGACACTACTGAGTAATGCTGAATATTACTTAGAGTGGTTGAAATGCATTTTTTTTATTCCCCTACTCTGTCTATGGTTATAAAGTTACCAAACTACATAGGCGTCGGAACCGGGGGGGGGGGGGGGGGGGGGGGCTAGGGCCTTAGCCTTTTACTAGTATAGCCATTGAACATTGCTGCGTAGGTTTAGCCCCCCAATTTTTACAGACATGTTGCAGAATAGTTTTAAAATTAGGAATTCAAAGTGGTGCTGTTTGGAAAAAATTTGGTACTGAATATCGAATCCCCCCCCTCCCAGATCATGGCCTTTGGTTTAAAACATAACCCAAAGTCAATTGCAAAACTCATTATTTTGGATTTCAATAATTTATTCATGATTTATTCTGTAATATTTTTCATGAGTTAAGTCTTAAATCCTAGCTACTTTCATTGCAGAAAAGTACTGCTTGAAAAATGTCAGAGATGAAAACTTTAAAATATCGGAAATGAAAACAGTTCCGGAAATAAAATGCAGCCATTGAAACCATCCACCGTGAGTGTCTTGAATCTAATCCACAATATCGTACAAGTTACATTAAAACATTATCTATGGAAAACATCCTTAATTTGGTATCATATGATTTTTGCCCGTTCACACATACAAGAAATTTTGCCCCGTTTTAAATTCGCCCAGTCACAGTTCTGTTTAAGAATTTATACTGTGTTTTTTTAACTCGCCCCATTTTAAATACACTCACATGTAGTTGTTGCCATGACAACAATTGATGGAATATTTCATATATTTTTTCTGCACTCTCCATAAATACAATCATCAACACATTAATTTAATATTCATTTCCATGATGAACACTGATCCAAAAGTCAAATCTCTTTACAGGAGGCATAGGGTACATTGGTTGCCATGCACTGGGAATCGTTGCCATGTGTTGATTAAAGACGGGGAAAAAAATTAAGATTGACCAACATTTCATCGTCAATTTTGCTCAACCGGATTTTTCTGACTTATTTTGAATAAGCCTTAATAAGATTACACGAATACACGCCAAAATTACGTTTCTTTGCCTTGTTGCTATGGAGAACCTGCCGTTGCTATGGAGATAATGAATTATGCAATATTCTATAATGTGCTAGGCGAACCGAATTTAATTATACTATTTTAAAATTTGTATCTCGTTTATCATAAATAACCGTTCATTTGATTTTTCCCTAAACTTTTTACATTGTTTCTCATTTTATGCATCAGAAAGCCCATTTTTGTTGCTAGGCAACAGATTCGATCTTCAAAAGAGCCCATGGAATTGACTTCAAATTCTAAAAGAGAAATATCTCTGCTTTAATGTGAGATACATGCAACAACTGTATTAATCTGGCCATTTTTAGCCGGGCTTATTGCTCAAAGAGCAATTGCCGGCTTATGTGATCCTGTTCAAGGCAGGATGTTGACCCCATAGTCGCCATTTTAAAGTTACGTGCAAAAATATAGTTCTTACTCTCAACCGCTTTTGAGATAATACAAACGCTAAATAAAACAACAAAAATAAAACGAAGTTTTATCTATATAAAATAAACATTAGTAGTAATGACTTTGAAAACTTCATAAGTCAAAGAACATAGTTCATTAGCGTAAGGATTTTTGATAATCAGTGTTACCGTAGTTCTCTACACATACGAGGTAAAGCAGGAGAGGGAACCAGATTGGCCTGTTTGTTTACATTCAGCTGCGGTTCCAGATTAATTTTGATTCTGACAAAATCGGACCGTGGTATTAGGATTGAAATTCACTGTCAGTGTCTTATCATTTGTATTGATAGTTTTAAAATAATTTTTTCATCAGAATATAAACATGATAGGCAACAGATTCGATTTTTATGGATTTGACTTCAAATTCTTCATGTAAGAAATCCATTCTACTCTGTAAATGAGCCCGGCTCTCTGTACTTCTGAGTACTTTGATTAAAATTTGGCCTTGAATATTGCCAAAATCACGAAAAATGCTGAATCAGCAAATCTTGTAAAACATGTGTACCTTCCAACGTCTACCACAGAACTGACTTAAGACCTAAATATTTTTTATTACATTATTAGAACACAATAAATATGTATCTTTATTACACCTATAAGTAAGAATAATTCTCATGGTATTTACGTGTTATTTTAAGCCTCAAAGATAGGTGATTTTTTTGTCCTTCAACACTGAAAAATCTGCCCGTTGCTAAGGAAATTTCTTTGGCAGGGTTTCCATGGTTACCATGACTCAAAACATTTTTCACTTTACATACAATGTTCATACTTCAAAATAAATCTATGAGTGGAAAATCATCAAATTCTGAAAACCTTCATGTATCACTTTTTTACAGTTTTGTCTGATTTTTATGTGGACTGGTACTTAATATTTCCACTGCACCAAGGTGCGACTTTTTGCACATGCTGAAAAAATAACACATTTGAGAAAAAAATTATATATTTTAATCATAAGAAATTGATTTCCTTTTTATGTATCATTAAACATTAAACATCGCACACTAAAGGGTGCGTATCATTGCCGCTATACATTTTTGAATTTTTCATTACCGCTACATAGTAATTACCGCTATAAAAAAACGTTACATTACCGCTACATATAAAAGTAGGCCTATACATTACCGCTACATTGCCTCTTTCGTTAGCCAACTACTTATGATGGGGTGAAAGAAGGACTTTGAGCAGGATATTTTTTTTTATTATTAAATTTTTTTTAATTAAAATCTATTTTTAATTAATAAAACACTTTAAAAATTCTAAAATCAAGCACTCTTCATAGATAAAACCCACAGTCTTCACACTGTCTTGTAAAGTAATCCGGCATTCCCGCGATTTGTTACAAACTTCTCAATAGTAACCATGACGTTCAAGTGTCGCTAAATAATTACATTCCAACTAAAGAAATCACAGGCACCTGACGGTACTTATTTTTCTTTTATTAAAAAAAAACCAAGGCTTGGTTTATTATAAGGTAAGGGTATATTTTTTTTATTAAAAGAAAAATAAGTAACGGCAGGTGCCTGTGAAAGAAATATATATATATTAGACGTCGCGCACGGTGTTGGTGTCAAAAAGCATTTGCGCTATTTTCATAATTTTAAAACAATTCATTATATGAAAACTGTGTATCATTCGGTTGATAATCGTATACTTAATTAATTTTAACAAAAATGTTGATAAAAAAAATTCCATTTGTCAAAGATATCAATTTGATTATTCCGTTAATTAAGTGAAAAACGCATGTAGACCGGTAACAGGAGCGTAGCACTCGCAATTGCAAAATGTTGATAACTTCCATAAAACAAACAATACAAACATAAAATTTGGCAGAAAAATTCAAAATATGATGTAAATGATGTAAATTCTTACAAGTGTGATGTCATTCAATCCGTATGCTCTGAACGCGTTGATCAAATCCAAAACAGAGACGTAGACAAGCGTTAATCGACGAAATATGGGATACCCATAAAAAGTCTTCGGTTACTTAGAAAAATAATTACATGAACTACATCTATTTTGAAATTACATCTCAATCATTCTTTTTGTAGAATAGACTGATATTTTGGGTTGATATGCATGTTGAATTTCTAATTTTAAGCTGATTTATTGTGAGGATGTTGAATAAGATGGTGTGTCACAAAGTTTGGAGGTTCAGTGTCACAAAGTTTTTAAGATCAGTAGATCGGCCAATTTTGTAACACTGGGTGAAAAATTAATGTTGAAAATTATTTTAAATTCTTCAAAATGTCACAGTTATGTTATGTCACAGACGTAAAAAAAATAAGGGCGTATTGACGTTATTACGTTCACACTACTCATGCATAAAAATATAATCTAAAACGTCAAAAGATTTTATATAAACCTACTCCTATGGCCGATAAGCCTGATATACCCGGTAGCATCGTTTGAAATACATGTACTTTATGGGCTGAGGATAGGGACTTTGAATGAAAAAATAGTTCAGTGCTATTAAATAAGCAACATATCTACAATCACACAATGTACTGAATCAAAGGACAGATACTAGCACATACTGATATGTATGAAATTATTTTGAATGTATCTCAATTAAATAAAAAGCAGGTAAGTTTAAATTTCTACCGCACTTTTTATTACATGCGGCAAATTATCCACATATTTCCCTCCCGCATTATGCATGCAAAATTGCAGAAAATTTATCAACATGTGTTTTCAATTAACTGCATTGTATATATTTGACGACATTTACAGAGTTTTAATTTTTCCTTAATAATAAATGTAAGTAAGAAAGTAACGTCAAATCAATTCTTTTCTAACGTCACGTAAAATAACGTCATTTTGATTCTGATTAAAATTCAAATCGGAATGGTATTTCACTCATAGTGAGTGAGTTCAGGTGATTGGAACTCATATTCCATACTTGGCTGATTCGATATGTAGCGATAATGAGTTGTTTTCGGCCAAAAAAAATGTAGCAGTAATGATCGGTCGAAATTTTGAAAAAATGTAGCGGTAGTGAGTTGAAATTTTAGGCGATGTAGCGGTAATATATTGACCTCCCTTGTAGGGTGTAAATACAATAAAAAATCGCCGTCTTAACCCCCTCCAAAAGGGGGGGGGTGACCCTCAATAATTTATTTCTCACTTAATATTTGGACATCACTGTACGTATATAATATGCATAAACATTCAAACGAAAATGAAAAGGAAGTGAATCATTTTACACCATGTATACATGGGACAAATTTTGAATAACAAAGTTTTCACAGTGGAACAGTTTAGATTTATTTAAAAAGTATATATATACATTTTTTTACCTAATTATTAGTAAAGTTTACAATTAATGCTTAAATAGGATGTCATGAGGGCTTAAACTATACAACTTACTTTAAGGACCGTTTATCTTCATCGTAAATGTCAAGAAAAAAGAGATTGGCTAATTAGATATTATAAAAAAAAATTCTCGTAATTAGGAGTACATCACAAGTGCCAACACATTGTGATTACCTGTTTAAAGTGGGAGGGGCTAGTGACAATACAAACAGCTGAGCACCTGGCCTTCCAGTATTACAACGTGCGCGTGACAGTATGGAAACTTCATATCTTATAGTGTAAGTGATTTTCTTATAAGTAGATTTTTGAAAAATATATATATAATTGTAGTTATGTATAGGGTAAGAGAACTATATCCAAAAATGTAACTTATTTATGTTTAAAGGATTATGTACTTTTTATAATTTTTTTTTTTTTTTTAGAAACTATTGATATTCAAACTACACTGTATATTGCATTATTAGATGATGGAACATCAGAAAGTATTTCAGTTTTTATCAAGAAATTACTCATATATATATATATTACCAATCACTTATCATAAGGGCACCAAAAACTATACCCTATAATACAAATAATACATATTAGCTCAAATAAATGTGAAATCTTGGAGCTTAGCAATGAGTTAAAAAAAATCATATTTCATCGATTCATAATTATTTTGTGGTATATTCATAAAAATTAGATTAAAAAATTAGATTAACACTTCCGTGTTTTGAATTTAGTTAAAAATCCGTGTTTTGAATTTAGTTAAAAATTCTACATCCAAGATTTTACCAATTGCAGTCATTTTATATTCATTTGCTTTTTATACATTTTTCGATTATAATACTTTATGCTTGATAAACATGTCATAATAACATTTTTTTTTCATCTTTCAGGTTTTATACCTTATGCAGTGTATACGGTGTTGTAAGCCAAAGTAAGTAAATTTCCCCCCTCTCTCAACAGAGCAGCAAAACATCTCTCTCCCCTGTTTTCTGTCTTAAAAGAGTATCCAATTATAACTTATTTTTATTTATTTTCTTAACCCATTAGGGGGCAATGTTATCAAAACTGACTTAAGCAATTAAGTGAGATTATCGCCATAAAATGTTTTTCACAGCTTTTGTTAAGCCCTTTATCTACAGTAAGCATGTTTTAGCTTACTCGTGGATTTGCTAACAACTCAACTAAAGACCCCTATGATTCAAACAATTATATTTCTTTGTCCATTTGATCCTTAGAAGACCATTAAAGGCTTTAATCAGTGATTTCTTACCCTTTACACAAATCCCACATTATCCTGTAATAACACTTTTGGGATGTTTTGGTTTCTATAATAATCTCTGCTACCATTTATTTGATGCGATAGTTTATCAAACTTTTACAATAAGGTGGAATAATGCGATGGCAAGTTTGCAGGGTGGCAGGAAATAATCTTGGTCAGTTGTGGTGAAATTTCTTTCCAGTCCGGCGCGGAGGGAGCGATAAAAATCGACAAACAAATAGTTCCTATCATCTTCAACAAAGATAACATTAAAGAAATGATAACATTTTTTACAAATTAAGCAATTCGCGTGTCTGTCCATTTTTCTTATCTCTTGTATACAGTTTCTGACTTCTCTTAGTCTGAGTTTTGTGATTCATTTAATAAACAATATAGCGTAAAGTTCAGATTATTTTAATCCTAAAACGTATTACTAATGTACTATTTTGACAAATTTCTTCACTTTTTCCTCAAAAGTATACTTTCGCAATAATTTTGAGAAACTATAGTACACCCATAAATTAATATTTATCATGAAAAAGAAAGTTCTATTTCTTAAAGTAACTAAAAAAAATATTTAACGAGAACTTGTCCCCTATATAGTTCAACTATGGGAATCTAATTTATAGAATGTAAATATCTATCTCATCAACTGAAATTTAAACAATATGAAAGTTATCAAATATATTAACTCTAATTTTTTTCTTCGGATTATTAGATTCTGATTAACTTGGTACAATGTTTCATTTTTTGACAGGTACTGTGAATTCGTGCTGTAAGAATGGGGGTATATGTGTCCTCGGTACATTTTGTAAATGTCCAAAGTAAGTCAAAGCGGTTTAATATTTTGTAACAGTTGTGAAATATAGAAAGACTTCTTTTGCTCTTGAATTCAATTAAAGTCATCATTTTTTATTTAAAATCTGTTCTGCCTTGGAAGAAAGAAAATAGTATGCTTCGTGAAAAAAATCATACTTTATTTTATTTGTTTCCATTCATTTATGCAAAATTTCTTTACAGGTTTTATATTGGGCGATACTGCCAGTATGAAATTAACTACAAGAATTGTAGGAACGTTCCCCATGGTTATTGGATCCGCTCCGATTGCAATAAGTGTCGGTGTTTCAACGGCAGGGTTGTGTGCATCCCAAAATATTATTTTGGTTGCGGTAAGAAGTATATGGGTTTTTTTTTCTTTTATAATTCTGAAATAGCAATGATATATTTTCCTCTTCTGATATTGCGCTAGAAATTACTTTTCGTTTCTTACAGCATAGATAAACAAATCAAGTGATCATTGTATATATGATTGATTTGTTGAGCGTTGGTTAATTTTTTTTTTTTTTTTGTTCATATGTTTCTGTCTATTTACTGATTTATTTAGATATAATCACATAATTTTTCAAATGTCCAACATGAGAAATATTAAAATTTTAATATACTCTTGACATTTGGACTTAAATCTATTGAGAAAAAAATATCAGTTCTTAATGTATTAAATTTCTTCTTTTATGAGAAAATTCCATTCAATTTCTCAAATATAAATATTCATAAAATTTAACATTGAACCACATGTTGCACCAAACATTCACCCTTTAGTGAATGATGAATTGGTTTTTTATTTTGTTTGAATTGATAAAAAAAATTTCACGACATCTAGCGTTTATTAAGGAATCGCTGTCTAGATTGTTGGGTTTGCCAGGGCATCAACGATAGTTGGTTTGCATACTATTTGCATAACGGGCAAAATTTATTGAAATACATGTATAAGTATAGCTATACATGTACCACTTTTCCCTTCGAAATATTATCACCGAAATATTTGCTTTATGGGTAACGAGAAGGATGAGGAACCATGCTTTCATCGTGTGATACCATAAAAAGGCAACTGATTTTGACATTTCAAGTCTGCTTTTTATTTTTATTTTTGGAAGAAAGTTCGGGAGGGCTGGAAGGGTGTGTGTGAAAAACTAAGGTTTTGAAAGTATGTTATTAGAATAATTATTGCGTAAAAGAGGAAAATAAAACACATTGATGTTTCAACCTTTTATAAAAGTTGAAAGTAAGACTTGTGTTGTTGTTGTTTGTTTTGTTTTCTTTCTTTCTTTTTTTTTTTTTTTTTGGTCAGTGTTTTAATCCAATCATTGTATTTTACAGAAGATGACGACGAACCCCTGGATCCAACCAAGAAAATAGATCCATTTGGCGGAAAGACCATCACCATATATGCAAAAGACCCGGATGTTCGATATCCCCCCACCTCTACACCACAAGGGTCGATCGGGGAGCTTTATGATGACGACTATTACTACAGTGATATTTCAGACAGTGCCACTTATGCCCAATTTTCCTTCCTTGTTTCTGTGTGCTTGTTGTCTATCAACTTATTGTGACTTGTGCAATGATTTTAAGGGAAAAAACACATTGCATGCTTTATTTTTATTCTGTGTGTGTCGGGGGGGGGGGGGGTAGTGCAATAATATATGTGTGTTGATATGTGTTGTATCTGTGCTAAATTGCTTTCACTCAAAGTGAAATGTTAAATTTGACTGTAAATATACTCTATTTATCAAACAACGAATACATTATGAATATAACTTGTTTGTAGTTGTTGTTTTTTTCATAAGCTCACTTGAGCCACAAGCTTTCTTTATTATTGTCCACAAACTCTCAGCATCTGCCAGTTGCATGGGATTGGTCATATATTAAAATACAAAAAATTGCTGACTATAAAAGTTCCAACACAAATTCTTTACTTCAAAAAAATTTTGTGGGACGGCAGTATGTCTTGAATTTACAATATTTTGGCTTCTGTGGTCAACTTTTAGCAAAGCTGCTACAAAGTAGAGTGTTCAATTTCTTTGAAAGGTAGACTTAGACAAATTTTTAATCTTATATAGATAACCAAGAAATTTAAAAGAAAAATATTTGCATAAGAAGCACAGAGTAATAGGACATTTTAACCAAACAAATGCCTTTTCATAAATGTCAATACACTTGAAAACAACAATGATTCAAATATGTAGGCGTCCTAATTGAGCAGGTTATATATCAATTAAAATTTCGCATCTGATTGAAAATTATTGAAACAGTAGATAATATATAAGTAAATATTAATATTGTATGACAGGGATATACAACAATAATAATTACACATATAATTTTACAAATATAACAAGTACAATATTCGTGTAAAGTTGACATGTAGCATACAGATTTATTGTTGATAGTCTCTAATTTCAAAAGCTTTTAAAATATATTTTCCAAGTCAAGATAACATTTTTTGAACATAAATAATTACCAATGGTGAGCTGTATAATTTTAAACACAGAGGGGTTGCTCCAACAAAAAGATGTGTTTGTGAAATTCTGATGCCCCCGTATGGAAGCTTACGGCGAAAGTTGAAGTTTCTTTAATGCAAATCAAACCACAAGGTCAAGGTAAAAAATGTTGGTTCTTGCCACAAGGTATACACCTGTGAAATATGAAAACCCTAGTTGTTGAAAAGTTATGGCCATGCATTGATTTTTTTTTTACAAAGTTGGTCATGCTCTGAAGTTAAGGTCAAAAGGTCCAAAATATGTATACTAACTGAAAGGTCTTGTCCCAGTGAATATACATGTGAAGTATGAAAGCCTTAGCACCAACTATTAAGTTATGGCCAAGGTTAAGGTAAAAGTGGGCCAAACTCCAACTTCAAGGTCAAGAGGTCAAATTTGGTGATACCCAGAGAAAGGTCTTGTCACGAGGAATACATCTGTGAAATATAAGAAAGCCTTAGCTTCTCTCATTCAAAAGTTATGGGCTAAGTTAAAGAATTTGCGGACAAACAAACAGCTAGACAGACAGACAGGACATAGACTTCGATTACGGGGACATAAAATATTTCACTGTCATATGATGATAAGATTTACTGACACAAGCACACTTGCTAAATGATCATCTGTAAACCCATCCTTACTAAATGTTTAAAATGAATTGGTTATCAATATTACAAAGAGAAAGTATACATTTCTCAGAATACCCTGGTATTTTCCCTGGCGAATTTTTAAAAATGGTACAGTGTATATATATTTATTAATATCCTGATATAAATTCATTGTGTGCCATATGTATGACATAATGTGCGTTTTATCAGTGGTTTAAAGGGAAGTGTTGTTAACTTTCTATTTGGAAATAATATAATTTTACATATCTCACCCTAAATGTAAATATTCGAGTTACTCCAAGAATATCCAGATGGTCAAAAATTAAAATGTCATCACAATTAAGATTTTATGGATTCTTCCGCTGTCCTGATTGTAACGCTCACTGGGAGAGCGCCTATACCTACAAGAAATCTAGGTATTCAGAGGTATGGATTTCACTATTTCCTATAATTACTGAGTATATCAGAATTTCTTATAACAGTATTATTTCTGTTATTATGTCCCAGTGAACGAAGTTTCGGGGGTGTATAGTTTTTGTCGTGTCCGTCTGTTTGTTTGTCCGCAAAAACTTCATTCATGCCAATAACTTTTGATTTAGTGGAGCTATGACTTTCATATTTCACATGTATACTCCTTGTGACAAGAGCTTTCTTTGGGTACCACCAAATTTGACCTTTAGACCTTGAAGTTTGACCCACTTTTACACAAAAAGTCCAAACTTTTACTTTGGCCATATCTTTTGAACAGTAAATTCCAGGACATTTATACATCACATATGTATTCTTTGTGACAAGACCTTTCATTGGATACCAAAAACCTTGACCTTGGAGATTTCCTTACTTATGAAAAATCTTTAACCTTGGCCATCACTTTTGAACGCTAAGGATTAATGACCTCATACTTCTCAAATGTAATTCTTGTGAAAATACCCTTCATTGGATACCTAGAACTTTGACCCTTTGACCTTGGAGTTTGGCCTTCTTTTAAAAAGCAAACCTTGGCCATAACTTTTAAAGGGTTAGGGTTAGTGCTTTCATACTTTACATAATTAATCCTTGTGACAAAACCTTTCATTTGATAGCAGGATCTTTGACCTTGACCTTGGAGTTTGACCTACTTTTTAAAATTTTTAACCTTGGTCATAACTTCTGAACGGTTAGGACTAGGGCTTTACTTTACATATGTATGTTTTGTGGCAAGACCTTTCATTGGATACCAATTACCTTGACCTTTTGACCTTGGAAATTTTCGTACTGATGAAAAACTTTAACCTTGGCCTACTTTCATGATTCAGAATTGTATTTCCAGTGAGTTTGCATTTAAGAAAAGTGTAATCTTGCTATGTTGCCATACGAGGGCATCAGTGTTTCCCAAACACAGCTTGTATATAAACTTTCTCTACTGGTTTGTGCACACAGATAAACAAAAATAGTTCACCCGGTCCTGCGGGACTTGAACCCATTTCTCTTCGTTTTACATTTACACATTAATAACGTTTTGAACAACTATAGTTCAGGTGAAGCTGCACTTCTTGGGAAAATAAGATGTGTTTGTGAAACACTGATGTCCCCGTGTGGTTCCAAGCTTTTGGTTAGGGTTGACCTTAGAGTTTGAATCACTTAAAAACTTGATTAAACCTTGACCTTAAATATTGAACTGTTAGAACTAGGGCTTTCTTATTCTAAAAGAGTATTCCTAGTGAAAAGACTTTCGGACTTTGTGGCACCTATTATTTCAAGCTCTGTGGGATACACCGAGTAGGCATATGAATCAAATGAACTATAGTTAATTGATAATTTATTTGCATCGTCGGTACATCTAAATGTCGAGTTGAAGGACACAGCAAGTGTTTTCTTCCCGTGTAGAATTTTTAAGAATAAATTCTGCTTTTATGGAACACACGTCCATAAATATATCTGTTTGTAACGGGCGCAATTGGTACCCATGGGAATTCAAAATAGTTCAGTTACTTTAGTAGAATGACAGATTATACAGTTAAAGTATATTGATGGAGTTAGCAAAATTCCAGTTCCCCATGGCCGAGACGCAGCTGAGGGTGATAGTCCTGGTCGAGGGGAACTGGAATCTTGCTAACCACCTCAATGATATACGTTTAAACTGTTTAATTATACCTCTACAGATTTTTCCAATAATGAATAATATAATTTAACACACCCATTTACTATATTATTTGTTTCAATAATTATCTAATTTATTTTGACACAACATATGAGTGACCTCGATGCGAATTTACTTTATTTTAATAACATAATATGGAATACTAGCATTCAACTTTAAAGAAATAAAGGGAAGTAACTGAGGTGTTACAAATTTCTATGAAAAAAATGCAATTTCATTATATACGGTATATATATAGACCCGAGGGTTACAATGCTCATATCGATGTACGAACATGTATATGTTATATTTCTGACACCATAGCAATACTAAAGATTAATTGCTGAATATAACACAAGCAGTTGAATGCTATATATATAATAAACTAAGGATACATGTATCTATGCTTTTCGTTTTCTTTTAATCTACTATCACGCTGAGAAAGCCACAACAAATTCTTTCTTTCAAGTTTTATTTGAATAAAGTTAGTAGATTAATTAATACTATTATCCATTTGTTATGTTGAAAACTTTTTTCTTAAAGATTTAAACAAACTTATAATACTTAATTTCAGACTTATTACGATCAAGACTGCAAAAGCTGCAACACAGCATGTCAGCCATACAAGGTAGAACGATTACGCTGTTCCGTGTGTGGAAGTCAGGATTGCAGGTGCACAAAGGCAGATAAAGCGGCCAGACACAACGATCCAAATAAGCCACACCGCTCGGACTTGTGCCACAAGTGCCGGTCGGGGTTCCCATGCCAATAATCTACTTCCAATGAAAACCCCATTGTATAGCCAGCTGATGGCAATGTTTTGGAATCCATTTTTTCTTTACTGGACATGATACACAACATATGTTACTTTAAAAACAAAAGCCTGGTACATCAAATATGTTATTTATAATAACTGCACGATTCATCAAATACTTTATTGTAAATAAATGCATTACATGTACATGTACTAGGTATCATATACATTTGTACTGAGTACATGTATAGCGATGCATAACAATAGTGTTTGCGACTTTTCAAAATGGCGTACGTAACCACGACGCATTTTGTTAAAATAAACACTAAATTGTGAAACAATTAACGGACTTAACTTTATTGATATTTTGTGAGGTGGCCCTTAAACTTGATTACAGCTCATAGTCGAGTGGGAATGGATTCGCATTGATTACAGCTCATAGTCGAGTGGGAATGGATTCGCAGTGATTTGATATACTAGTAGTTTCATCGAAGAAATTCCAGATGAAATAATTGTTCTTTAATATTTGAGTTCGATTTTACAGATTAAGTTTTTGTTTTTATTCTTAGCTATAAATTCTCTGTAATATAAATTGCCTGTGATTGAACTGGTCATATAACTGTATTAATATTATTTTGTTGTTTGTAGTCTTGAGTAATACAAGCTGTATGTATTTTTCTAGCAGACTGTTGATGGATATTAAGCCTGTGATTATGATCAATTTATTACCGGGTAATCTATTTACTGTTACATGTACATTTTTATTGTATAAATGTCATTTTCTCATCACGAATAAATCATATTTACATTTACATTTTCCAATGTCTTTCTCTGAGATAAAAATACAAATAAGGTAATGGCTTTATAACCCAATAAATCGATCTGCTTAGCACGTGACAGAACTGCATGCTTTTTTCGCTGCGCGTTGCATAGTAATGCACCTGGTTGGGATGCTGAGATTTCTTACTATTGATTTTTTTTTATTGAATTAAGGTTCAGGTAAAAATGTACATGTAAGGAATAAAACTGATTTTAAGGTTTTACGATGATGATCAATTAATTTTTGCTCGTGCAATAATTTTACGCAGAAACGCCGAAATACTAGTATCACGGTGACGCGAGCCAATTGATTACCATTTGATCACATCATAAAACCAAAAACTAGACATTTATTCCTTTGGTAAAACTAAAAAGTATTTTATTACGATAGTGAACTGTTCATATAGCGCAGGCCACTTCCATTGTTTATTAAACTACATCAAGACTCCATTTAGTTTTAAACATATATTTTTATTAGGAGTAAATGTAAAATTTACAACATGATAATTGTAAAATTTGCATTTATATTGTGATGGACCTTGTATTACTTGTATAATGCCTTATGGTGCTGTAAACCTCTTCAAAATTATGTGGAAATACAAACTAAAACTATATCTTTATTCATTTTTATCCCCTCGTAACTGAAGGTTCGGAGGTATATAATTATGCTTATGTGTCTGTCAGTCTGCTTGTTCGCTACAGCTTTATTCTTGTCTATAACTTTTTTGAAGCTATGGTTTTCATATATGATATTTTGACCTTGGAGTTTGATTTTGAACAGTTGCTTCTGGGGCATTATATTTTGCATGTATATTTCTTGTGACAAAGTTTTCTCCTATGTACCATAACCTTTGACCTTGACCTTAGAGTTTAACCCACTTTAAGAAAACAATATTTTTACCTTGACGTAGAGGTTTACCCACAATTAGGAAATCTTTAACCTTGGTCATAACTTTAAAACTTTTAAAGTAAAACCATGCCTTTAATATTCCAGAGGTGTATTCCATGTGACAAGACTTCTTTTTGGATACCATCAATTCTGACCTTGACATTTGAGTTGTACCTAGTTTTGAAAATCCTTAACCATAGCTAAAACTTCTGATTCATTAGTGCTAGACCCTTTATATAACACGTATATCTCTGGTCATAAGACCCCCCCCCTTGTTAACATTAATTTTGACCTTTGACCTTGGGGTTCATTAAAAAAACTTTAACTGCCACAACTTTTAAATGGTAGATTTCATAGGTATATTTACTGAGACAAGTCCTTTCTTTTGGAAACAAAATTTTGAATCTTTTAATCTTGATTTTGGAGTTTGACTTGCATTTTCCCCATAAGCTGCAAAACACATAGGGCATTAATGTTTAAAAAATCTTATCTATTTGTCTTTAAACTTCTGATTGTTTTATGGTTTTTCAAATTAAAATATAGTAAAAAAATTATTATTGATAAGGTATGTGTACATGTATCTTGTTTATGGCCTTAAGATAGCAATGGATCACGTAATGCCATCATGTGTTGCCAAATGGACATTGGTACTTACATATAGCTCTGTTTGTTTGTTGTTTAACATCCCTCTCAAGCATTTCTCACTCACATGGAAACGCCACCACTTGCGACATATTTGCAACTATGATAACTGTGCATTTCTAGTTGTTATTATGTGCCCCGATTGATAGATTCAGGGCGTAAATTGTTATTGTCCTGTCTGATTGTCTGTTTATCTGCCTGTCTGTTGTCAACTTTGACCTTTGCCATAACTTTTGAACCATGAGAGATTTCATATTTAGTATGCAACTATGCATACTCCACTAATTAAGTTCTTTCAAATGATATCAAGGTCAATGACCTTGTGACCTTGAATGTGACCTATATGCTAAAAACAGCTTTTTCGAACTTTGTTGCCACCGAGCGCATAGTGTTTCACAAACAAATCTTGTTTTCATATTACAAAAAATAACACTTTCATTTTCTTGACATTATGAAATTTAAAATAACAACAAGAATATCAAATTTATTCAACAAATAAATTACTGTACATGTATATATTTCAATTTGAATATGAGATAAGAATCATATGTATCAAATGATTGACAGCAGTGTTTTTTATCCTTTATGTTGAAGGCAGAGATAATGACTGGCCTGATTTTTTAAAAACCCAATCTATCCTCACACATGTACACATAATTCCCTATATATACATTACGCTGGTGAAATAATACAATTTCACTGATGCAAGTATAAAGAATAACTGAATCTTTGACTTTCAAAAAAATAAATGATATTGTGAAGATATTGTTAGGATAGGACTATTGAAATGCAAATTTAAACAAAATATTCTTTCATGAGGTTCAATATTTTGCAGGATTAAATGTTAACAGGATTCATCAATTTTAAAGTGAGATAAACATGTATTCTGTTATTGATGTGACTATCCTATCTCTTAGCATCAAACACAGCTTCACATTGCTTAATAATTATCATATTCAGCAATTTTACATCTAGCAAATCAGGATACGACGAACTAGTAAAAACATAAACAACGTGTAAAAAACAAAGGTTGATAAACGAAAAATGAAAAGGTAAAAATCCTATTGAAACTTTACATTGCTAATTAGTGATTAATATTGTTTATCTTTGTTTGTTTAACTTGCAGCATCTTTGGGTTTTTTTAACTTTCAACGTTGGTATTTGCCCTTGATTGTACATAATTTCGGTATAAAATACTGATATAAATAGCCAACAAAAGAAGTACAAATATATCATCCAGAAATCCCAGAATTCCAAACACAGCTTCTGGGATAATGTCTAAAGGTGAAATAAAGTAGAATAAGGCTGCTAGGAAAATTGCTATAATGCGCAAACGGAACATACATATTAGTCCTCCAACAGAGAAGAATTCCCTTATGGCATGTCGTAACAGCGTCGGTAAATCTCGTAGATAGTCCAGCAACTAATTAGAAAAAGGGAATGAATTATTGATTCAAAATTCATATCATTATAAATATCAACAACAAATTACAAGCAAATGTACAAATGAATGTGTTAAGTGAAAAACAAGTTGTAATTTAAAGGTACTGAAAATGGTTTCTGCATCATGCACCATGCATTTAAAAATTCTCAACAAATGAGAAAGTTTATTAAATGTTAGAAATTCTGAGGATACATGTACTCATAATTAAAACTTAGCTAGAATTCTTCAGGATTATATTAATTATTTTGACATCAAAATCAAAAAATTTTAATTTTGAAAACTTGTATTCAATTTGAATTCATTTCATTGTTAGAAATTCTGAGGATACATGTACTCATAATTAAAACTTTGCTAGAATTCTTCAGGATCATATTAATTATTTTGACATCAAAATCAACAATTTTTAATTTTGAAAACTTGTATTCAATTTGAATTCATTTCCCTAGATATATTGTGTATTAAATTTTTGAAATATTTCATCTTAATATAATGGCTACTCGTGGAGTTTCATTCATTTAAATGAAAATTGGTCCAGTGGTTTTAGAGAAGAAGATGAAAACTAGAACTGTCTAGTAGGGACAAATACCCCCGCTAGGTTTTTCAGAGAAGGTGCCAATTCACAAATACTTTATGGATCTAGAGGTGTTCACAATTTACTTATGACACTCGCAAACTAATTGTTGAAAAAAAAATCATATTATACAAAATCGAATTAATCTTGATAACTTTATATCAAATTCATTTTGAAAATAAATAGCTGGTCATCCAGTAATGAAGGGCTGTGACAGACAATAAATTACAATAAAGAGAATAAGAGAAGAGAGATTTTTAAGTCTTGTGCCAAATTCCCAGGAGATATAGATAAAATATGGTTGATAAGAGATGCCGTAACAACTTCCCACACCAAACTCATTAATTTATCTTTAACTGGATGCATGTCCAGTCATTATTCCCACGAGACAAATGAATTTACATCATCTTCTGTATAATGTAAAAACTGTTTTTAACACTTGATGATGTTTCTTTTTTTTAATGAGTAGTTTTAAGCTGAAGTTCACATTTTTGTACAGATATTCTAGATTCTATGTCTCAAACTAAACCTTATACATGAGCACAAAATGAACAATTCAGTCAATTAAAATAAAAAAAAAAACCTGTAAAAATGCAAAAAAAATGAACAAATAAAGTTGAAAATTCCAGGTGCACACCTTCATATGGTGAATAATAAGTGTACAAATTTTCAGATAAATCCTTTTAATAGTTTCTGAGAAATGGTCTGCACAAAACCACAAAATAAAAATGAAAAAACATCTGTAAAATTCAAAATAATCATCCAATCAAGATGAAAATATCAGGTGCACACCTTCATATGGTTTTTTTTTTTTTTTTTTTTTTTATATATACATTTATTTCCAATAACAAACAACAAAAATTTTGAGGTAAAACTTCCTCAGAAGCCCTCGGTTAATACTTCACCTGGGGTGCCAGGAGCTCCCTGGATCGGTATATTTTTCATTTTTCAATTTACAAAAGTTTACAATATAGAAGAACTAATATTTCATTTTCACAAAAAAGACATAAATATTTCAGTAAATAAGAAAAACATTTCATATTTAATACATATATAGATAAAATATCAATTTAATTACAACGTATATAGAAAAATAAAGATTATAATTCGTCTGCTAACTTTTTCAAAAGATGGTAATTAGATTTAACACTTTTTGCACTCTTTGCTATTACATAATACTGATATAAAGACGATTTCAAAAAAAATAACATTTCATTTTGATTTACTATTTCGTTTTGCAACCTACATTTCATTTTATATTTATATAATTTGTATCCCACAATTGATATGGCATTATTAAAAATCAATGTTGTGTTATTGAACTCATTATAAAATCCTACAACAATATGTTTCCAGGATAGATTTAAATTCAATATTTGAGATATTTTTTCCCATATTCCTTTTGAGTCCGTACATTCAAAAATTAAGTGTTTAATATATTCTACTTGTCCGCAAGATGTACACCCATATCGAAAATAAATATAAAAATAATAGATTAAAATAATACAAAAATAATACAAAAAAAGTATATTTTTAATAACCAAATTTGGAACCCTTTTTATCTTGGTTCCAAATTAGGTCAAAAATAATACACTTTCTTAGAAATGAAACACAAAAAAATATATTTTTAATATACTTTATTTCTCAGTAAAAATACAAAAATAATACACTTGATGTATTTTTTCTGTACTCTTGTATTTTTTCTGTATTAAATCCATATCTGAAGTACAAAAATAATACAATTTAAAGAAGAACTAAAAAATACAAAAATAATATAAAATGTATTAATTTTGTATCAGTCTATTATTTCTGTATTATTTGGAGCACCTTGAAAAAAAAATAGGAAAATAATACAAAATGTATTAATTTTGTATCAGTCTATTATTTCTGTATTATTTGGAGCACCTTGAAAAAAAAAATAGGAAAATAATACAAAATGTATTAATTTTGTATCAGTCTATTATTTCTGTATTATTTGGAGCACCTTAAAAAAAAAATAGGAAAATAATACAAAATGTATTAATTTTGTATCAGTCTATTATTTCTGTATTATTTGGAGCACCTTGAAAAAAAAAAATAGGAAAATAATACAAAATGTATTAATTTTGTATCAGTCTATTATTTCTGTATTATTTGGAGCACCTTGAAAAAAAAATAGGAAAGTAATACAAAATGTATTAATTTTGTATCAGTCTATTATTTCTGTATCAAAATCGCATTTAAAACAAAAAAATCTAAAAATAATACATTCTGAAAAATACAAAAAAAATACATTTAGGAGTTCAAAAAAGGTACAAGAATGATAGACAAAAAGTACATAAAAAAGCTTTAAATAATACAAAGCAGTGCCTAGAAAAGTACTAAAAACGTGAAAAACTTGTTCTTAAATGCAGCTTTCAATCAGATTTTAAAGAGAAATGGCTTTAGATTACTGATTTAGTTACTTTTTGTGCAATAATCTTGATCTTTTCTGTCTTGCATACAGTATTCACTCTTCCATTGTCCTCATTTCTAAGTCATGTTTTATCAATCTTATTGTCTTTGTAAATTGTACATTTATAATGAGATATGAATTCAAAAGTCTAGATCTTCTCTCTGCTTTGGGGTTTCTTTTGCACAGCACTTTACTTTGTTGAAGAAGTACATCTCCAGTTTTCTCACTGTCATCCTGCTTGGTCCTGCATAATCTACAAAATAGAATATCAAAATGTACCGGGGTATATCAAAATTAGATGCACAGACACACACAAAAAGAAATCTTCACATATGATTAGCTGATATTGTCAATGTTACACACCTGTAATTATGCTTCAAGGGGTAGGGTGGGTGGGTGGGTGTCCTATTCCTCTATAACTAATCAGCTTTTCTTCTATGGCTCTGCAGAGGCACTCAAACTGTAAAAGTAACGATACTGATAAATGTTTTGCAGAACAGGTAGAAATACAGAGCATTAAAAAATGAAAATATAAAACTGTCAATACACCTCATTGGAATTTTTCATGGCAAAATATTCTACAAATTGAGCCTTTTATTGGGGGGGGGGTCATTTGATTTGAAATCTTAAACTGATATTGGGCAAGGGAAATACAGATCATCATATATTGATATAAAAAATAATTAGTTTGTGCCCAAAAAAAATCCTTCTTACCACCTTCTTCTCAAGTCATTTTTGAAATAAATTATACGTATGCTAAACCATAAATCCATGAAGCTTAGTTGCAATGATTACCCCCCCCCCCCCTTTCACATTTCAAATTTTAAATGGTTGTATGCCAAGATGATTTTATCTGTTATTATTCCATGTTTAGGCCTGAGGGATAGGGTGAAATTAATTTTTAAGTCATTTTGGTCCATGTAAATAATATCATTTGCCATTGAAAGCCCGTAATTATCCATACAATTCAAGATAGAAAGTAGCATAACAAAACTCTCTTTCGCCACAAATCCAATATATCTGCATTTAATTTGACCTACTATGAATTGGTTATAAAAGAAAACATTTATTAATCTACATTTCACATTTTAAAAATTGAAACAACTGTGCTATTTTATGTAAATTCTTACCGCATATGGCGTTGTTTACACCAGGAAAGCCAGGGCATGATGCTTGAAAAACGCCAACCTCCTTCCGTTTTCGCTTTTCTTTGTTTATAAATGTGATCCATGCTTACATGCTGTAGTTAAACATCTATTTTCTACCAATTTCAAGGGCGAATATTTGCTAAATTTTATCAAACATCACCAACTCTCTCAATTCGGTTCGTCGATCTATTTTTCAAAATGGCGTGGGTAGATTACCGTTAACCAATCAGAGAAAAGCAAAGAAAAATTTTAAAATCTGACCAATCAAATAGCTCCTTATTTACGAAGATTGCCGATTTTCAAATATAAAATATTTTTAACAGTCTAAGGAAATGTATTTATGTACGAAGTCTAATAAGTAATATGGAATCAATTTAATAAACCCTTGATCATTACTAGAATAATTATTAGGAATCATTTCTTATAATCGTTATTTTTGTTTTTAAGAAATTTTCCGATTACAGATGAGAAAGATTTCTGGTCAGCCATATTGTTTTGTTTTTGTTTTTTTAATTATACAAGTTGACCTGTAAAATAGACCATAAAGTTCAAGAAAAGGGATCAATTTAGTGTTAAATCTAAAGCAAAATAGCAAGGCACAGAGCCATGCCCCCTTTTCTCGGCGCCATGTCCTTTTTTCCTAACAAAAAATTAATAAATATTCCCAGTGTAGGCAATATTCCTTAGCTGTTCTGTTTATTCAGTGCATACTGATAATCTCTTGTTTACATAACGCAACCAAGTGTGAATTCACGACAGGAAATCACTTCACGCTTGAACGCAAACACAGCCACCTGGCTAATTAACATGCCTCAGGCTGTCAGGGTAGAAGATTTAACTTGAGAAACTGTCATTTGATTGCATTGATTATGCAAGAATTAGCCCAAGATCAAAGATAATTAACTTGTAAATTATTAACTAATTAAAATCAGGATCGTTTTTTTTTTAAACTGAGAGTAGAATTAAACACAGAGTTGAAGAAAAACTGATATTTTATCTGAATAAAAACAACATACTAAATGTACCAAAAACTGAATGTGATGTGGCAAAAGGCTAAAAAACAACAAACTAAGTTAGTTTCTTTGAATGAACTGATAAATTTTACAAGCTCAGAGGGTCAATTTTTCTTATTTAAGCCATTTTTTTTTTCAAAACAAATTTATACATGGCATTAATTTTTTTTTTTTTTTTTTTTTGGGGGGGGGGGGGGGAGATCAATTTTCACTTGATAATGTTGGTAGAATATTTTCCAAGTAAAGAGAATGGTCTCTACATGTATTTTCCAAAATCCCCCCCCCCCCTCCTTCCCTGGAAAAAAGTATTTTCGTTTAATGTTTAATTAAATTGTCTGTACTACTACACAAATAACACAGTCCAAGCAGGTTAAAAAAATTAATACTTCCAAACTTTAATAATTTTTGCACATGTTTCAGCTAACTTTCTCTAGTGTAAATATCTATCTTAAACACACTGATGATTTAATTAGGAAACCTACTACTTGCACATCCCCTAGACTTGAACATTGTAAGCTCATTTCTTGAAATTTATTTAGGATAATTTGAATATGATTCCTTCTCTGAGTGAAAAAAATGCACATATATACTAAAATCTGAAGAAAACATCGTATGCATGGTAATAGCTAGTTGGGACTTTCCATGTGCACAGGTAAATCACGTAATTTCTGAATTGTAGTATGATGCAATCATTTGTTAGCCTGCAAGACCACCTGTT
This sequence comes from Saccostrea cuccullata, assembly GCF_032062105.1. NCBI lineage: Eukaryota > Metazoa > Mollusca > Bivalvia > Ostreida > Ostreidae > Saccostrea > Saccostrea cuccullata. The sequence continues at coordinate 234,829 of NW_026933001.1, forward strand.
GTGTGATAGATGTAAACACGTGAAAGATGTAAACCCGCTGAAAAGTCAATGTAAACCCGCTGTAAAATCTTCATGCCCAAGATGGAAATATTTCTCTGGATTACCACTGATTGAGATTAACATAAATTTTAGTACCAATTAATTATTTAAGTTCTAGATAATCGGATACCAAGATTCCTGAAAAAAATATATAATAAAAATTTTCTAAGTACCGGGTATGCTATAAACTTATAAAAAAAGCAGCAAAAACTTTGCAAGGAATTTCTCTAAAATTTATAAAGTTCATAAAGACAAATGTAAATAGAAAATATGTCTAAATTCCCCCCCCCCCCCCCCCCAACAACAAAAAGAAATAGAGACCAAATATATGGAATTTTCTGTAAATGTACTAAAATCAAATTTGAGACAAAAAATACTGACCGTCTTTCTGTAAAATTACCAAGTCCAAATTTAATATAAAAATAATACAGTCTAACTGTAAGGTCTTTTCTATAAATTTACAAAGTCCAAATTTAATATAAAAATAATACAGACAAACTCTGTAAAATTACTAAGTCTAAATTTGATATAAAAATAATACAGACAAACTGTCTGTAAAATTATTAAGTCCAAATTTAATACAGAAATGATACAGTCTAACTGTATAGACTTTTCTGTAAAATTACTAAGTTCAAATTTGATACAGAAAAAATGCATCTGGAAAAACTAAGTCCTGAAAAAATACAAAAATAATACACTGAAAATAATCTAAGTCCAAAAAAATACAAAAATAATACACTGAAAATAATCTAAGTCCAAAAAAATACAAAAATAATACACTGTACAAAATCAAAGTCAAATTTTAATACAAAAATGATATACTGAATTTTTTGTGATAGGAAAATAATATATTTTTTCTGTATTATTTTAAGAAAGTACAAAAATGAATGTATTAAAAATATATTAAAAATATACTTTTCTGTATTATTTTTTGATATGGGCAATTTTTTGCCACTTCTTTATTCCATTTACTAACATGATAATTACAATTCAGTTGGTTGTGTAAAAGTTTAAAATTGAATTCTGCTATCTGTTTATCAAAAATATTTAATATCTTAGCTGTATAGATATCTTTCCATTGACCATTCATTATATTGAATTCTTTTGACCATTTAGCTTCCATTATTGGTTTTTGTTTCTTTTTAGAAAGTAAAATTTTATAATAAAATCCCGATTTTTCAAATTTTGGGTTTATACTTTTCCCTTGAAAATAAAAATACGGGTTTTGAATATTGGTATTCTTTACATTATAAAAATCTATATGCAATTTTTTAATCGCTTTTTTCATGATAAGATATTCACACAAGTAATTACTCTTTGATTTAATGATCTCTTTTACTTCCATAATATTTTTCATACCTTCTGTTGTAAACATATCTTTAACATATAAAATACCACTTTTTGCCCAATTTTTTAAGTATAATGGTTTGTTATTTTGTGTAATGAAACTATTAAACCATAGGTTTTCTGTTATTTTATTTCGTGGTGATGTTAACATTTTACACTCGTTAAAACTACAGAAGATTTCTTTATAAAAATCTGGGAATTTATTTAAAATATTGAAATCAGTCGAATTTTTTATATTACTGCGTAGCAGATATTCAAAATTTATTCCATAAGATTTTAAAGCGTTATCTAGGAAAATTCTAAGTGAGGAATTTTTATTATATAGTCTTTTGATCCATCCCGCTTTTACGCTTTTAAGTTTGCATTCTATATCAATTAGACCAAGACCGCCTTCATTTACTGGTCTTATGAGTGAATTCCGCTTAATTCGCTCTCTCTTATTCCATAAAAAATTATAAATAATTTTATTTAAATTTTTAATGTAGTCAACATCTGGATTTTCAAGAACTGTGAATGCATATACTAATTTAGATACTATTAGTGAATTAATAACGGTACATTTTCCGAAAAAAGTTAAACTTCTAGTTCTCCATGAATCTAATATTTTTTCGAATTCCTTAAGCTTGTTTAGCCAATTTCTTTCATTATTAGATACTTTGTCGTGTCCTAAGAAAATTCCCAATGATTTAATAGGTTTATTTGTCATTTTAATTCCTTCTACCGCTTCCCATGTGTCTTTAAGCGGTCCTAAGAGAATACCCTCTGCTTTTTCTATGTTTATTTTTGTACCGGACATTTCCCCAAAAGATTTTATTACTTTAATAGATTCTTTTAAGGATTCCTGATTTTTCATTGGCAATGTGCAGTCATCTGCATGTTGTAAACATTTTATTTCTCTTGATTGTCCGATTTTGAAAACTTGTATATTTTCAGAAGCATTTATTTTTAACACCAGGATTTCAATAACAAAAAGAAAAAGCAATGCTGAGACGGGACACCCTTGTCGTATGCCTCTTGACATTGTACATTTTCTAGTTAACCAGTTATTATTTTTAACATGAAAATAAGGATTAGTGTATAAAATTTTTATCCATCGAAGGAAATTTTCTCCAAAATTGAACTTTTTAAGAGTTTGAAACAAAAAGGTCCATTCAACTGAATCAAATGCCTTTTGAAAATCAGCAAACAATAATATTCCTTCCTCATTATTTTCTTCGCAATAATTGTATATATCCTGTATTAATCTTGCATTTTCACCGATAAATCTTCCCTTAATATACCCCGTTTGATTATCATTAATGAGTTTGTCCATAATAGTTTGTAGTCTCTTTGCAAATACGAAAGCTAAAATCTTATAATCGCAATTTGTTAAACTAATAGGACGATAGTTATCGAGATTTATCAAGCTTCCTTTTTTGTGTATAAGTGATAAAACAGAAGATCTTTGTGAAGAAGATAATTCGCCTTTTTCAAATGATCTCACTAGGCTTTCATATAAATAAAATTTTAGATATTTCCAAAACATTTTGTAAAATTCCACGGGAATTCCGTCTAATCCCGGTGATTTATTTAATTTCATATTATAAACAGCTTCTGCACATTCTTCAATTGTTATAACTTTATCGCAATTTTCTTTATCTACATCAGATAGGTAATTAATAAGTTCGGTTTCCTGTAAATATCTTTTTACATCGTTAATTGGTACATTGCTAGATGAGTATAGTTTTTCATAGTATGAACTAAGTGTACTTAAAATTTCTTCTGTTTCATATACACATTTATCTCCTACCGATAATTTATTTATAACATTATGTGATTGGTGTTTATTTTCTAGTCTTAAAAAATAGGAGGTGTTTTTTTCACCGTCATCGATCCAACGCGCTTTGGATCTCACCCTTGCTCCTTTTGATTTATATGTATATAAATTGTCTAATTCTTTTTCCAATTGCTTTTTATGTAGCATATTTATATCATTTGAATTAGACATTTCAATTTCTTCAATTTCCTTTTCTATAACTTTTAATACGATTGTTTATACTTTTGTTTTTCTTTTTGAATAGTCAATGCATAACTCTTTTATTTCATATTTAATCATTTCCCAACGAATTTGCGGATCTGGTTGGTTATTTATATTTTCAGGCATATTTTCGAAAAAGGTTTTGATAATGTTACAAAATTCAACATCTTGTAAAATTGACGTATTCAATTTCCAAAAACCATTACCTCTTTCATTTTTTGAGAGGGTACTGTAAAAAATAAAAGACCTATGGTCACTCATTCTAGTATTTGAAACATCTGGAGGTTTTCTAAGTAATATTTTTTCAACAGGATAACATAAATTCTCGGAAGTTAATATGTAATCAATTCTGCTTTTAGGCTTATTATTTGAATCACACCATGTATTCCCTTCTTTTTCAGGATTAATTTTGTCCCATATGTCAATCAATCGAAATTTAAATTTTAAATCATTAATTATTTTTGCACATTTACTCTTTGCACTGTGTACTGAATTAAAATCCCCTACAAATATAATGTTTTGTTCATTTAAACAATATTGAGAAACCCATGAAGCAAGTTTTTTGAAAAATTTACATCTTTCATTTACTGAATTTGGCGCATATATATTTACTAAAGTTATCATGTTCTGTTCATACTCAATATTAATTAAAATTCTCCTTCCATCATCTGATTTGTGTATGTTATGAACAATAATTGATAAACTTTTATGAAATAATACAGATACCCCTCTACTATGGGAAGAGTTGGAAAAACAATGATAGCTTGAACCTTGCCATCTAGCATTGTAAATATTTTCTCTTTCAGTTATATAATGAGTTTCTTGTAGAAAAACAATTTTGCAATTAGTATCATTAAGCCAATCATATAAAGTCTGTCTTTTAGAATAATCATTAAGCCCTCGGGCATTTAACGACAACAGCTTTAACGATGACATAAATATAAGAGTTCTTTGTGTTCATACATCTTAACTTAAACAGTTACCGTTAACGTTTCCGTTGATCTTTTTTCCTGCTTTTTCGAAGATTTTCAGCGGCGCAACCAATTATCTCCCCCATCATGTTTTTCCCTGGCCAGGCCGTTGGTGATGTTTTGATTGTTTCTTCATAAGACAGGCCAGTTCCCCAGTATAGATCATAAACTGGGTGTCCAAAGAACACAGACGGCTTAAAGGAGAGTAGTTCGTCTCTCATTTTTTCACACTGTTTTACCTTTTCTGCGATGATTTGTTCCATAACTCCCTTTTCCGTTTCCTTCCATTGATCTGATTTTTGAACAAGATTGCCAATACGTTTTGCTTCTAGGGCAGTCTTAGCGTTACGAATGCGCTCAGCTGCACCTACATCACCTGATCTTAGTGCCTTCGCTGTTTGAAAGGCTTGTTCTGCCGACCTAAATGACTCTTCAAAGATCTTAATCTCACATGGAAAGAAATTTGACAATACATTGTTTTCTCCTTGAAAAGTTTCCAAATTTTTTGGTTTTACGGGAATGTATAAATCGCAATCTTCAGATCCTGGTTTGTGCCCCGGTTTTTTGCATACTGCGCAGCATGTCTCGTTTTCACAATGGAATTTATTGTGCCCATTTTGCCAGCAATTGGTGCATGTGAGTGCTGGTTTGTCTATATGCTGGTCTTGATGGTATAGCTTACATTTCAGCCCGGCGCAATATACATTTCTGGGTAGGGTTGCGTTGGGTGGTAATGGATCTATGTATAGAAAACGATTTCCATTTAGAACACTTGTCATTCTTTTTGTTTCAGGATTTCTAATTTTCTCGTAGTACATTTCGGTTTTGGGTGTGACTTTAAGTTTAGACAACATTTCAAAGACGGCACTATCATCCACCGATAGAGGGAGGCCGCAGATTGTGACTTTTAGAGACTTATCGTCGGGAGCTTCAAGGCCTGTCGAATATGGATTTGAGTCATATACCTTGACATGTTGGTCCCCGATATCTAAGCCCTGCAGAAGAATGCCATCCCTTCCCTCTTTAGTATTCAAATAGATCCGCCACAAATCTCTATCTAATTGGATACACCGAATGGTGTCACCAACTACCTTTGAAGCGCATTGTACAAGCAGAAAATTAGTGACCTTGCCCTCTTTCGAGCCAAGTATTTCACTGTTCTTTAAATAGACCGGCTTTAAGACCTGTGCCATTGTTAGATGAACTCAATTCACTGATCTCTCACTCGCCGAATTTCGCACAATAAACAGATGAACAGGAAATACAAAGAACACATAAATCCAATCAAATATTTCACAATTTTTCACAAGAAAATATATCTATGTAGTGTTATGTCCATATAGACCACACAGAAGTACAAAACATGAAAATAATTCCACAAAACTCGATCAAAAAAGCGGAGCTCGAAAGGTAACGTCCATACCCTGTGAGCCCGTCACGGTACTCACACCTTCATATGGTGAATAATATGTGTACAAATTTTCAGACAAATGCTTCCAATAGTTTCTGAGTAATGGTCCGGACAAAATCTCGTCTACAGACAGACGGACAGACGGACATGGTGATTCCAATATATCCCCCTAAACCTCATTTGCGGGGGGTATAATTCATGTGAAAAGGTTATGATACAATGATGAAGGTAAAAATGACAGACACTTGACAAATTTCGATAAGAAAAGCTCACTTGAGCCTTTAACTCAGGTAAGCTAAAAAAGAAACAAAAGGCCCAAGGCCACAATGCTCACTTCAGTCACTTTAGTTCTACTGTGTAGAAGATATTTTAAGATTTTTCCCAATGTTCAATCATGTGAATAATTTTAACTCAATACATATTTTGGCCTCATCCTAGCTCGATGAGGTCAAAACTTTTTCTATTTATTTCATTTAAACATTTGATCCTTAAATGTTGCTCAAGCTAGGAATTTTAAAGGAACCTGGGCACAGCTGCATTGCTCTTTTGTTTATTATTTTAAGTTTTTCATCTTTATTTAGGAAATAACTTCAGTTTAAGGAATAAATATACCTGAAAATTCTTACAATTGAATGATTACAACTTTCTTCAAAACCTTCATATCATCACCTCAAACAACTCTGTAAACATGAGCAGGTGATGTAAACATGAACAAGAGCTCTGTTGTAAATGTTTACATTTTACTGGATGTATTCGATTTACTGTAAACCAATGTTTATTTGCGACGACTTTTTTTCACGATTTACCGGGGATAAAGTAGTTCACAACAATTTATTTTCGCAATCAAGCCTTTTCTTGGATCTGTTTTTAATAGAACTGAGAATTTAAGGACTGGTTCGTGGCCAGAAATATTTGCAATGATGAGGCTCTTGCGAACCACACAAAAATTTCTTGCATATGATTAAAAGTTGGTTTACAGTATTTACTCTGAAAACATCACTGCATGAGCACAGAGTGACAATACCAGTGAGTTAGTTTCACTTTCTCCATTTCTAATCTGAATTTTCTAAATCATAGTTTAAATGTTTTTCATAAATGCTCAACAAATGTTCCTCTTTTCTTAAATTGACTTCCTAGAAGAGCAAGGATGTTTGTCAATCAAGCACATTCCTACATTTGTAGTATAAGCAATTTCACGCTTTTATAATGCAGAAACATGTTTATAGCAAACACACTTATAATGAATTGACCCGTATGGCAAAGTAATTTTTATTCCCCTTGGCTTATAAATATATTGGAAACTTACAGATATAACAACTCATGTTTATAACCAAGGAAATTCGCCCATCCCTGGCACTTTGCTATTTGCATGTTTTACTATATTATGGTTTGAAATGCTCTAGCAACGTAAGTCATGATATTTAACTGAAAATTCTAAAAAATATTAACGCTGAATCTATGTTCAATCTCCTGTAAGATTAAGTTCTTCAAAATCTGTGAATATTGGGATATTATAACAACTTCAGTCTACTGAGTTTCACTTACAGGTCTGGGTTCCCCTGAGAAGCGTCGGTTATAGTCCGCGATCTTGTTCAGAATCTCTGTCTTCTCTGGACTTGTTTGGAGGTGTTCTTCTTCAGTAAAATGAATAAGTAGAAGAGTTACCTAAATCAGATAAAAAACTAAAATCACTTTTTTCCTCCAAGGATATGCATAAAGTTTGCTGTCCAACTGGGGCTGATAGAAGGATCAAAGCACACATGAGAAAAGATCTTTTCTTGGGCTTTAAATTTTCTCCATGCATTCTATAAGTTAATTGATGAATTCATGGTGATGGTCTCATGATATGACGTCTTAGAGCCATTTAGCAATATTTAAAAGTACCGGCACTAGTACTCATGTAAAACAAGAAAAGGTCTTTTATACTTGTCAGAGTTATCTCTCTTACAAAAGGGTCATTGAAGCCTTAAATTTACTTTTCATAGAAGGAAAAATATAATAATTGTACAAAATTTAATTAGGTTAACAGCAACTACATGTATTTGCAGTTTTAAAAAATTTAACAACTATTACACATGCTATCTATCTTAAAGTTAAAGCTTAATCTCAGTTGATTTAAAACAAAATATTGTATCTTGCAGATAACTACAAAGTTGTTGGCTAGTAAAAATTAATTCATTCTAAATGTACAGCAAAGCTTGTTTGGTACGAACACGGATATAGCGAATTCATGGATATCAAGTTTTACTGTATACGTGATGATAATGTAATGTTTATCACCTGTTGTCTACACACTGGACACCTCACAGCTCCTAACCATGTACCATGCTGCCAGTAAGTGGTGATACAGGTTCCTAAAAAAGTTCAATGTTCTGTTCATACTGCCCACATATTATTATTATGCCCTGTCATATACATGCATGTAAATATATATTTTTTTTCAAATGAATTGCTTTCAACTTATGTAGAAAATGGTCCAAGACCACTAGATAAGTCTAGTTGAAATGTGAAATTAAAGTTTACAACATGCCATGACCCCCTGATTTTAGCTTTAAATGATGGTAGGCTAAAGTGATGATTCTAACCACAAAAAATATGTCCACAATTGGTTTCTATTCCATAATGTGTATTGCCTAAACAAACAGGACAGTCAATTTCTCCTGGATTGGTACGGGCTCTGTCGGAGGTTTGAAGACGTTCTCGGGTGGTTCGCACATTTTCCTCACTATCTGGATGAATATTCTGAACATTGTCACTGTAGATTATACAAAAATATATGAAAATTTCATTTTAATTAACTTATTTAAATACTACATTAAATGTTTCATTTGATTTTGATGTAGTAACAAACTCACATTAAATATTTTAAAAAATTAAAAACTCGTTTTAACATTCTACCTTAATTAATCGTCTGTTAATATTGAATTTACTGTCTTTTTTAAAAAAAGAATTACAACATAAAACTATGCAATGTCTAAATACATGTACATTCAAATCTTGTTATCTTGAGCTTTGAGATACACTGTATCCAATGATTTGAGATATCGAGGGTGAAATACTTATAGAATAAGTGATTGGGACTTCCAAATAGCTTCAACATATCCATGGTATTTGAGATGTCAGTGTTCAAGATACTGAAGTTTAACTGTACATGTATTTCAAATGACTGTTTCAGATATGTTTAAACACATTTTCTCTTATGATGCCCAATTAAATTCAAGGTACTCAAAATACTCTCAGGGATTTCATCTTACTTATTTCTGTTTATGATGTACACAACCAATGGTGCAAGAATCCCCAAGAAAGCACCAATTCCATATAACACTTCGTCTCCAACTCCTTCAATTAAATGTGTACTTCTAAGGTATGACATATTTTATCTGTTGTTCCTCACAGTTCTGATGGTTGATTTGATGAAGAAAGCTAAAAGTAAAAGAACATTTTAAATGTATTGTTCATTCACTAAAACACATTTTCCAACTTCTTTCTAATATCTTCTGCTTTAATGTGTGAGTCATTTCTACGTGTCTAAATGTACACTCTTAGTACATAAAACTTTTAAAAGAAACATATTGATATTGCATCAGAGAAATACAGAATAAAAGTAGGCAAAATAAAGTTTACCCAATGATAATTGTTGCTCAGAATCTTCAATATATGGAGTGATTTTTCCCCAATTCTCAGTCTCCTAATTTAAATATAAACATAATTGATTCAACCGTTCCCAACCCGATATCCGATGTATTGACGAATCAATGCCGAAAGTGAAAGTAGAAGATCAGTCTAAATAAAGGAATATTTTGAAAAGGATTTTAGAAAAAAAAAACGTGTTTGTTTGCTTGTTTGCTTTTAGTGTTAATAGATAAAATACTGATTAAAGTGATTTTATCATGGCAATTTTTTTAAAATTATAGATGGTAAATTAAGATCTTTAATTCATGGTCAATCTATTATTCTGGCTATTAATATTGACCTATTTTAACATTTCAAAGTCCTTTTAACTATGTTTAACCTTTTATATTTATTTTTTTAAATTCTAACAAATAACAATAGAGTCTCTCTGGGTGATAAAATATTTAGTTAATCTAAAAGTTTATTCAGTTCACTTTTATTAGTGTCACCTACATGTATACCGGAAGTTTACAGTTTTATCTCCCTTGCATCCACCATTTGTCAATTTTTCTCCCAGTCCATCCCAACAAAATGGACAGAGAAGAACTATGCGATAGTCTTATCACATGGGTAAGGTGTAGTTTAGTGCTTGTTGTATTTATTAAAATATTTTTACAGAAAAAGAGATGAAATGTTTCGCCAAGGACCAAATACCAGATAACGTTACCACAGGTACTTGAGTCTTGGTTTATAATATAAATATTTATGTACCTATTTTATTTTTTTACATATCAATAAGGTACATACATATTTATATTATAAACCAAGACCCAAGTATCTGTGGTGTATACAATTTACTAGCTTCACTAACCTTAATTTGATTAGTTTGGACAGTTAGCACCTTAGCATTGTATTATTCGCTGTTATTCCAATGCTAAAAATATGAAAAACAATAAATTGAACAGGTTAAAAAAATGTATATTCAGCTTGTGATGCCTTTCAGAAAAATAGACCATGTCTTTTCATCAGATCCAGTCCATTGAGACTATTTTTCATCAGGTCCAGGCCATTAAGACTATTCAGCCTACTTGAAGTAGCTACTTCTACCTACATTTACCTGTCTTTGAAAATAAAATTAAATAATAATTATAGCACATCTTGAAACAGGTCAAACACTTGTTGTTTATCATCCTTTGCACTTGTACAGAAAAATTAAGGTGTTATCACAGTTCTCTGTTATCCTTGGACTTTTAGTAAGGCGTGGTATTCTTGACGTTACATACTGTAGAAGCACAAATTTTCATGATGATAAAATTTCTTTGTCATCAAAAATAGTTTTGTGGGCATTTAATTTCATTGTTTTGTTTTGAAAGTTACCCTATTCAATATAAAGTCATATAATATTTTGTGTGGGATTAAATTTCGTTGATAATTGTTAACAACGAAATAAACAAAAATGTGCTTTTACAATAGTTAGTGTCTGAAATTTACACAACTTTCATTCACTGTTGAAATATGTACGGGATAGTAATTAGGGTGAATGTCAACGAGTGTAGTAAATGTCCTATAACAGGGTCTTATACGGCAGAGAAGTGAGGATTAAGTCGTCTCATTGTTGTCAACAAAAATTGAAAGTTCCTGATGTTATTCATTTCTTAAGCAATGAGAATCTATTCGCCATTTGAGAGATGCTAATTACGTAGTGCTGAGAATACCAAGCCGTACTGAAAGTCCAAGGATGACAGAAAATTGTTCTAATGTAAAAACTTTTTAAAAGTGGAGAATGGAGAGGAAATGCATTAAAAATAACCCCAAAAACATTTATTTAAAATTTGTACTTTGCTTTGTTTTTGGCTATCAGAAAATGAAGCTGAATTTAGTTTTTGATGCAATTTGATAAATTAGAAAGTGATCATTTTTATAAAAAAAAAACAAAAAAAAACTTTGTCATATTCATCATCAGTGTGACTTTGTTAAGGTCTAGGAATATCCTACTCACCATATTGCGCTGTTCCTGCTTTTGGCTTCAAAATACAAGTAAACCAAAAAGTAGGTAGGTTTTATTTACTTCAAGTAGGTTAAATACCTAGGTAACTATGAGTTTCTACCACATGTAGAAATAGTCTTTGGATTGGACCTGTACTTATACTGGTATAAATATATCTTGTACATCAATATATTGAGCTTGAATTACCAACATGACTTCATTTCAACTCATCAATGTTGTTTTATTTAGGCTATTAAAACGTACTTTCAATCTGAATTCAAATCGTGAAAAAAAATCATTCTCTAAACTTGAAGGGCAGCTGCGATCAAAGGGGCTATGCATCAGTGCTATATGCATCAGTTTGTTGTGACCAAACTGTCACTTCTTCATTGAAATAACAAAGAAGATCTCTTTTGGTTAAAAATGATATTCAGCATAATGGAAAGTAATCATACTTTTCTATGCTGCGTTACAGATGTCAAGGTGATGTACAATTATAATAAATTTTCAAAAGAAGCAGTGCTTAAATTACCATCATGATTGCATGGAATTATGATTCCATGAGAAAAAGTACGTTTACATTATATATATTTGAAATATCCTTCCTTTTCAATGTATCAATGGTGTTCAATGAATTCATGGTATTCAAACTATTAATATTCAAGATTCCAAAACTCAACTGACTGCAATCATATTGAACTACAGTTATCGGTTATTGATGTGCACTTGAACTGTGTTATATTTCAGATGCAGACATTTGACATCTCGGCTCCAATCCATAAAGTGGAAGATTTAATTGATGGAGTGGCAATGGCACAAGTCCTTAATCAAATGTAAGTTTCATAGAAATGTCAAATTCTTCATAATTATCCCAACTTATTTAAAGTTTAAGGACACCTTAAATTTTCATGTAGGATCCGGTTTGAAAAACTGTACATGTATTAGAAACCAACAAATAAAATACTTAGAAAAATATTTCATGTTGTTCATCAGATATATAGAAACTTGCAGAGTATGTTTAAAGATGAAAAATATAACTATCTTCTTGAACTTGACGGAAAAGGCTGTATACATATAACACAAATAAGGATAGGTGCGGTATATGTTTGGTATCAAATATAACTACTTGAAGAAATTTGTATTTGTTTTATATGTTCTCAGAGCACCAGACTATTTTAATGAAGGCTGGATGTCAAAGATCAAATTTGATGAAGTTAAAAACTGGAGGCTTAAGGTATGTAGAGTAAACTTAAAAGTTTATTAAGGAACTGTAACATTTAAAATAAAATCATGTAAATTATAACAAGGCATTCAATTTTTGTTTTGAAAGATGATTTGTGAACATTTTTATTTATTTTATTTATTTCCCCCAATATTTCAGAAAAATGAGATGTTATCTATTTCTGTCATACAGCTATTTTTAAAACTTATTTTTCAAAAATCAATTCCAGGTCAGCAACTTGAAAAAGATTTTAAATGGCATCTTGGAGTACAATATGGAGGTAAATTTTATCATTAGCAATATTGGAGATTGTTTACTTGCATAAAAAACTGAAAAAAATGTATATACCGGGTAAATACAAAACTAGAGTGGTACAGTGTTCAAATATCTTAAAATCTAAGTTAAAATTTGGATTCTGTAGAGGCCTGAGAAGCATACAAATTACAGTGTTTCTTATTTTTTTACTTATACAGGTTTTGGGAATCCATATACAGAATTTTCAAATGCCAGATGTCAGTGCTATTGGTGAGTTTGTCTTTTACATAAAAAGACCTCATGCAGTGTTTATAGAATGACGGTTATTAACTGGTGAATTAAAATTTCTGTCAAAGGGAAATGTTTTCATGAAATTATTTATAATCTTGATGAAGGGTTATTCCCAAAATGGTCCCCATTTCTTTAAAGTTATTCAAATGTAGTATTATTTTGTTATTTTCTCTCAGAATGATGGAACTTCCCATTCATTTACTGCACTTTTTTCTTTCAACAAGTCATCTTTTACAATGTCTGAATCTTTGTAGGTGAGCGCAGTGACAAGGCAGAGCTTGGTCGACTTCTACAGCTGATCTTAGGCTGTGCCGTCAACTGTGCAAACAAAGAGGAATACATTGGGAGGATCATGTCCATGGAGGAGTCCGTACAGCATGTGGTCATGAACGCTATCCAGGAGGTATAAAAGGAATTATTATACTTCTGTTAAAATGTTTCCTACATGTATATAAAGTTCAGATGGTAAAATAACTATCTTTTATAGTTCACGCATAGCAAAGCTATACCCCAGAGTATAGTTTTTGCTATCCACCCTCGGAAAATTTTCATGCAATTTTTGCCGCCAATTTTGATTTGCAGCGATAAATCTATTGACTGAGGATATCATAATGACTTCAGTAGCATTGTGACGTCATCAGGATTTCAGATTATTCTTGCAGTATTATCTTGCTCCAAAAAAAATTCAAACCTCAGAAATTGTATTTTACATCAGTATAATAAAACGCTTATCCACTGGTTGTGAGTGGGATAGCTCTTTTATCAAACCCTTGACAGGGCTATCCCACTCACACCCAATGGATAAGTGTATAATGTCAAAAAAGAAGTGGAAAGCAAAAAAAAGTTTTGTTTGCTGACCTGCTGCTGATTTTGACTTACACAAAAATGTTTATGATTTATCAATTTGATATATTTGTATTTTTTTTTTTAACAGTTAATGACCAAGGAGATCAGTACTGGAATAGAAGGAGATACAGAACTGGGAGATCAGGTATAATGCACTCTCAATTAATAATTACCTTAAAAATGCCCAAGTAAATATACATGTAGATTCTTTTTATTTTCAGAGCTCATGTGGCATGTGGCAATTAATACACTGTCCTCATTGATTTAAAAGGGTAGTTTACAGAATTTAATAAGTGCTTGCTTTTTATTCTAGTTAAAGCGTGCTGTTGATGATTTAAATAGTGCCTTAGAAGCCAAAGAAGAATTGACTCAGCGATGTCATGAACTGGATCAACAGGTAAAACTTACCAGAATTAAGTTGACATACAATGTAATTCTATAGAAATGAGAAGACATTGATTTTCTTGCTAAATACCTGTATCTGTATGTACATAACTTTGTAATTAAGATGATCAAAGAAAAGATTTGCCTGTATTTATAGCCACAGATTGATTTTACATTGATAAATGACAAATAAAATTCACTAATAATAATACCGTAGTCCGATAACTGGTTTACAGTTATATGATTAAGAAATAGTAAGTGGAATAAAAATCGTGTGAGATATGAACATTTTGTATTACTGGTAGCTGTTTACTTAACTAAGTCAAAGGACCACTCAAACTCTTATTATTCAAGTATTCTAACATACCATTGGCAGGTTGCAGCATTGCTAGAAGAAAAACATGCATATATGACAGAAAACGAAAAGTTACAGGAGCGAATCAACCAATCGGAAAACTTTGATGATTCCAGGTACTAAATATGTTTTGTTTAAAGTGTTTTGTATCAAAGTTTTGCCATATGCATTTTATGCTTATAAAAATGCATGTAAAATGTGTGGTGTAGGATTCATACATGTAGTTTGAAAGATTTGATGTCAAATGAAAGGAAGACATTTAATTTGAAACAATTTTCCCCACACACATAGATACATGTATAAGTTTTGGTATGTTAGTTAAGTCAATTGTGTGGCCATAGTAAGGGATCAAAAAATGCTTTGGAAAATCTTAAGATCTCTAGGGTTCAGCAAGGGCTGTTCATTTGAAAAGGGAAAATCTTAACATCTTCACAGAACAATAGGGAATCTAGGGTTATTTATTTTAGCAGCAAGGCTCCTGGACTGCTTGTTTTTATTTTCAAAAATCATTCTGTGGTGTATTGCAACTATAATATCTTTTTTGAGATTATTCTACCTTTATTATAAGTTTTGACAAATAATTGCACTCAGATAATGCAAAATTTATCAAATACATGTAATTAAATCTTGATTTTTTTTTTTTTTTTGCAATGGATGTAGCACCCCTGCTGGGAAAAGATTCTTTCAGCTTCAGCAGCAAGTGGAAACCCTACAGGAAGAGAATTTTAAATTGGAGACCTGTGAGTCAAACTTTAATATATGAAAATCCTTCTATATTGTGTCAATTTAAGGCTGGATTTTTTCTTAAAAATGTAATTGATGAGGAAATATACATGTGTAGTTGGTGAAATGTCTACCACAATTAAATTCAAAAATCTTTTCAATGCATCGAAATTCACACAGATATATATAATTAATAACAATGCTCTGCTTTTGAGCTTTTTTTTTTGAGATTCCAGTGTCTGTTTTGCAATGGGTCTTTCTTTCATGAGTTTTTTTGCTTGTTTCTTGCAGCCAAAGATGATATGAGGATTAAATTTGATGTCCTTTCAAAAGAAATTGCTGAACTAAAGCAGAAGGTTAGCTATTAAAATATTTTTTCACATTTCTTTGCCAAAAATTATATAAGTTAATTTCATTTTCTCATAATTCCCTGAGTCAGCAATAATGTCAGATTAAATTCTTGTTTACAAGAACTGATTACTTAGATGTACAGTAAAACTCATTTAGTACGAATTCACATACATTGCGAATTCACGGATATTGTGGAGTTATCTTAGATCCCCAGCTGAACAAATTTAACGAAATGCTTATACAGATATAACAAATTATGGGTATAGTGAAGAAATTTCATAGGTCCCAGTGACTTTGTTATAACCAAGTTTTACTGTACATGTACCTAACAAAGAGTATGTGAAAATTAATTTCATTAGAAATAGTACTCTGTATATCACTTGTATTTTATCTCAAAATAAGATTAAAAGTATGTTCATCTGGTAAATTCATAAACTGAACAAATACTTCGAATTATCAGATTTGTAAACAACAATGTCATTTCTGCAATATTGGTATAAGATTGAGAGAATATTAATGATTTAACAGAACTCTGAGCTAACTGCAGTGGTAGACGAGGCCAGAACACTGAAGGATGAAGTGGACGTTCTCAGACACACCTCAGAACAAGTGGTAATTCTTACGTGTAGTCTCCTTACAAATACCTGGAATTTAAGTTAGATAAACCCACTCTTTGCTATTTTAATGTCTTCACATAATTAAATATATGAATATGCTTTTTCATGAACATGCTCAAGCTGAGACAAACTATCCTTTGCTATTTTAATGTCCTCAAATTATCAAATATATTTATTTGTTTTTCATTACACTGTAAGATAAACTTTTCTTTGTAGACAAAGTATGAAGCAATGATTGATTCTTACAAAAAGAAATTAGGTATGGGTACAATGCCTTTTGTTTTCGTTTGGATCTATAGTATTTTCATACCCTGCTTCCATATATCTTTCTATTGTGTCATTGCTATTTCGATAAGTGAAAGATACCTTTTATGAGAGATTTACTCATATTATTTCACATATATACACATATTAAAATACACATAAACTGAAGAAATTTTTTGTGAGATAAAATTGTGTGAGAATCTTTTTTTCTACAGAGGAACTGAGTGACTTGAGAGGTCAGGTCAAACTATTAGAGGACAAAAACACTAAATATATGCAGGAGCACTTAGAGATGGAAGAGGTATTTTTTTAATTTTGCATAACATACCTTAATAGCTTTAGCTAAATCTTATAGTTATGCTATCAGTAGATAAATGTATTGCTTCATCAAAAAGTTAAATTTATGATGAAGTTTGAAATGCACAACTCGGACAATT
Organism: Saccostrea cuccullata; assembly: GCF_032062105.1. NCBI lineage: Eukaryota > Metazoa > Mollusca > Bivalvia > Ostreida > Ostreidae > Saccostrea > Saccostrea cuccullata. The sequence goes on from NW_026933001.1 coordinate 251,958, forward strand.
TTTACATTTGTCATTCATTGAAGAAAATGTTTTTGAAGGAATTACGGAAATCTAACACAGTCAAACAGCAGCTGGAAATGTACAAGAGACAGGTTCATGAACTTCAGAGCAAAATGTCCGACGAAACAAAACGGGCAGACAAGGCAGACTTTGAGTGTAAGAGGGCTCAGGAGAAACTTGTGGCTCTACAGAGAGAGAAGGAGGTAGAGTATCTGGGTCATGAATAACTGGGTTATAAAAGCACACAAAATATTTAAAAGATGGAGCATAGGATGTTATTTCTATTAAGCATGGGATCATAGAAGTTTCAGTGAACTTTTATTATAATGTATATTAATATGGTATAAATGAAGGAAGGTGACAGTAAATTTAATAGAGCAGTTATGAATTAGGTAAAAAAAAATTGATTTCTTGTCCCAGAAACTGATGCATCAGGACAAACACTACTGCATCAATCAATTCTATTCATGTTTCAGATATCTTAAGTTAAACATTTAAATAGAAAAGCTGAAATCATTGATAGGATAATGCAAAAAAAAAAAAAACACCTCTCATTTAAAGGATTAATGATTTGTAAATTAACATCTGTCTTTTTGAGTTATAAATGGTTTTGTTTATCTATCTTTAATAGTTATAAATGGTGTTTATTGTTGTAGAGAATAGCTACAGAGCGGGACTCTCTGAAGGAAATGAATGAGGAACTTAAGTGTACACAGCTTCAGGGAGTGGAGGGGGGTGAGCCTTCAGGCCTCACTCAGACCCCCAGGGTGGAGATGTTGTCCCTCCCACCAGAAATCAAGTAGGTTACAAGTCAAAGATGACATGTGTACATGTATATGGATAGTAAATACAAATCTATTTTAGTATACTGTAGATTTGTAAATTTTTGTAAGGTTTTGTATGCGACAAATTTATAATTGCTTAATAACTATAAGCACTATAACACTATAAGCAAAATATGTCAAGCTGAATTACTTGTAAAAACCTTTATGAAATGTCCATGTGTTAATTCATAATCTGGTAATTAGGTGTCTATTGGTCACATTTCACAATATAAAGTTTTTGCAAAAAATAAAGAATATATATTTCTTTATGTGTGTATCATCTTCACATTTGGAGGTGTCATTAAAACTTTGAAATTTCTTTGCCTTCAACTGATCTTTTACTTGTATTGTATCAAGTAAATAAAGCCTCATAGAGTAAGATTTGTTCATGTTACACAGAGAGAAGATGTTGAGGTTGGAGCATGAGAACAAGATGTTAAGGATGAAGAGTTCTGGGTCAGAAGAGGAGGGGTCTCAGGTGTTACAGTCCATGCTGGACGACGCCAACAGCCGCAAGAACGAGCTAGAGACAGAACTCAGGTCAGAACCCCCTTCCCTCAACAAAAATGTAGGGGGACACAGTTTACATAGTACCATAAAATTATCCAAACCGTTCTTGCAGATAAGGTGTACCTGTGTTTAATGAGATGCATGCTTTGTTTGTACTTTGTTGAGTTAGAACAACCTACATTATTTGAGTTTACTAGATAATACTGAATTGAAATCGACTTGAAAATTAAAAAAAAAAAAAGACCTGAAAAGTAGAATCAATGAATTTTTTAAAATAAGAAAATATAGAAATATAGTTGAACTACAGTTGAACAAATTATTTTAAAATTAGAAAATGAATTTTCTATAATACAGAATTGCCAACCAAAGAATCATGGAGTTAGAGGCTCAGGTGGAGGACTTTCATGAGAATCAGAACACTGTGTCTAATGAAGAGGTGGCCGACATCAAGAAAAAGTTAAACGAACAAATTCAGAGGACTCAGGAAAAAGACAATGCCTTGTCTGAAAGCAAAGAGTTACAAGAAGATCTAGAAAAGAAATACAATGTACAGTCTCAGAAGGTGCAAGAGTTACAGGACTTGTTAAATAAAAAAGACAATGAAATGAAGCTGATGGAGGCACGATACAGTAAATACTTAGAAAAGGCCAGGGCGGTAAGTCACTTCTGATTCTCTGTGGTATTTCTTTTACACTCTGTTACATTATATAGGAGGCTAAGTAGCAGGTATTTATATATTTTGTTTATATATGGAAAATATATTAATCGGTAACAGAATGATTTCTACAGTAAATCATTGTGCTACTTGTCAGGATATGCATTCCCACCATAGGACTCTTAAATATCTAATGTGACCCATCAATTGTTACTTTCATTTGTGTGTGCTACATGTAAATCATTCAATCTTCACATTACTTATTATTTACTCTTCTTCATACCCTAAGCACATAAAGTGTACACATACAAAGTATATACATGTACATGTAATTTTATATCTTATAAGGTTAAAGTTGCAAAAATGGTAACTTGAAATTTATAATTTTACTGCTTTGATTTTGCTCATCATATTTGAGCTTCTGAAACAAATCATACATGTTGGCTCATTTTTATTTTGGGATTTTTTGGACCCCCCCTTTTTTTAACAGTTATTTGTCTATATTGTTTTTAATTAAAAAATGATGAAATACTTTTATGCTTTCAGCAACAAAAACGGCCCACAAAAATGGTTTTTAGCATTAACATTAAGAGATTTATACAATACATGTATAAAATTAAGAATAGTGTTTCATTTTAAAAGGTAATTAAATGTCAATTGGACATTGGGAAACATTTCAGAAAGAAACAGGTGAAAAAATCAAGTAAAGGTTTTATTTTGTTAGTTTCCATCTATAATAATCTTGAACAATCTTTGAAAGAGAAAACTGTCTCAAGTAAAGTCCATTAACAATTTAACATACAGGACGGTAGTCAAAGTTATTGAAAGTAAGGCTACTCTTTCACATTTTTAGGAAATTGTCCATGTGTCATATAATTTAGTAGATTATATCTTAATAGTTTTGTTTCTTCATTTCAGTGCATGTTGTAATTAGATTTTCTTTCAATTTTGCATTGAAAAATTGATTGATTTTTGTTATCTGTGAGTTTGGCATGTCTGTAAGGTATGCTTTGTATTCTTCTGTTCTAATACTTCCTCCTTATAATCATCTCAGGTGTTTAAGGCAATTGACCCCAAACAAAACAGCAGCACATCCGCTGAAGTCCAAGCTCTGAAAAACCAGCTTCACGAGAAGGAGAAATACATAGCTCTAATAGAGGTAAAATGGGAAAAAAATATTTAGATGAAATTTTATCTATTATTGTAAACAAAACAAAATATTGTAATAACCACTTCTGTAAAAAAGTATTTCTAAAAAAAATCTGTTTACGTAGTTTTTGCTTTTGCAAATGTTTTGTCAATAATATTAGTACAAATAAATTAGGGAGGGAGTGGAGTTTTACTTGTTTACATTGTAAACACATGGTGTCTATTTTGACCTCTTAACTTTTTCTCTGCATTCCAATTTGATTGTAATTATTTTAGAAGGCATGGTTATATTATTGATTAGGAAGACAGAGGCTAGAGTTAGGGGAAAGGCAATGAAAACAAATCATTTGAATTTTCTTTGTCTATATAATTTGTCACATATGCATAAAATTTGCATATGTGCAAGTCTATGTGATTTACACACCAGTAATTCACACTAAACTTAAAGACATTCCTTATACATATATTTACATTTTACATGTTTGGAAGCACCAAAAATATACGCAATATTTGAAATTCTTGCTGCCCTATATTGTTGCATTTTTACTACATGTAACATTGCTTTAGCCTCATGGTGACGTCATGCTACCAAAAGTTTCTCCATGTATATTTCTCTGCGTGAGTATACATGAAAATAGTATTCAAATCAATTTCACAGGTGTTAAATCAAGTCTTTATGTCCAAAGTGATAATGAAATGACTTTGAAGTGTAAATTATGTATGTGATAATTTTATAAAAGGGACTTCTTGGTTTTGCTAATTATCAGATTCTGCAGTCGCCTAATGTCATCTATCCATATCTCACCAAAAAATATATTGATTCCTTGAATGTAGTGGGGTTTTTTTATCAATAAAGGATCATCATGATATAATGTAAGATTCCTCCTCTTTAACTGCTCTTGTCATACAATCAACTTGATACATATGTCAGATCAATAGGACTGAGAAATCCCAGGATTAAGGTTATACTGGATAAAAAAACTCAGAGATTTAGGGGTTGGCACTCCTCAATTCAACAAATCTATGGTAATTTAAAACAATGTTAAAGATACCAAGGGATTAACTGTACTTTAAAGAGATAATAATGAAATCTTGTGTTAATGAATTTATAACAAGGGATTAATCAATTTACAATTTATATTAAAATGATAATGAAATCTTGTGTTATATGAATTTATTTTTAAAAGCAATTTTTACTATGATTTTATATGAAAAGTCATTATTTTTTCTAAAAATGTGCTAGAAAAACAAAATTTCACTTTTCTGTAATTTTTATGCACATAAAATCAATTTACAATTTATATAAAATAGCAAAAAATGATAGAAACGTCGGATTCTTTTTAATACCAATTTCATAAAGTTGATCTGTCCAATTGCATGTTTGAAGCATGATCTTTTAATGTTTCCTTTTTGATATGACTAAATGCCATTGTATTTTTATTTGTCAGCATATGCATATAATTCACTTTTATTTCTGGAAGTTTGTTGGTGGTTTATTCATGTTGATAATTGATCATGATCACTGACATGTATTTTTGATTTGTTGCAGAAAGAGAATGAGAAAGCTAAGAGTATACGTGATCAAGAAGAAAAGTACATAGTTTCTGCCTGGTATAATATTGTAAGTATTACTGTTGACCCGAAGATTCCATAAAACTTTAAGAAGGCAAACCAAGAATTTTTTTTTTTGAAATACAGTAAAATTTTTTTTGAAATACTATAAATTTTAGTATATACAATTTCATTAGAAAAAATTATTGCAATTAATATGTCCCAACTGCTCATAATTAACAAAATGGCTTACCTCAAAGCAATTAACACCTTTCATGGTGGATGTGCTTATTAATCTGTGTTTACATTGTGCCATGAGACGAACTCATTGAAATGTGGCTGTGACACAGCCCACTTGAAAAAAAATATTAAATTATTAAATTACAATTTAATAAAAATTTACCTTGTTTTAACTCATTTTACCACATTATAACATAAATACAAAAATATTCTATCTACACGATTTACAAATCAAAATATAAATCGGGATCCAAAATCGAACGCATTTCAAAATGGCGCCATAACAGTGTGGGGAAGATGTAATTTTTGACATAAAAATTAAAAGTTCAATCCAATAATTACCACATCGTTAAATAATTGTGCATTACTGATTATACATTGAATGAGCTCTTTGACAAGCGAAACCCGGTCTGCTTGGTATATAGCAGGCCTATAATACGCGTGCCTGTAGATTTTGATTTAGGTAACATTTCACTCCAACTTTCAAACTTCATGAACAAACAAGAAAATACAGTAAGTCATGCGAGACTTTTTTTATAATTTATAGACTCCAAAATATTGATTGATTTTATGATTTAATTATATTTTATAATATGTACATGTATATGATGTACTTGTAAATAAACAACGAAATTTCAAAATTAATAATTTTTTTGCAGTCCGGATAAACCGGCCAAATTGGAACCGGCGGTAGCCGGTTTGGACAAATTATACTGTACATGTATATACACAATTATTGCAATTAATATGTCCAAGCAAAATGGCTTAATATGTCCCTCAGGCATCATTTATAGCAGGGGATAATTTGTTTCTGTCCATCAGTTTGTCCTTCTGTCTCTCATTCTTTCAGGAATACCATAAGCTCGGAAAAAAACACAATCTATGTATGAAAAGTTATCGTGATTAAATTTTCAATACATTACTGTTGACGTACTTTTTTCTAGGGGGTCATTATTCCATGGAATCTCTATTTCTGATTAATCTGTGAAAATAAAATTGTGTGGATTTCCTGTACTCTCATTTTAAGCCTTACATATTTATTAAGTACGATGAGACAATTTTCTGTGGAAAATTTGTGACAGAGTACATAGTGTAAATTAATACCACATGGAAAAAAGTACTTCTACAGTATACAGTATCTACAAAGATTTTAAGTAAAAATTACCACGACATTAAAAGGACAAGATTACTACTTGGTCAGTTTCGGACTGCATGAAAATAATACAACCAGTGACCAAAAGGGGGGTGCTTATTTTAAACAAAATTCAAATTATACTCAGCCAATTTCAAATATGTATTTATGAATCACTTATTGAATAAGTGTACCAGTACAATTGTACTTTAAAGTGGGCACAAAATAGGACAAAAGTTAACACAATTTATTATTCAGTAAGAACAGTACAAATTAGGTGTGTAGAATTCAACAGTAAAAATAATGTTAATGAAAGGCATATGAGTGACACAAATTATTTGAAAACATATATGTGTTAATAGATCTTGATTGTAGCATGTAAAAACATATTCTTTTGAAAAGAATGTTGTACCATGATAGGAGTGAAATGAGTGGAAGACATTGATGGTTTTGTTGTTTTATGTTTAGGGCATGCAGTTAAATCGCCAAGCAGCAGAGGAGCGTCTAAACACTCAAGGACAGTCATTTCTTGCCAAACAACGACAAGTGCGCACCACTAATAGAACTCAATCCATTCCAAACTCAAACGCACAGAGGTGATACAACCTGGCATGTTAGCTTGAAAAACATATAGAGGGTCACATACAGAACTGGAGCATAGAGTAGACTCCCTGAGCATGAGTTTAGTATATGCTTATCCCATTACCACAGGTTGTTAATCACCCAACATAATGCCTGATTAAAGACGTACAAACACACAGAATGCCGTAGGCTGCCTTGCTTCTTTAACTGTACTGCCACTTGATATAAGCCATCTAAAATTATTTTTGTCATAAACATGTATTTTGTAACCATTGCTCTGTACTGCATGAAACTATGCATATAAATGATAGAATGTCTATTTTTACTGGTCAGAGACACTAAGAGCTTATGCATTGGTAAAATGTTCAGTAAGGTGTATGTCTTCTACTGGTGCAAGTGTTTTGTCTTTTTTTTTTAAATGATTCTCTAATAGGGCATTCTGCATTCAGCTTTGGTTTTGTTTGAATAAACATTGGTTTAAGTCTAAAAATATTGAGAATTTTTAGTAAGATATAATTTTTGTAAAATGTAAAAAAGAAAAAAAAGATACATGTACTCCCACGAGTCACTTTTAGATCCGCAGAAGTGAAACCAGTAGAGCTACAATATCTTCAGAGACATCTGGTCAAATTGTGGTCTTATTACAGTCAAAATTATTGATTTTAAGCTCAAGTGCCTAAATATTTGAGATGCTTAAATTCACATGATTAAGAGTTTTGTTTTTTACAATGAATATCTTTTCTAGAACTATTTATATGGTAACTAAATTAGAATATATGCAGAGTGCTTTACAGTAATTTGATTCCATGAGGGTGTAAGGTACATGTAGTGATTGCTTTCTTGCAGTGGATGAGAAAGTAAGATAGTAATACATAGTCTAGCTAGATATGGTTGGGGACACATTGTTAATTTATGTGCATTAAGTTGAATTTTTTATATGAATTAAAATGAATCCTCTACTGTCACTGGTTTGCACATATTTCAGGGAAATGTTTCCTTTTTTAAAAGTATTTGTCAAGCATAAATAGTATATTTGATATATGTTTATGTAAGAATTCAATCTGTTTTGGAAAAATGTTTATTTTCAATAGCTTTAATACTTGGATAGATCTAGATTTAACCTTTTGAAACTTTGATCAACTATTTAATTTTCTTATTTAACCATATATGTCATATCACTGAAATATATATGTTAGGTTGTATATCCCTCAGAGTCTTGTGTCTGTTGTTTATTTCCTTCAGAATATGTACAGTTAATTCCTAAGTTGAAAATGGTTGAATGACATTAAAAACTTAAATTTCAATATAGAAAGCAAGATCTTGCATTTGATAAGTAACATTTTAGATCTATAGAGAAGAATGAAATGAAATAGTTGTCAAGTTGCAAAGATTGAATCCTTTTATGAATTGAACAAAAGATTGAAAGATTTTCTGTAAAATTTACAAACAATTATTTTTGCAAAACAATTTGATTGTTACTGAGGGATGTACATTACTAAAATAATTATATAATCATCTTTCTTCTGTGTTTAGTGCATGATTTGATATATAATATTAAACTCAAAGATAATTGCTCTGTGCAGTTGACAAGCACTTGGGATAAAAGAAAATAATTCTAATGCGATAAAAGAGAGTTTGTTTTTATGTAAAGGTAGAGGGAGACAATTTGATGTACATTGTATGTTTGATGTACATTGTGTGATTGATATACATTATATGTTTTCTTTTTCTGGTAACACATTGTATCAATGTAGATAAAGTTATTTATTATACACCGTAAATACTCATTATTTGCCACAAAAAGTAAGATATTAAGTAAATCAAATTATTTTCTGTAGCATTACTATCATGATTTTATATTTGTTGAACATTTCTAAAATATATGTATAATAATTATTGTGTATTTTAGCTCTTTTTTTTAATTCATGCATAACCAAAAAATCATCTGTAATTCAAAGTAGGTATGATATACAGTGTTTATGATTTGTACTCTATCTTTTAATGATATGATTTTATCACTGTAAAACAATAATGGAGGTTATTTTCTTTGGTTTCAGTGACTTTCTGGAGTATTGATCTGAAAATAAGTTGGTTTGTGTTATGTTCAGCTCCATAGAATCTGTATAGAGCTGTGAGGGACACAGTTACATACTAAAAAAATGATGTAAATGTCTAGGTTGTATATGTACAATGGACTGTAAATATTCAGTCTTTTTTGTATTCTTCTCACTGGAGGATGGGGAAGAAATGAGATCATGTTGCTTTACCAAATTTTGACAATTCAAATGAGTTTATGGACTTAAAGTAAAAGTATTTATTATATATTTATTTTTAAAAGTATTACTGCCTAATGACTGTGATTGGGGAAAGGTGTAATTTATTGTTACCTCATTCTTTGAATGTAAATGTAGGCATATTGGACATGATATGATATGTTTGATAAATAAAAGGTGGACATTTTTTTCTCAGTTTTGTAAAATTGTATTGTTTGCTCATTCATCTCAATGAATATCATAGTTCAAAATATCTGACGTTTATTTGATGTTTTAGGAGGACCTGGAATATCAAAATTGTGAAGAACGTGTGGAAAACAGATATTTTGAGCTATGAATTTGAGAATGGTTTATTACAGAAAACAAGATGTGTTTGTGAAACACTGTTACCACTGTGTGGCAGCAGATGTTTCTCAAATGCAAACTTCAAAGGTCAAGGTCACAATTTTTGGTACACAAAGGAAGGTCTTGTCACGAGGAACGCACCTGTGAAATATAATAGCCCTAGTTTTAACTGTTCAAAAGTTATGACCAAAGTTAAAGTTTATAAAAGTGGTTCAAACTCTTAAGGTCAAGGTCAAAAGGTCAGATATGTTTATACCCACTGAAAGGTCTTGTCACAATGAATAAATATGTGAAGTATAAAAGCTATAGCTCAAACTGTTCAAAAGTGATAACCGGTAACTATAAAGGTTAAAGTGTGGATTTTTATTGTAAAAGTGGGTCAAACTTCAAGATCAAGAGGTCAAATTTGGTTGTATCCAGAGAAAGGTCTTGTCACAAGAAATACACCTGTGTAAATTGAAATCCATAGCCCCACTTTTTTGAAAGATATGAAGTTTTTGCACACTGATGGATGGACAGGTCAAAAACTATACAACTCTGAATCTTTTGTTAGGGAGCATAAAAGACAATATTTTGACTGTTTCTAATCAGCTCCATGCCTCCACTGCACTTCCACTGGAAGTTAATGTGAATATTGAGTATGTGCATACATGTATATAGATGTGTCTGTGAAACGCTGATGACCCCGTATGGCGAAGATTAAACTTTTCTTAAATGCAAACTTAATATATTGGTATCCAAAGTAGGGTATTCTAACTGGTAATACAATTGTGAAATATGAGAGTAGCCCAAGGTTAAGGTTTTCTCATAAGTACAGAAATCTCCAAGGTCAAATTCAAAAGGTCAATGTAATTGGCACCAAATGAAAGGTCTTGCCACAAAGAATACATATTTGAAGTATAGAAGCCCTAGCCTAACCCTTCAAAAGTTTTAAGTTCAAGGGTAAAAATTATAAAATGTCGGTCAAATTCCAAGGTCAACGGGTCAAAGTTCTTTGAATCCAATGAAGGGTCTTCTGATAAGAATTACATATGTTAAGTATGAGATCCCTAGCCCTTAGTGTTCAAAAGTTATGGCCAATGTTAAAGTGCGGAAAGCTCCAACGTCAAGGTCAAAAGGTCAAGGTAATTGGTATCCAATGAAAGGTCTTGCCACAAAAAATACGTATATGAAATATATGGAAGCCCTAACCCTAACATATCAAAAGTTATTGCCAAGATTAATTTTTTTTAAATGTAGGTCAAATTCCAAGGTCAAAGGGTCAAAGTTCTTCACATCAAATGAAAAGTCTTATCACAAGGATTGAATTTGTAAGGTATGAAAGCACTAGTCCTACCCTTTAAATGTTATGGTCAAGGTTTGCTTTTAAAAAGTAGGTCAACTCCAAGGTCAAGGTCAAATTTCTTGGTATCCAATGAGGGGTCATCTCACAAGGATTACATATGTGAAGTATGAAAGCACTAGCCGTTTTCAAGGTCAGAACGTCAAGGTTGTTGGTATCCAATGAAAGGTCTTCCCACAAAGAATATCTGAAGTATAAAAGTCCTGGTATCTACTAAAAGTTTGGAATTTTTATGTAAAAGCGGGCCAAACTTCAAGGTCAAATTGGGTGGTTTCCAAAGAAATGTCTTGTCACAATTAATGTACATGTGAAATATGAAAGTCAAAGCTCCACTAAATCAAAAGTTATGGGCAAGGTTCAAGTTTTTGTGGACAAACAGACAGACAGACGCGACCCGACAGAATCTATGCACTCCCGAAACTTCGTTTACGGGGGCATAAAAAGGGATTTTTTTTATGTTAGCACATACTCAATATTTACATTAAATACTAGTGCGCGTGCATGCAGAGGCACTTGTTTCCCATACGTATTTGGTAAAAATAAGTAGGGGTGCCCCGTATTCAAACAAGTGTCCGTGCATGCATGCCTCACAGAAGATCAAAAACAAATTCAAAGATCATCTTTCAAGTGTAATCAAAATAGAAGGTGAAAATTAATTCATGAATTATTCAAAAAAGTAACTTATTTATTTATTAAACATGAATTTAGCCGATCAGACCCCACAACTTGCTATTAAAAATTTAAACAGAAAGCGTCTGTCACAAAAGCTTTTAAACTTGGTCATAATTTTTGAATGAGGAGAGATAAGGAATTCATACCGTTTAAGCAGATTTTTAGCGTGGATTTAATTTTCGCATTATAAGCGTTATTAATGCGTTTTAGTTGTAATAGCTTCTTTAGTGAGCACTTTAAAATCGCTAAAATTACTTCTCGCTGAAAATAAAGTTTTGAATTTTAAGGGCAAATCGCTAAATCATCTCGCTAAAATTACCACTTGTATATGATATTTCTCAGCTGTATCTGTTGGTGATTACTTTTGAGTGATAAATGATTAGGGCATTCATATTTGACATCCTATCCACTAAGATATCGAATAAGGGACCACTATTTTTTTTTTAATTTGCTTATGTTTACACAAATTCAAGGTAGTTACCTTACATAATTTGTACGCAAAAGTGGTCTGTAATTCATTTGAAAAAAAAAATCATTGAGAAACCAAATTATACATTCCCTTGACTGCAACACCGTTTGGAATACCCAGCTTTGTAAAAATAATTGTGTTATTGGGATAATTGTAAAGACATTCCGCACTGATTGCTAATTGGAAAATTTAAATAACCTTGTTGATATCGAATATCATCCCCATTGATTTCAGATCAGTAGGAATTCATTGGACACGACAATACGGGGGCTATGTGACACCGTCCTGTTGTCAGTTCGACATAGATCACTGAGATTGGAATAAGTGTTTATTTTTACATCAGACCCATTCATTAAATGAATGAGATAAGAATGATATATCTGGGCAGTCAGTCGTGTCCCTTTTGCCCAATGTTAAATTGTAGAGGTAGAGTCCGACCTCTTTTTAAAGGCTTTTGAAAAATTAGACAAAAGAAAGATGTACGCGTAGGAGAAATTGTGGAACTCTTACATACACTATGAATAGGAATTTATAGACTGTTTAAAACTCCATACAACGGAGAATTATGCGTGGAAAAGACGGATTTAAATACGTTTATCTTTGGGACATGTTTATACCGGTATAAGAGGAAAATATGGGTCATTATTGACTTTTTCTTTGTGAAACACTGCGCAAATGCATCAACAATTTCAGGTATATGCCCTATTAATTCATGGAAGATTTTGAATGTAGTCGTGGTTGGATATCTGTGATCTGTTTGTGTTAAATGCAATTGTTTTTGGTGGTCAAGTTGTTGAGTATGAGATAATGGCGACATCGCAAAACCAGGAACCGGTCACAAATGGATTCCAGAATGGCAATAGTCTCACGGAGCGTATGAATAAATACAAAGTGGATGACGAAAAAGACACAACAGAAAGTACTTCTTCTGGAGAACAAAGTTCGCCTCTCTTTAAGGATGAGGCAGAAAGACTGAAACATTTACAGAAGATCCGGGCTTCTCCTACCAGCTCAGCAGCTTCTAGGATAAGAAATAAAACCCGGAGTTACGAAGTTCTCAATCTTCAAAATGGGACTCAGACATACGACAATCTCGGAGTGTAAGTACCGGGTTTAATCAAAATTATTTAAGAAGATGATATGCTAATGAACTTTATTTCTTTGACTTTTGGTTTCCATGAAAGATCGGGTATTGCTCATTCTTATCAAAAAATAACAGAGATTTAAGATCATATCAAACATTAATATGAAAAGTCTATACAATAAATTAAACATGTGTTCAAACAACGAAGATGTCAACGACATTTTCATACATTTTAAATTAATTAAAAATAGAACAAGAAGAAACTCATGTTTTGTACCTTTAATTTAATAGCATCTTTGTCGTCAGTTTTATCTGTCAATACTATACTTCATGAAGTCTTGCATGTATAAATTATCAATTACAGGGTTCAAAGCTCAGCACCAAAGATCCCATCAAGGGCAGCAGCACTAGGTAGGTCTACAGCCTGACCACGGTGTCATTATAATGACGTAATAGATTAAATGATGAAAGGCAAAAGTACTTCAATTTCAAAATGAAGCTTCTACTGTTTATTTTATCAACTGTTTGTCTCAAACTTCGTAGAATATATATGGAATTAAGATGAGTTTCTGTCATTTACAGCAGATCTTCCCCCATTAGTTATTCCGAAGGACGGCAACCTGCAGAGTTTCAGTGTGGACGAAATGGCTACATTTTTCAGGTACATGAGAGTGAATGAAGAAATAGTTCAGAGACTTCATCGAAAGGAAATGGACGGCAGGAAGTTCGGGAAACTCAAGGACAAAACACTGGAAGACTTACAAATCAAAAATCCAATTCTGCTTCATTTCAGGGACAGATCGAGCAGAGATCGAATCGGTTTCATGTTATAGGAATAATGCCATTTACTGAAGTGGAAGTGATTAGGGAAAATCAATGTGATACTTTCATAGTGCCTGATATTATTACAGATATTTACATTAATAATCATAATATATCGTTCATTAACAATTCAATTTTGCCGAAGGGTGATTTTCTGCTTTACAGTGACAAAAATCAGTGTTTTGAGAGAGGTGAACAGAAAGTTTCGAATTGAGCTTTAAGTATATATTTATAAGAGTGTCCTTTCAAAATCTGTTGTATTTATACTTCATGTGAAAAATATATATTTTTTTTATTTGGGTATTATTTTGTGAGCTCAATGCTCCTTGTACCTCTAGTTTATATATCAGTACATTTGAATTGTATATTATTTATTTTGGTTATATATCTGCAGTTTGAATGTTATTTATACCTTGTTTAATATTGCAGTTTACTTTTAAGGTCATTGAATACTCAGTATACCGGTATCCTGTCTACTACTTAATGTGCATGTGTTCATAAATAACCATTTATATTCATACATTTGTCCATATATTATTCGACTTTCTTTCACCCAGAATAATTTCTGTGGGAATGTTCTTTAATAGATATTACCGGTAAATACATAAAAATCTAATCACAAAGTCAACAATAGGAAAACTTGTCAGTAAAATCTTTTCTCATAACATCATCTGAAAATCAGATAACACTCTTTCGTGTTGCCTTTGAAATAAAATGCTTCTTCTATAACAGTTTTATTTCTTGTCAGTTCAAAACAGATAACGTTCCTTTGCTCAGCCTTTCAAATAAAAGGCAGGTTTACATGATGATGTCTGTGTGTAGATTTTTTTGTCTTCTTTTGATGGGAGATAACGCACCTTTCTTCAAGCGATCAACTGAAGGTAAAAGACTGGAAGATTATTGAGAAAAAAGATTAAAATAAACTAAATGCATGTAATACGATGTTTTAAAATTCAAGAAACATTTTATTCGTTGGAAGCAATTGTACAAAGTGACATTAGCATTTTTTTTTTAATCTTTAGGTGTATCGTATCGTAATTTTTCAAATTTTTTGAATTCTGCATATCACATTGTCAGTTATGTTCTGTTTGTAACATGTTGAGCGTTTTGAATACCCGGGGGTTGTTTTCTCATATGTTGGTCCTATAATCCTCGTAATCTTAAAACTCTTCCCCATTTATTCTATGGAAGTGAAAACAAGTTTTTGTGGTGAACAAAGACAAAAATGTTGAAAGCTAAAGAAACAGATACTTAGATACTTTGTCTATTGTTCATAAATCGTTTGTTTATTTGTTAAGTCTATCTTTTAACCAAATAATTGAAATGAGGTGAAGAAAATTCCCAATTTTCCCTCAAAAGTAGAAAACTGCATAAAAGGGTGTAAGAGTTTTTCAAAGAATACGCACTGTAGAACAAAGTACTTTAGGTCATATAATACCTTTTTTTACGGATTTCGGTCAGCCTTTGTACGCATTTCTTTGTGAAACCAATCCTCTGTTCTCTGTAAACACAAAGACTGAATGTGAATTTTTAAAACAAGATATTTATTCAATATTTTAGAACATCGTGGGATTTAAAAAACGATTATTCAACAATTTCTTTAAATATTAACATTAAATTAAACTTTTAAAGATAAACTTACACGCAATTTTGAAACTAGTACAAATTGTAATTTCTTTGGTGTTGATATAATTTCACGAAATACAACTGAAAATCTATGAAAGAGGAACAAAGTCACATACTTTTTCAAGAATTCAGCTTTCAAACCTTAACCAACTGATTCATTGCAGAAGGTCATTTCCTTTGAGCCCCTTTGATACAGAAAATTCGGACAGACATACTACACTGTAGTACCAAACTCTGTCCAAACTTCCTGTTCTATAGAGCTAGGCATCTTCCTTTGACAAGACGTTCTAGAGCAAAGTGTACAGCAAGAAACCATGTTGCCCTATCTTCTCTTTGGATGTGTCTGAAGTGACCAAAAAGAAAAATAATTTCTGTGACTGATCTGTTTCTGGCAAAACTTCCAAAATTACACATTGTGTACTCTGCTTCTCAGACTGAAGAACAGAATCCTATGTAATGTTTCATGTTATAATTAAGCACATGAGTAACTAAAAACTTAGGTCTTATTGATAACTTTTTGTGGTTTGAAGTCTGTTTTACTCGCTGAACTTCATTGTTTTTATTTTAAAGCTTTCCCAGTTTGTCTCTGCTCTCCAATGACTAAGTCAATACCCGCCTTCGCAAATTAGTGTGTCATAACACATATCATGACAAGGCCCTCAAGTAAATCCAAACACAAAAGAAGCCTACACTTATTAAAAACTGACCTCATTTCTTGAATGGTTTTTCAGGCCTGACTGACTGCTTTCACGCATGCTTGGGCATGAATTCAGGTTGAACGAAGTTTCGTCACACACAATAACACGGCAGTCATATGTATATATAAAGACCGGTAATTGGAGTAAAATGGCAGAGTTTGACAGTAGTGGACCCCATATGAACGGACACATTAACGGGGCGATGACCAACGGACACTCGGATACGGAGACAGACAAACAGAGCGAGAGCTCCACCACATCATCAACACGAAACCTCACCAGGTGAGTTACCACACCCGCGCACGTGCAGTGGTACTTTGTTTTTCAGGGACAAAAAAAGTAATTTTGGTATTTACAAAACATATAGTTTTAATTTACTGATTTTAAACGTACATAAAGTCAAACAAACAAAAAATTAAAACATGTCATCGATAAATTGATTTTTTTCCCATCTGATTATGTTTGCGATTACAGCTTTATTTTATCGTTTTGTGTTTTAGAAATTTAAACTTTTATGGTATATAAAATCTTTTATCCCACAACTTCCTATCTGGTAATTCAAATCGTTCAAAATCAGTGAAGCTGTGTTAGACTCGATCGGAATCCAGCTAGACGGGTTCTATCTCTCTAGACCACTAATGGATTATTTATAGTTTTCAATACACATGCAAATTTGTCAGGACGGGGTATGCAGATGGTGTGTACAAAAGAAAAAGGACAATATTTGTACTTGGCTCTCTACTTTAAATGTTTCTTGTTTGTAAAAAAACGCACTTGTTCACTGCGTTAACCCCGACAAAGAGCGGATTGAGTGTCGTCTGTACCAGAATGAGACACGGATATACGGGGGTTAAGGTGTACAATAACACCTTATTCTACCCCTGTTTTATTTCGGAAACAACTTGTCTGTCACCTTGACGTAATCAATGCCATCGAAACCCGCCAACAGACGATAGGAACCGATTATAAAGCTATATCTTTTCTTCAACTTTTTTCTTTCACCCAAAAAGCGCAAAATAAAGCTATTTCTTTTCTTCGTCTTTCCTTCACCAAAAATACAAGAATCAGCGGAATAAGTTTTAAAATAAAATACATTTTGTACAGTGAATTACAATAGCTGTAAAGGTTCCCTTACAGCGCCATCTTCATTATCTTGTCCAGTCTCTTGTAAACGGCTAAAAATGTTTTAAGCTAAAGATTTTCAACGTGAAAATAAACTCATTCCAATTTTAGGTCTGAAGGAACCCGAAATTTCCTTTTTTTTCAAAGATACTATGTAAATTTGACTAATTTCTCTACTATTGTTAAATAATTCTCACGCTTTCATTGCCAAAAAATTCTCTTCCAGACACCACTTGATTACTTTTAAGTCATAAAGCTACTTTAAAATAAATCAAATTATACCGAACAATTACCCTTTTAATGCATTAAAAAGGGTAAGATTAATTTGGTATCGTGTAACAAAACTGTTGACTTCATTATTACAATCATAGAGAATTACCGATATTAAAATTTGGTTTTTCTGTTATGTTTTGTGTTCATGTCATTGTCCCAGAGCTAGAGTTGAACCATAGTATACATGTATAGGACCTTGAAGTTACGAAAGAGAACGCAGCATCAAATAATGATATGCAAACTTTATATGCAAGCTTATTCAAATGAAATTGTATATTATAAAAAAAAAAACAACATGCTGACAGGGTTTCATTTTATTTTTTGCTGTTTATTGAAGGCGTAGAGGAAATCCCAAAATGGTGCCCACACACAATTTGAACACCATTGATTACTAATTAAAAGATAAATATATAAATGAAGATTGTCAAGTCGTACTGTTTGTCTTTATTGTGTAACAAATAGATAGGTGCAATAGATAGTCGTTCATTTACCACAATAATGCCTCCCTCGCTCATTATACGCTACGATGTAATTAAGGAATGTCATTTAACTTACGCATACCGCGATTTATTTTTTGTTTCTCTTTGGTTTTTGTCTTGTTATTGTCAAAATAACCTGTGGATGAACAAATAATCTACAGGGATAGTAATTTTGAAGGCGTTATTCAAAAAGTTGAAGTGTAAAAATTCAAGAGAAGAGACAAATAGACATATAGCCGTAGGGTATTTGTTTACAAATAGCTTCAACACCTTATGTGAATTCCGTGGTTTTTGACATACTCTATCCTACAATTTACATAAATGATTGATAGGAGTTAATTTTGAAAGAGGGAAAGAAAATGGTGTTTATACACCTTTAACAACCAGACAATTAGCTGATAATACTCTCTTATATTTGGCACTGAGTGTAAAAGAAGCACAGTTTAGGCCTCTGCTTTTTTTCAAATAAGGTGTGTATATGGATTTTCCTTTTTTTATGCAGTAGAGATCTGCCTCCAGTTCCAAAAATAGAACACCCTCCTCCACTTCCAAAGGATCCCCCTCGGACAGACAAACTACCACCCAGAATACGAACAAGTAGACCACCTAGCAACAGTAAGTCTCAGTTAAATTGCATGTCACAAGGTTTTGATCCGCTCCCTTTGTTTGCGATGATCTGTGTGCTCACACAAGTCTCTCTGCAATAAAAAGTCTTTGTATTTCTTTTAAAAAAAAATTTTTTCACAAGAAAAAATAGAAGATTTTATCTAATGTTATATCCTAAGATTGGCAAGATGGTCATAGTTTTGAAACATCTTAACATTGAAATCTTTTATTAGATTTCTTTGAAACATACAGATAAACATGTATATAGTATTTGAAATTAATTTCAACATCGATTATCTGGATCTTTGTACAGACAAAGCGATTTGGTTATGTAATATTTACATTTGGCAAAATTGATCCAAAGGCGCAATCCCAACCAACCACAACCAAGAGTAAATATCGGTACACCCTTGCACATGTCAAATTTCAGTGATGAAGAACTAACCTTTCCGACTATGAAATACCCGTTTCTTATGAAGAAATACACCTATATCAAAAACAAATGCATGTATATATAATTATGCTTATCTCAAGATTACGCAGATTTTGATTTGAAAAAATTCTTTTTTTTAACAGCAGTTACAAAATTCATCCCAGAAAATGAAATAACGATACCCAAAGACGGAAACCTATCGTCATTCAACACAGAAGACATGGTGACCTTCTTCCGACATCTGGGGGTCGAGGACAGAATTGTAAATCATTTACAGAGAAAGGGACTCACTGGCAAAAAATTCTCATCCCTTAAAGACGCTGACCTGGAAACAATCGGAATCAAGAACCCCATTGTGTCGTATTTCAGGGACAGAAGCAAACCCAGCAGCAAAAAGAACGTACCTTTTATACTGTAAAGAAAATTGTGCAAGTCAGTGAATATCCTTGTATTATATCGGCACTACAGAAGTGTGAAAAGTGGGTTCCGCATCCCAACTTTGGTGCTTTGATTCATGACGAGAAAAAAATACATCTGAATATATATATATATATATATATATATATATATATATATATATATATATATATATATATATATATATATATATATATATATATATAATGGTTTATTATAAACATTTTCCAGGATGTGCAATTCCATATATGGTACATGCAATACGTTATTAGGATGGACAACAAAGAAGACTGTCTCTTAAAAATACATCTTTAAAATATTGTCTATCTCCAATACATTTGATACTTGAATTAATATTATACATTATGAATATTCTTTTGATGTCCATATTTAATGTATATTTTTGTAATGTCCATTGATGCTATGTGCCAAAGATGCGTGTATAAATGAAATTATTTTCAAGACAGGAAAGGGACGGTTAAAGCAAGAATATAATCCACGTGTTTACACGCAAACACAAAGTATAGAAATGTTTCAAATGATTTAGAACAAGGATTTAATTCTTTAAACCATGTAATGAAGTGGCTGAATTGTATATTCTGAATGGTGTAAAACTAACAAGATTTAATTAATTCCTTGATTGCATTATAGTATGACACATAATCTCC
This sequence comes from Saccostrea cuccullata, assembly GCF_032062105.1. Taxonomy (NCBI): domain Eukaryota; kingdom Metazoa; phylum Mollusca; class Bivalvia; order Ostreida; family Ostreidae; genus Saccostrea; species Saccostrea cuccullata. The sequence continues at coordinate 271,930 of NW_026933001.1, forward strand.
ATGTCCTTTGCCTTTAAACTACATATGAATTTTATTGTAGTACATTTCTTCAGAAAATTAAATGGGACTTTAGTTAAATTTCTACACTAATGTCACTAATGTATTTGGAAAATTTGGGAATTTCACTCAAATCATGAACTTTTCCTTCAAGATTAGCCGTGCGGAAGTTCTTCAGTACCAGGATGCATCTGTGTAAACGTTTCCTCCTTGAAATCCGGCTGTGATACCTCAGTTATAAATAGCGGTGATGGAAGAAAGTGATCGTATCGTGATTCTTGTTATATATTTGCTCATTTGTTTATATGTATGATTATATATACATTATATTGTATTTTATATATAACCATATGGTATATTCTTCTAATTATATAGAGTATATTACTTAAAATATAAATTACAAACAATGCAGAATTGTTGTCTCTGATCATAAATAATCAAAGGATTAATTACACCGTTGATTGGAGGTACCCTTTGACTCTACTATAGATTTCACAGCGGTATGGAGGTCCTGGGTTTGAATCCGTTCTCCCATCTAGCGATTTCACATGGCTTTTGCAGTAAGCTGGCATAACATCCAAGAATGCTCCAGCTTCCTGCTTGTTTGATCAGATACCCAGGTCGAAACTTGTATAGTTCTTGACTCTCTGTCACCAGGCAACCAAAAATAATGTAAAATGGAAAACGAAGGATTCAAACTCGTTTCTTCAATAAAAAGTGTGTTTTACCATAATTGCTTTCACATTGCTGTAAAACTTGCATATATGTATACCAAAGCGGTGCTGAACTAGTAATTATAGCAAATGAAAATCCTTGTGATACAACTGATGTACGAAGAACATAAAATAATGGTGAGGTGTGTTACAACGCGAAATGTAATAACAACACGAAATGTAATAAATGGATTACATTACAACGTTTTTCAACAAGGAATGGCTTTTCTAATTCACTGTATAAAATGTAATAACGCATAATGTAATAAAAATATTTTTAGATTATTACATTTTGCATATATTTACATAAAATACTTTCCTGGTGAAAACAAACCTACAATCTATACTTCTTATCCTTGTCAACTGGCAAAATAGGGAAAACCTTTATTTTGTAAAAGAATTAAATCAGTGCAAAATGTAATAAAATAATATGTAATAAAACAAAATATAACTTAATGTTTTTTAATTGACTTTAAAAAAAGTTTTTAAATTGATTCAAATATATACATGTAACCAACATGGAAAACACGTTTCTAATTTGCGACACTCTATAATTTGAAAACATTTATTAAACTGATTTTGAATACATGTAGCTAATTAAATGAATATATTATAAAATAAATTAATTAAAAAATTTAAAAAAATTGCATATACCTTTTGTTTTAACTTGGTATGTTGTCTTATATTTTATCGACTTATCAACATAAAAAGTGTTATACTCCTTATTTATGAAAATTTTGACTTGTATTGGGTGCAAGTACATAAAGAAGTGTGTTATTACTTTTATTGCGTTTATTGCCTTTTTCAAATATCGATCTAAACAAAATATTTATTCATGTCAATATAGTTTTGTCGCAATATGTAATTATCCAAAAATATATATTTTTGTTACGAATTAATTTTGCTGGAGCGGGAATTACAATTAATCTTCACTTCACTTGGGAAGCTTATGTATAACGTATTTGGCTGAAACAAAATGAAAAATATTTTGAAAATGGAGATGGAGAGACAGCAACAGTTAAATTAATGTGTGTTGTTACTTTTTGCGTATATTACAGTTCACTGCTTATATCTCTTGAGTTCAATGGGAATTGTAAATGTAATGAAGCGCAACACTATGTAAAAAGTCACAGGTTTATTACATTTCGCGTTGTTATTACATTTCGCGTTGTAACAGAGGTGCCCTTTGATGAACAAAGAGTGAAAGTAAAACTCAACCATAAACATGTGTACTTTGTTAACGCATTGAAAGTATCCATCTCTGAAATAGCATTCACATTACAACGTTTTTCAACAAGGAATGGCTTTTCTAATTCACTGTATAAAATGTATTTCATATTTCTGGTACATGTATTTCAAAAATATTTTTCAACATGTACAACTGTGCAGTGTTACGTTGCATATATTAAAATAGTCATAAAATACTTTCCTGGTGAAAACAAACCTACAAAAGTTGTATCCTTGCAATAGCCAACTGGCAAAATAGGGAAAACCTTAATATTTTGTAAATTCATCCTTTAAATCAGTGAAAACATACATGAGATTGAATTATGAAGTGAAAGGCATTCCCGCCCCCGCCAAAAAAAATTTAAAAAACTGTGAAGTATACACAAAAATTTAAATGAAAATTTTTATATATCTTTATGAGTTTCATATCAACAATTTATATGATATGATTATTAGCGTCTTTTATCAATTTGAAAATCCTCTCGATAAAACTTAAAGCAATAAAATCAATTGAACAAAAGACTATCATTATTAATGCTGAAATCTTAAAACAATTTAAAAAGAAAAATAAAGCAGCACTTTATATATATTGATAAGCGAAAATAAGAAGTGATTTGATGGAGACTTAAAACACATAAAAAATAGATCAATTAATATTGCTAGAATTATGTGGCAATTTCCAAAAGATCCAATTATTAGAGGCAGATTTAAACAGTATGCTAAGTTATGTAAACACAAACAAATACAATATCAGCAGTCCTTAATTGCAAGGCTTGATGCTTTAATCAAAGCAAAAGTTTTGGATAACCCCAAACTTTACTGGAATCTTGTATTAAATATGATAAATCTCCTGACTAGACAACATTTTGAATCATATGATTAAATACGGTCACAATGCTCTACTACCATCTTTAAGAAATATCTTCAATGCTTACTTATCACATGGACTTTATCCTAAATCATGGGCTGAGGGATATATATAACTGTTCTGCACAAGACAGGGGATATCAGTAACCCAAACAATTATCGTGGCATTACCATCACTAGTGCAATTGGAAAATTGTTGAACAGTATTTTGACTAAAAGACGATAAATATCTAGAAAAAAAAACAAAATTATCAATGATTGTCAAATTGGTTCTTGTAAAAAGGCAAGAACATCTGATCACATGTTTATTTTAAGAACTTTATTTGAAACATATTGCTCTCAGAAAGAAGGACGGCTCTATGCGTGTTTCATTGACTTTAGAAAAGCATTTGACACAGTAATACATGAAGGCATCAAAATTAAAAACTGCTAGAAATTGGTCTTGGATCTAAATTTTATAATAAAATTAAGAGTATGTACAATTGTAGTAGATCATGCATTAAGTTAAACAATCAAGTCACTGAGATTTTCCCCACTAAGCTAGGAGTAAACAGGGAGACAATCTAAGTCCAAATTTATTCAAAATTTTTATCAATAATCTTCCAGACTACTCCAATAATATAACTAATGATAATATTCAGTTACATGACAAATTACTTCACTGTCTAATGTATGGTGGCATACTTATGCCATTCACATATTTTTTTGTCATCATATCATGTCAAGTCAAGATAACTATCTTGTCAAGTAATGATAAATTTCTGGTTTGTCGACAAACACCGACTTTATATCTTGTCCAGTCAAGATAAGCTATCTTTTTTTGTTGCAATAGCTATCTTGACATGACGAGATAACTTTAGTCTCGATACAAGATAAATTATCTCTTTTTGTCGAGATAGCTTTCGCAAAAATACGATAGCTTATCTTGACGGAACAAGATAAAAATCTGTGTTTGACGACAAACCTGAAAGTTATCATGACTTGACGAGACAGTTATCTTGACTTGACATGATATTCTATATTGACAAAAAAATATGTGGATGGCATAAATATGCAACCATACTAATGTATGCAGATGATATAGTTTTATTGTCAAAGTCTTCAAATGGTCTTCAACAGAAAGAAGATGGGCGTATAAGGCGGGCAGAGGGAATAGCGCGACAGATAAGAATTGAAAATATTTAATCTCAATTATATCCAAATTTTATTTCATATTTCATCTAATATTAAAGTATTCTTAATGTAAAATCTCTATAATTTACAAAAATCTCACAAAAACTGAAAATATTTGCCTATTTAAAAGCAAACACAGACTTAAAAAAATACTATATGTTTATGCCCAATGGGTCCTGATTTGGTAATAAAATCTATTTTATTCTATTCTACTCTATCCAGGAGAAAGATCTGTTATTAGCTCACCTCAACGAAGTTGGGGGAGCTTATGTAATACCCTCGGCGTCGGCGTCAGCGTCCCAGGTTAAGGTTAAGTTTTTTGGAGGAGTTTTCTTTTTAAGTACTTCTATGTCCTATATTGATTAGACATGCATTTAAGATGGTTCTAGAGTGTTTCATTGTACCAGTCAAAGTTTCAGATGCTGCAATTTCAGCAAAGGAATGACCAGGTTAATGTTTTTGGAGCAGGTTAACATTTTTGGTGCAGTTTTTGGTGTAGGTTTCATTTCCAAGTAACTATAAGCCCTATGTTGACCAAACTTGCATGGATGATACATCTAAGGATGCATACTACCGGGCTTGCTTCAGATGCTGAATCTGACCTACATTTTTCGGTTGAGTGAACAGGTTAAAGTTTTTGGTGCAGGTTTCATTTCCAAGTAACTATAAGCCCTATGTTGACCAAACTTGCATGGATGATACATCTAAGGATGCATACTACAGGGCTTGCTTCAGATGCTGAATCTGACCTACATTTTCCGATTGAGCGAACAGGTTAAAGTTTTTGGTGCAGGTTTCATTTCCAAAGAACTATTAGCCCTATGTTGACCAATCTTGCATAGATGATACATCTAAGAATGCATCCTACCAGGCTTGCTTCAGATGCTGAATCTGACCTATATTTTCCGGTTGAGTGAACAGGTAAAAGCTTTTGGTGCAGGTTTCATTTCCAAGGAACTATAAGTTCTTTAATGACCAATCTTGCATAGATTATACATCTAAGGATGCATACTACCAGGCTTGCTTCAGATGCTGCATCTGACCTACTTTTTGTGGATGAGTGAAAATGTTAGTTTTTGATGCATATTCATTTCCAATAAACTATGAGCCCTATAATGAGCAAACTTGCATGGATGAAACATCTTAGAATGCACACTAATGGACTTGCTTCGGATGCTGAATTCGACATACATTTTTCAGATAATAGACCAGGTAAAAGTTATGGTTGCAGGTCTATTACCAAAAACTATAAGGCTTATATAACATTGCATAAACCAAAGCCTAGTATTCCGACGGTCCGATAGTCCGACAACCCAGTAGTCCGACAACCCAGTAGTTCGACAGCCCAGTAGTCCGACGGCCCAGTAGTCCGACGGTCCGGTAGTCCGACATTTTGACCGTCACCAATATTGTAAAGAGTTAAAATCAATCCTATCAGACATTATTTCAATGAAATTACGAAAAACCGCCAAAACCAACAGGGTCTGATCATGTAAATAAATCAGACAGCTTCTTACAAAAGCTTTTAAAGCGTGAACCGAAAATCAGTGAAACCGAGCGTATAATAATGAAAATGCACATTGCATGCACATGACTTAAATGACCATTATTAAAGCAGGGAAGTATGGGGCGCCGTTTTTTTTTTTTATTTTAAAGGTATTTTTGATATCAAAAAACATTTTGTGATATCACAAATTTGAGTTATTTTTTTTTTTTATATCAAAAAATTCATTTTCTGATATCGAAAAATCATTTTCTGATCTAAAAAAATCCTCGGGACTTATGATATCAAAAACGTAATTTTTGAATCAAAAATTCGAATTCTTGATATCAAAGAATTGATTTCTATGATGCGCCGTTTTTATATTTTTGAGGTTTTTCTGATATCAAAAAAATTCTTGACATCAATTAATTTGAATCCTTGATATTAAAAAAATATTTTTTTATATCAAAAACTCATTTTCTGATAGCAAAAATTCGAATTCTAGATAACAAAAAAAAATTTATTTTAATATCAGAAATTCGAATTTGTGATATCAGAGAATGAATGACTTTACATCAAGAATTCGAATATTTGATATCAAGAACTCGAATTTTTTATATCAATAATAACTTTTTTGATATAAATCTCGGAAGATTTTTTTTTATCACAAAACGATTTCTTGATATCAGAAATTCGAATTCTTGATATCAAAAAAATGATTTTCTGATATCAAAAATTCGAGTTTTTTGATATCACAGCATTTCCTGATATCAAGAATTCGAATTATTGATATCAAGAATTTCATTTTTGATAACAGAAAATACCTCAAAAATATTAAAACGGTGCCTCATAGTTAAGTTGCTTTAATAGAAACCTTAAATCATTTTTTTACTTGAAAAGACGCATATTATCTAGCTCCGGCGAAAACAAAATAATTAAAGTCCGTCGAACACAAAATAATTAAAATAGTTTTTCTAAATATATGTGCTTAATAAAAAAGGGGTTTTTTGTGTTCAGTCCTTATGGTTAAATCTCAATCAACTCCTTGACATGACAAAGTTCTTACCTCATTTTGAAAACTCTCGGAGTACATCATGAATTCTGTTGTCAATGAAATTATAAAAAAAAATATAAAACAAGAAATCTGTGAGCCAATGCTCACTAGTAATACCCCCTCTCTGATGTAAATAAGCACTATCATGTTAATATACTGTTTACACAAGTTCAATTACAGGCAGATGAAGTTGACATCCGTTTCATATCAAAATTAATCCCACCATATGGCATGCCTGAACAAAGTATGTAATAAAATTTCAAGCATCTGCTATGAATAGCTAATGAGAAAACTGCTACAAAGATTTGTCATGTACGAAACGGACAGACGCACAGACAAACAGGAAGTTGATATCAGATTTAAACAAAAATGTATCCCACCATATGGCATGCCTCAGAGAAGATTGTATTAAAATTTCAAGCATCTGCAATGAGTAGTGGCTGAGAAAACTGTGACGAAAATTTGTTATGTATGAAACAGACAGACACACAGACAAACAGGAAGTTGACATCGGATTTAAACAAAAATGTATCCCACCATATGACATGCCTCAGCAAAGATTGTATTAAAATTTCAAGCATCTACGTTGAGTAGTTGCTGAGAAAACTGCGACGAAAATGTGTTATGTATGAAACTGACAGACGCACAGACAAACAGGAAGTTGACATCGGATTTGAGCAAAAATGTATCCCACCATATGGCATGCCTCAGAGAAGATTGTATTAAAATTTCAAGCATCTATGTTGAGTAGTTGCTGAGAAAACTGTGACGAAAATTTGTTTCGGACAGACACACGGACACACAGCTACACGGACACACAGACAGACGGACGGACAGACAGACAAACACACAAGGGTAAAACAGTATACCCCCTCTCCTTCGGAGCGGGGGTATAAAAAGATTTTTAATCTGTATCATTAATCAAACAAAACAAAATGAATATATGTTACAATAAGCTGTCATCCACAGAATATGAAATAAACAAGAGACCAAGGGGCCACATCGCTCACCAGAGCAATTTGCTAGGAAAAAGCGCTTATCAGATCAGAACTGAAAGTGAACTGAGGGGGGGGGGCTTGAATTTCAACCCCCTCCCGGGGAGGATCATGATTTGAACAAACTAGAATATACACTACCTGAGGATGATTCCACATGAGTTTCATCTTTCCTGGCCTAGTGGTTTTTGAGAAGATTTTTTAAATATGCCATTAATTTTTCTCAAATTCATAATTATACTCCCGCTCCGAAGGAGAGGGGGGTATACTGTTTTACCCTTGTGTCTGTCTGTAACAAATTTTTCGTCGCAGTTTTCTAAGAAACTACTCATCACAGATGCTTGAAATTTTAACACAATCTTCTCTGAGGCATGTCATACGTTGGGATACATTTTTGGTCAAATATGTTGTCAACTTCCTGTTTGTTTTTGCGTCTGTTGGTTTCATACATAACAGATTTTTTGTCGCAGTTTTCTCATCAACTTATCATAGCAGATGCTTGAAATTTTAGTACACTGTTTGTTAAGGCATGCGTTATGGTGGGATTTAGTTTAAATGAATCTGCTGTCAACTTCCTTGTTTGTGCATCTGTCCGTAATGGAACTTGAGTATATTAACATGATATTGTTTATTCACATAAGAGCGGGGGTTTTCCTAGTGAACATTGGCTCACAGATTTCTTGTTATCTCCCCTTTGAAAAGGGCATGGCCCTTCATTTGAACAAACTTGAATCCCCTTAACCCAAAGATACGTTGTAGCAAGTTTGGTTTAAATTTGCCCAGGTGTTCTCAAGAAGAAGATGAAAATGTGAAAAATTTACAATGACAGCAGACAACGGACAAATTTTGATCAGAAAAGCTCTGCTGAGCCTTTGGCTCAGGTGAGCTAAAAAGAAAAAACATTTTACGATTGAATTCAAATTATCTCAGAAATTAAACCAAATAAATTGCTGTAAAAACCCAAGACTTCTATTACGGGGGCATAAAAAAAAGATGTGTTTGTGAAACACGGATGCCCCCCGTATGGCAACATGCCAAATGCAAATTTTATATATTGGTACCAAAAGTAGGGTATTCTCATTGGAAATACAATTGTAAAATAGTAAAGAAAGCCAAGGTTTAAATATTTCATGAGTACAGAAATCTTCAAGGTCTAGGTCATTCGTATCCTATGAAAGGCCTTGCCACAAAAATACACATGTAAAGTATGGAAGCTCTAGCACTTATCGTTCAGAAGTTATTGCCAAGGTTAAATTTTCAAAAAGTAGGTCAAACTTCAAGGTCAAAGTTGAAGGGTTGCAATTAAATGAAAGGTCTTGTCACAGGGATTAAATATGAAAAGTATGAAAGCATTAGCCCTAAACCTTTAAAAGGAATGGTCAAGGTTTTTTTTTTATTAAGGAGTGAATTTAATAGCTACCCATTTTATACGGTATAAACTGGGTTGGGGCAGTTTACGCTTTATAAACCGCGAAGCGGTTTATAAAAAAGCGTAAACTGTTCCAACCCAGTTTATACCGTATAAAATGGGTAGCTATTAAATTCATTGCTTATAATTTAATTTTCATTAATTTGATGTAAGGAAAAAAGATGATTGTTCTAACAAAATGACTTCAATTTGTACAAATTTTGAATGTAACGTCAGGCGGATTGATACGTTTTTGACGTAAGTCATTGTGACGTAGGCAACCCATTTTATACGATATGAAGTAAATCTTTTATCCAATCAAATACAGCGTTACAACCAGAATTAAATTATAAGTAGGTCAAACTCCAAAGTCAAAGGGTCAAAAGACTTGCCATAACATGAAAGGCTTTGTCACAAGGATTAAATATGTAAAATGTGAAAGCATTAGCCATAACCCTTTAAAAGTTATGGTCAAGGTTTGCTTTTTGAAAGAAAGTCAAACTCAAAGGTCAAGGTCAAACGGTCAAAGTTCTTGGTATCCAATGAAGGGTCTTTTTCAGAAGAATTACATATGTGAAGTATGAAAGCCCTATCCCTTACTGTTTAAAAGTTATGGCTAAGGTTAAAGTTTTTTCACAAGTAAAAAAAGAATATCCAAGGTCAAGGTCAAAAGATCAAGGTTGTTGGTATCCAATGAAAGGTCTTGCCACAAAAAAAAATACATATGTGAGGTATAATGTCCTGGTTACTACTATTCAAAAGATATGATTAAAGTAAAAGTTTGGAAATTTTGTGTTTAAGTGGGTCAAACTCCAAGGTCAAGGTCAAAGTCAAAGTTCTTGGTATCCAATGAATGGTCTTTTCACAAGAATTACATATGTGAAGTATAAAAATCATAGCTCCACTAAATCAAAACTTATGGGCAAGGTTAAAGTTTTTGCGGACAAACAGACAGACAGAGAGACAGACGGATGGACACGACAAAAACTATATACCCCAGAAAATCGTTTACGGGGGTATAAAAAGAAAAGCCTTTTTATGGGGGTAAGGTGGGGTGATAATGCTTCATACTTAACTTTACATTCCAACTTAACACAGATCCGCGTTTTCGAGGGTGTGTGTTTTCTAGATGAGGGCAAGGTCACATTTTACTTAGTATGTATATAATGACTGCATGCACCCCCACTAGATCCGCGCATGACAAAAATAATGTAATTGCTAGCTCTCGAGAGCGCTTGCAAAGTTCTACGGTAGTCCATATGTCTGGAGTACGCATGCTCGGCTTCACGGTCGAATTGGGCATTCTGGGAAAACTTCGTTGTGTCATTAATGTATGTTTGATTATGAAGTTTAAAGTAAACTACACAAGAAAAACTTTCCAAGATTCTAGACATCTAGCTTGCGAGTTACTGTTACTCAACTATTATTCGCGATCGAGTGTCACGACTTACTGAAAGTCACGAATATTAATCGCCCCGAACAATTTAATTTTCTTTGTTTTATGTACAATGTTTCCTTATTTGTGGAAATTATAAACTGACGAATCGCAAATAATAGTTGGTTTACAGGATACCATCTTCCTGGATATACTGTATACAGGGTTATTTTCGCCCTTTCACACTTGCAAACAATTTTGCACCGTTTTAAATTCGCCCAGTCATAGTTTTGTTTAAGAAATTATGCTGTATTCTTTAAATTCGCCCCGTTTTAAATTCGCCCAAATGAAAGTAGGGCGAAAGGGGCGAAAATAAAACGGGGGCGAAAATTTCCCTGTATACAGTATTGCAGTAAACCTCATAAAAACTTTTATTTCTTTTCAAAATTTGTCGACAAGACACAAAAGCGTTTGTTAAAATGCATTTCCACACTGATATATTTTAATTCAATAAATTACACTTCACAAAAAATTATAACTCTACGAGGGTTGTTAGAGAAGTTCGCGGACACAATGAATTACGGGAAATCTGTTGTGTACTGTAAAGTATGACCTATGTCTGAATAAATTCCTACATTTTGTTTATTGGTATGTAAAAAATCAGGTCCATATTATAAAATCTAGAACATTTACAACGATTTTTACTATGAGGTAATGGGATTCACGGAGCAATCACTTGACGTAAGGCGACGTGACAACCAGATTTCAATCCATTAAGCTTTATCGCAGTTCTATAAATCTTTCGTTTCTTCAGATATTTCTTATCTTTTTTTCTATTTTAAAATTAAATATCTATATCAAGACATGTTACTTTTCTTCTATAATGTCTTTTGTACTGATTCGGATATTATTCAGATTAAAAAAAAGTCTGTGAAGTTAATCGATCAGGTATGGAAACTATGCAAAACCATATGGGCGCAACACAAGGTCCATGCGATACGGGGGTATTGAAGTATCGATGGTGTTAATCATTCAAAATGTTAATCCTTCCATTCTTTTGAAGCTACAACCATTTGAAAACTTGACCTTTGTAGGTGTAGGAAATTTCTGACAGATCTTAAACATTTTAATCTCTTTTTATACATTTTCTAGTCTGCATACACAATTTTTCCGTAGTGGAGTGCTCCATGACGCTTAATGACGTTCCGATTTTTGGCTGTGTTTTTACGCATTGATCATTTATAAACAGCTATAAAACAGTCATATACCCTCCAATTTAGTTCAAAATTTCTCCCAGTGACTTTTCATGAATACTTTAGCGGCAGGTAAAATATCATAAATCTCTGTGCGCTACAATTGTGCAATTTTTAATTTCAATTAAAAGTCTTTGTGATGTAAACGTGCCAAAATGTAGCATGCTCCGTGAAGCAAGTTTAATCAAAATAAAAAAGCGGTATATTTTTTAATAATCACGGGAGAGCACCAAATTCTTGTATATTTTTTGGAAAAAAGGTAAAGATTTTATCTGGAAAGTTTGAACGGTTTCGTTGAAATAGCGCGCTCACAATAGAACTTGTCCGCGAACTTTTCTAACACCCCTCGTACTATCACACTCCAGACTCATTAAACATTAAAGAATTCAGCAAAATAAATTAGTTGATCACGAGCCTTTCTTTCTGTGTTTAAAAATTGCTACGGCGCTAGATCACCAATTTTCTTTCTATGCGCCCGAATCGAAAGATCCGAGGCGTATATTGTTTTTGTCCTGTCTGTCTGTTTTTCTGCAAACTTTATCCATAACCTTTGAACAATGAATGGTTAAGACTTCATATTTGATATGCATACTCAACTAATCAACTTCTTTCTAATAATACCAAAGTCATGACCTTGTGACCTTGACAGTGACCTATATGCTATAAATAGCTCTTTCGAACTTTGTTGTTATTTTCTCCCTCGTTTCACTCCTCCGCAAATAAATATTTTCTTGACTAATTTATTGAAAAACAAAGAAAAAGAATATACTGTAGGATTGTTGCGTTCGTTACAAATCGCATTTTTATTCAAAACAAACAAATCAAACTAAAATTTTGCATGATAAACAATGCAAGGGCTTAGACACAAAACAACCTGCGATTCTTTGTAACGAACGTCGCATTAATCGAACATTCCCTGGTAAAACTATTTATAGTGAGCGCTAAATCGCTCGTGCATGAAAAACCAGTTTCTTAAGATACGAAGTTTCACGGAGAATACCGAAGTAAAAACGTAAAGAAATAAATCTATCTTCATTTAAAGATAAACTTGTTTTATATCATGTTTTGATATTCAATACGTATTTTCGTAGAGGTAGACAGAACCAGATCATTAAATTTTCTGTGTGACAGTTATAACTTAAAAAATGCACAGACAGGCGGTCTTTGATCCTGTTTTCTGCTGTAGGAATTAGTTATATGTGACTGCAAATTACCGGGCAGTCGGACTACTGGGCTGTCGGACTATCGGACCGTGGGACTATTGGGCTGTCGGACTATCGGACCGTGGGACTATTGGGCTGTCGGACTATCGGACCGTCGGAATACTGGGCGGACACCTAATTTTTTTATGTAGGTCTATTTCAAAGTATCAGATCAAAATTGCTTAAATATTTTCATTTTTGGAATGAACACTTTTTGTTGGTTAATTGTGTGACTTTGCCTTACTTAAAGACATATTCGTTGAGGTGAGCTCTGTAATCTCTGATTACCTATGTTTTTTTCCCTGCATGAGTGGCGACAGGTCGCCTGTTGTCATGGTATAGTAAACAATAGATATTGAACACATCGTCAAACCGGATACATTACAAAACAGGTCAAGCAAATCTTGTCATGGATAACTCACGACCGTGTTCTAAAGATGAATTCCGAGTGAAAAATTTTCTACTGGAATACGATCATCCACGTGATTTTGTCAAGTTTCAGGTAAGAAACATACCAAATCAGCTGTGACATTAATTCGTTGCCCAATACACTTGTTTCCCACTGTTTATTATTAAGAAAGAGTGAAATGCAGTTATCTATCACCGACTGTTGATAAATGAGAATGATAAATGATAAATGAGAATGCTGTCAAAATTTTATAATTTTCAAATTTTATAGTACATTATATTGTTCCACCCAACAAATTAAAAATTCCTATATTGCCGACTGATTACTGATGCAAGCAGATTTAACACGAACCCATAATTCAGCAATTCCAAGGTTTTTAAAAAACAACTTAGCCTATGGTTATTCAACACAAATAAGAGATCAACAATGATAGCTAGGACTTTTTTGCTTGAGGATTCTCTTCAATTTTGATATACTATTTACAGACTAAAGATGAAAGAATTTATCCTTTCCTGTAACGCAACTTCACATTTCAACTCAGGAAGCAAAGGGTGATCTATTCCGGAAGTCGACACTCTTGATCCTGGCCTTCGTTCTGATATAATATTTAGGTCTGTTCATCTTCATGTCCTTCTGTATTTTTTTTTTTTTTTTTACTTTTCGGACAATTCTCCTATTTTTCATAATAAAACGTCTTATGATAAATCCATATGCCTGAAAGAAGGCCTCCTGACCTTTTAAATTTGAGGAAAGGGTCAGACGGGGACAGCTGCTGCTGATGATAAAGTCGTTTTGAGATAATTCTTATTTTTCAACAAAGTATTTGCAATAAAATTTAAAATGAAGGCTTTCTATAACTTAAGAAATACCACTGTAATGTAATGAAATTAAACCCGGCAAAAGTTGACAAGATCAAGGTTTTTAAATTGTCTAGATATTTATTATTGTAAAGTACATCAGGCAGGGCATGATATAACAAACCTAGGTTCTGGCTTAAAATAATGTGTCAGGGAACAAACTAGCTGCAATAATTAATATTGCCCTCTCCGATTTTTTTATCTGATGTTTTCTGGAAAGGGCTACAATTCCACAGCATCTCCATAATGGTGCAAAAATATTTTTTAAATACGGTCGACTGCAGGAAGAATAAATTGTTTTTACATTCAACTTACTTCTAATAAAACGAAATTTTATTCATTGTCGACAACATAGCCCGTTAAACGTGATAACCATGTAAAATAAATCTTGTTTACATGTCGCTTCTACTCTGCAGCCATGACAGTTCACGCGTTACGTACTGAGACTTGCGTTTGAAATATCTAACTCAATAAAGCAGGCATCGGTGTTTATAAATAATCATGATCACTAAACATCGATAAATAAAATCATTCCATGTGCTATTTTTTAATAAATAGCGATATTTAGGCTTAAAATAAGGTAATTCCAAAGAAATCAGCCCCCTATAGATCCTTAATCTCATGGGTATGGAACACCAAATTAACATATATTCAAATATTTGTACCTATCTTCAAATAATTGCACCTATCTTCAAATAATTGTACCTATCTTCAAATGAATTGAAGATAGGTACAATTGAATTAAAGATAGGTACAATTGAAAAAATAGGTACCGCTATAGGTATAAATAATTATACCTATCTCTATAATTTACCTAGGTACAAATGAATTATACCTATCTCTAATGGAATTACACCTATCTTCAATTCAATTAAAGATAGGAATTATACCTATCTCTAATTCATTTGAAGATGTATAATTTAAAGATAGGTACAATTGATTTGAAGCCGTTCAATTAAGACATATCCATAAAGGAATTGAAGATAGGTACAATTCAATTATAAGGTTCAATTCGTTTTATGTTGTTGGTAAATAATGAACGCTCCCTTGGAGACAATATTGAGCACGCACAGAACCTACAAAGTGACGACAACAAGGATGAAAGGAGAAATAAAGGTTAATTCCCTCTCAAAAAGTAAATACTTAAAAAATACAAATGTAGGTAATCTCGTATTGCAGCCAGATGAAGAAATAAACTTTCGCGCCAGCTGTGACGAGGAAATGACGTATGATAAAGGGAGTAGTTGTTATTGCCAGTAATTAAAGATAGGTTCAATTCAAAACATTTCTATCTTCAATTCATTGCCTTGTTCTATCTTCAAATCAATTACGTAATTAAGTCCACTAATTCAATTGAAGATAGGTACAATTATTTGAAGATAGGTAAAAATATTTGAATATATGTTAATTTGGCGTTCCATACATGGGCTGTCCCAAAGTAATATCTGTTAAGATCAGTAAACATGGCGGATAAATTTAAGTTGTCATGTTGACATACACAAAAAATAACCGCTATATGGATTGTTCTGCATATTTTTGGATCGATTTATGTCTGGGATAACTACATTTAGAAAGTCCGGGTAAGACATGTTAATTAAATAGCCGTTCACTGACAGTAGAAATCCGTGTAAATGTTCCAGTTGCACCATATCTAGAGTTGTAGCCCTCTCCCAAACTGATAGAAAAAAATAAAATAAAATGAAATAAAATAAACGGAGAGGGCTACATTATTGCAGCTAGGGACAACCATTTCCTTAATTCCTCTACTAATTAGTAATTAAGTCCACCTACCTTCAAGAAAAAAAGACCTTTAAAATTTATAACCGACCGGTGTAAAAAGCTCCAAAAATTCTTAGTTCCTGGCGTCTACTTTCTAAAAACCTTGTACAGTAGTTTAAATGTTCCTTGTATCTGGGATCATAACATTTTTAAGATATCATAGACAATATGATTGATTGGTTATAGTCAGTTTGTCAAGTTTGCTAGTATACTACATCCAAATATCACCATTAAATTTTATTCAAGCCACGACAGTTAACGAATTAATCTTTTTTTCGCTTTTAAAACTAGCAACTACATTTTTAAGTTGCACGTGCACGTATAAATCTACATAGCCTATCTGTGAAAAATCAAACACAGCAATATAGCTAGTTACCCCATATCCAAGCATTTCCCTACTTTTAGCATTGTAATACCTTATCAGTGTTTATAATGACGTTAATAAAAAAACTGTCATGTCTAGTTACGGAACTGGTGTAAATGGCAGTGAGGTCACCCATGACCCCTAACAAACGGTCAAATGGTGTATCTACCTACATGAACCTGTGTCCGCAAGACCAACATTAGCTATCTAAACACGTGCTCCACGCTGGTGGATGCAGCCTGCGTCATTTACGTTTACTTTTGCCGAGTGGACATTAAAAATGGTTTATATTAGATCATATGAATATGAATTCTGATTAATAAAAATTAACATGTTCATGGTTTTCATCAAGCCGTTTTGAGTTAATTCTTTTGATTGTGAAGTGCTGAAAAAATATATTACTGAACCCACATATACGGAATTTTTCAAAATTCTGAAAACCGTTTTTGGTTTGAAAATTACTGAAATATATAATTAATGTATTTGTGAAGAAATTACTTACATTATTCAAGTTCTATATAAAATGCTGCCATTGTTGAACTTCAACACGAACCCGAATGTCCGTCTATACTCGTTTTGCTACACATTGTTTACAAAGTGTACACACGTGAGCAGAATCCAGATCCAGAGCGTCATTTAATAATATACACACACAGAATGATTAATTTTTTTTAAAAGGAAATTGTATGATAATTTGTCTATAAACTTTAATACAATTGTTGATATACTATTATCAACAAGTGAAAAAAAGATCGAAGAATGACCTAAATATTCTCTATTATCAAACATTAAAAAAAAAAAAAAAGGTATGCATACTCCAATATTGATATTTTTTAATTACACCAAGGTCAATAATATTTTGACCTTATTTTTGATTTCCTATATGAAATAAAAATAGCTTTTTATCTGCAAACTTTAACCTTCGCCATGACTTGTGTGAACCATGAAAAAGTAATATACTTCATGTTTGGTATGCATACTCCACTATATTAAAAACCCTATATCAGTTTTGCACACCAAGGTCAGTATTGTGATGCAGTGACCTTGACTGTGACCTGTATTCTAAAAATAGTTTTTCATACCTTTGCCATAACTGACCCCCAACAACAGGTCAAATGGTTTATCTAGAGACGCATAAATAGTATGCATACTCCACTAATTAATTTCTTTCCAAACGACACAAGACCAATGACCTTGTGACCTTGGCTGTGACCTGTATTGATTAACATGTTCATGGTTTTCATCAAGCCGTTTTGAGTTAATTCTTTTGATTGTGAAGTGCTGAAAAAATATATTATCGAACCCACACATACGGGATTTTTCAAAACCTATTTCATTCAAATGACACCAAGGTCAATGACCTTGACTGTGACATATATGCTAAAAATAGCTTTTTTAAAGAATTATTTTGCCGCCGGGCGCATAGTGTTTCACAAACACATCTTGTTTATTTTCTAAATCAGCTCTTGTCCAGTTTTTCCTGTATACTTCTATCTATTATATTAATAAAATGTAGAAAACAGCGAATAATCATCATTCAATTATTTATTTATTTTTTTATGCCCCCGTAAACGAAGTTTCGGGGGTATATAGCTTTGTCGTGTCCGTCTGTCTGTCTCTAGCTGTCTGTTTGTCCACAAAAACTTTAACCTTGCCCATACCTTTTGATTTAGTGGAGCTATGACTTTTCACATGTGTATTCCTTGTGACAAGACCTTTCTTTGGGTACCACCAAATTTGACCTTTTGACTTTGACCTTGGAGTTTGAC
Organism: Saccostrea cuccullata; assembly: GCF_032062105.1. Taxonomy (NCBI): domain Eukaryota; kingdom Metazoa; phylum Mollusca; class Bivalvia; order Ostreida; family Ostreidae; genus Saccostrea; species Saccostrea cuccullata. The sequence goes on from NW_026933001.1 coordinate 289,855, forward strand.
TCACTTTTACACCAATATTCTTAACTTACATATATTGTGGAAAGACCTTTCACTGAGCACCAACAACTTTGACCTATTGACCTTGACCTTGGAGATTTCTGTACGTATGAAAAAACCTTAACCTTGGCCATAACTTTTAAACAGCATGGGATAGGGCTTTCATTCTTCACATATGTAATCCTTATGGAAAGACGCTTCATTTGATACCAAAAACTTTGACCCTTTGACCTTGGAGTTTGACCTACTTTTAAAATATAACATTGACCATAATTTTTAGAAGGGTTAAGATAAGGGCTTTTATACCTCACATATTTAATCCCTATGACAAGACCTTTCATTTGATATCAAGAACCTTGAATCTTTGACCTTTGAGACTGACCCAGTTTTACACAAAAAATCCAAACTTTTACTTTGGCTTTAATTTATAAAAATATATACTACAATTTTGAAATTCAAATATCATTTTTTGTGGCAAGACCTTTCATTTTAAATCGACAATTTTGAACTGTTTACCTTTTCGTACTTACGAAAAAACTTAATTTTGGCTATAACTTTTGAATGGTAAGAGCTAGGGCCTTCATACTTCATATATGTAATCCTTGTGAGAAGACCTTTCATTGGATATCAACTTTGACCCTTTGACCCTTGGAGTTTGACCTACTTTTTACAAACTTTAACCAAGGCCATATATTTTTAACAGTAAGGACTAGAGCTTTCATACTTCACATTTGTAATCATTGTGACAAGACCTTTCATTGGATATCAACAACTTTGACCTTGGAGATTGACCTACTTTTTACAAACTTTAACCTTGGCCAAGTTTCTAAAAATAGGCCTTGTCTCAAAGATTACATATGGAAAGTATGAAAGTGCTGGCCCTTATACCGTTCATAACCTTTACCCTTTGATCTTGACCCTGGAGTTTGTCCTACCTTTAAAAACGTTAACACTGGTCAAAAACTTTGAACAGGTTTTATATTTCAGATTCGTTTTTCTTGTAGAAGGCTTTACCTTAGGTACCAACATATTTGATATGCATTTGAGAAAGCTTAACCTTCGCTATGTTGCCATAGGGGGCATCTGTGTTTTACAAACACATTTTGTTTAATATGGAAGTCTTAATTATGCGCCCGGATCGAAAGATCCAAGGCATATATTGTTTTTGTCCTGTCTGTATGTTTGTCTGTTTGTCTGTAAACTTTAATCTTCGATATAACTTTTGAACCATGAATGAAAGAGACTTCATATTTGGTATGCATACTCCACTAATTAAGCTCTTTAAAATGGCATCAAGGTCAATGACCTTATGACCTTGACTGTGACCTATATGCAAAAAATAGTTTTTTTTCTGCAAACTTTAACCTTCGCCATAACTTTTGAACCATAAAAGATATAGACTTCATATTTGGTATGCATATACCACTGATAAAGCTCTTTTAAATGACACCATGATCAATGACCTTGTGACCTTGACTGTGACCTATACGCTAAATATATAGCTTTTTGCCGGCAAACTTTAACCTTCGCCGTAACTTTTGAACGAAGAATGATAGAGACTTAATATTTGCCATGCATACTCCACTAATTAAGTCCTTTTACATGACACCAAGATCAATCAATGATCTTCTGACCTTGACTGTGTTCTGTATGCTAAAAATAGCTTTTTTGAACCCTCACCATAACTTTTGAACGATGAGAGATAGAGACTTCATATTTGGTATGCATATACCACTGATAAAGCTCTTTTAAATGACACCATGATCAATGACCTTATGACCTTGACTGTAACCTATAAGCTAAAAAAATATTTTTTTTAACTTTGTTGCCGCCGGGTGCATAGTGTTTCACAAACATATCTTGTTTTTTTTCTTAATATTCAATCTAGCTTAATTGGAATGAATTCCCCGTGTACCTATTACACGCATTTGATATAGACCGTTTTGCACTACTGGCCTCTCTGCAATTTCAAGAATTTTTCAATTTTCAATTACAGGCGGATCAGTGACTGTCATAGACATATTAACACACGGAGTTAACGCTGTTTACGTTATCGTCAATGTTAGCGTCACAGCCGTTCCTATCCGGATCTATCATCTCTTCCACGGTGTTTTATTCGGAGTAATGTATGTCGTTTTTACTGTGATATACTATGCCGCTGGAGGGACCAATCACCAAGATAAAGCTTACATTTACTCAGTGTTAGACTGGGATAATCCGGGCATTACTCTAGCGTACTGCTTAGCCGTTGGAATAGTCGCCATGCCCCTCTGCCATCTTATGGTTTACGGAATATACGCTTTAAGGCGATGTCCATGTAGAAGAAACGAAGATACTTCAAAACCAGTCTAACCAAGTTTAAAAACTCAGGAGAAGTCCTGGTTCAGGGGAATCTGATATATACTAGAACTCAGTCATAAAAATCAAAGTACAATGTATTTCCTTTGTAAATCAGTGTTGAATATGATCACATGCACATTGTACGTCTTAAAAACAAGGTACATGTATTTCTCTTTCTTGATAATAAATGTCCTTGTTAATTATTATACAAATATTAGTGTTGTCACGATGATCGATTTATAATCGATGATCGGTCGGAAAGGCTGTCGATTTTAGACAATCGATTTGAGATTTTAACAATCGATTAATCGGTATATTTCAGCACATATCTTTTTTATAGTTTTCTCACTTTTATTTCAAGAACAGGCTCTTGTTATCAAAATATATATCTTTCAAGAGTTGTCCTTTACTATTTTAGAATACATGTACTTAAAGTCTGTTTAAAATAAATCAAAAGATAATGATATTTGTATTTCTAAACTGAAGAAACTAAACTACTTGTTGAAGTAAAATATATTAATTTTCAGTATTTGGGGGAATTCACCTGTCATTTCATACGGAATCACAAGGAATTTGCAATATTAAATGTCTTATAACAGTTTAAAATATTAATTCCATATACATTTTAGATGATCATGTAAATTAAAACCTGATCTGTCAATGCTTACTTTTCCCAGGCCAAGTAATTCCTAATCATGCAAAAATCTGTATTACTGAAATCTTTAATCAAACTGCATATATACTGTTTTTAGAATTTCGATCTGTACAATGCACCTTTACTTACATTATTTAGCAACAAAATTCTAATTTTTATAAAATCTAATACCTATTTTATGCAAAGGGTTACCGATTCGATTATTGGCCAATAATCAGTCGGTTAGGGTCAACTGATGTTACCGATTAATCGATTCTGTGTTCAACCGATTTGACAACACTAACAAATATGGACTCAATGTAGGTCAATATGCATTTATAATGACCCAGGGTGACAGATATTGACCGAAGATACATGGAGTATATCGACCGAGGGCGCTAGCCCCAGGTCGATATACGCCATGTATCTGAGGTCAATATCTGTCAGTCTGGGTCATTATAAATGCATATTGACCGTGCATTGAGTCCATATTTATTATATTATATAAATAATATTTTCCCAAATTTATTAATACAATGTATATCTTCCTAATGTTTACAGAGATAGTATTAACCTTAAATAAGTTGAATGTAAATGTTGCAGAATTAACTGAATGTTACTCAGATGAACTTGTTTCGGTAATAAATTAACCTATAGCATAATGATAACGCTAGATATCTATCTCCGAATAACACAGAGTACCTCCTCCCCCAGATTGAGAATTGCACTCGTTCACATGCACTTGCAGAGGAAATTATATGCACTGACAAAATATAAATACCTATGTCTTCTACGATAAGATACAATCATATATGGCACACTCGTCTTTATTTTCTTTAGTCTCCGTAATCGCGTAAACGGCGTCAAAACTCTGCTCGCCGAGTGGAAAAGTCGAATTCAACCATGAAATGGTATGCGCTACTGTAAGTATTCCCGAAAAATGTTCACAGATATCCTTGTAATTGTTTTGTATTCTCAGCCTTAGAGTTCTTCACTATATCTTTTAAATTTTCCTCGCCTACAACTTGCAAACTTGCGAACTTCCATGTTTATTTAAAGCGAAAGTGAAAACGAGGCAGGTCGTGCGAGTCATTATTCGCTTTCAGCGATCGTTATTAAAAAATAATTACTTCGTATTGACCAATCAGATTACCGGATTTCACAATAAATATATTTTTTAAAATAAACTTTTAAAATTATATATATACCTGGTAAAGAGAAAGAAAAGTTTAAGTACTCGTGAATAAAACAAGCTGCTTTGCCCTAAACTGATTGGGGAAAAAATCCTAGACTTCATCTTTTGACCCACAAAATCGTGATTTTTTTTTAAAGCGCACGTTGACAAAATTATTAGGCATGGGCATTAGCCTGTGCCCATTCATCCAGTTCATAAGAACATGTGGATTGCAAATGCATTTTTTCAATTAGATTTCCTTTTTCTGTTAGAAAATTGAAGAATGCATTATATTGAGTACTAGTAGAGATTTCCCCCTTGTACACAGATCGCAACTCAGGATTTGGACATTAATGTTCAGATCAAATATTATACATTTCTAAGCTGATTATTGACTGGATTCGAAGGCAACCTGCGTTTTGTCGGGCCTAAGAAACAAACGGCCTTAGGCAAACATTGGTTCGAGGGTCGACAAAACGCATTTTGTCCGAGAACAGTCTATGAATGTTTTGTTATTATTATTTTTTTTTTTTTTTAATTTTTGATATCTTTTTTTTTACGCGTATGTATATCTTGTGTTATCTTCCGTGATATAAACTGGGATTTAACTCGGCTAATTCCGTCCCTGTCGAATTCCAACGAATGCAAATGAGATTTCGACAAGTCGACAGGTCCAACATCTCACTCAGCGGTCAAACATCGATTTTTATGACCGCTCAGTTAAACATTAAAAGTGACATTTTTCATGTAGACTTGTAAGAACACATTTTTAAAGTAAAGCAATACGAATAATATATTTATCACAAGTACATAGTACTTTAGCAGTCATTTAATTTTTTTTCAAGTAAACTTTCATTATGCGTGTATTTATATTCTATTGAAAGAAAATAAAGAATGATAAGAAATCTTATTTTGGTTTTGATGCTTTATCCTCAATGATGTGTATCTCGATGAATAAATATACTTATCGTAACATATTTTATAACGTTTTTGAAAAAAAAAACCAAGGTGTGTTTGTGAAACACTGATGCCCCCGTACGACAACATAGCGAAGGTTAAAATTTCTTAAATGCAAATCAAATATTTTGATATCCAAAGTAACGCCTTCTCACGAGAAATATAAGTGTGAAATATTAAACCTAAGCAACGACTGTTCAAAAGTTAATGCCAAGGTTAACGTTTTTAAAGGTAGGTCAAACTCCGGATTCAAGGTCAAAGGGTCAACGTTGATTTCTGAAGAAAGGCCTTGTCACAAAGATTACATATGGGAAGTATGAAAGCCTTTGCCCTAACCGTTCAAAAGTTATCGCCAAGGTTAAAGTTTTTAAAATGCAGGTCAAGGTCAAAATGTCAAAGTTGTTGGTCTTGTCACAAAGAAAACAAATGTAAAATAAGAAAGTTCTAGTCCTAACCGTTCAAAAATTATTGCCAAGGTTTCAGTTTTTTTAAAAGTAGGTCAATCTCCAAGGTCAAGGCAAAGGGTAAAAGTTGTTGGTATCCTACACAGGCCTTTAGATCGCTTAGAAAAGAATTTGAGGTGTATAAATCATGTAAAAAAAATCTTTTTTAAGCGACCCAAAGGCCTGTGGTATCCTATGGAAGGTCTTATCACAAATAATACTAGTACATTATTATTATGAGAAGTATGAAAGCCCTAGCACCAACCGGTCAAAAGTTATGGTCAAAATAAAGTTTGGAATTGTCAAATTACAGTTCAAGAGGTCACATTTGGTGGTACCAAAAGCAAGGTCTTGTCACAAGGAATTCACCTCTGAAATATGAAAGCCATAGTCCCACCCAGTCAAAAGTTATGGACAAGGTTAAAGTTTTTGCGAACAAACAGACGGACGGACATGGCAAAAACTATATACCCCCGAAACTTCGTTTACGGGGACATAAAAATGTACATGTATTATTACCAAGGCCGTATAATAAGATTTCTTTCATAGCTAGCTTTATCTCTGGAATCTGTACCCGAGTAAGACTTTAAGTGCAATTCTAACACTTGAATCACCCCACAGTATCAATCAATATGTATGGTATCGACAATTTTTTGTTAAAATGTAATTGATATCATTTTTAAAATTTAAAAATAAATGATTGTTTTCGACTGAAAAATAATTTATAATTTTTAAAATCTAAAAATAAATGATTGTTTTCGACTGAAAAATAATTCAAATCTAAGAGAAATCTTTCAAATAATATTTCATACCCAAAATGATAATTTTCAAAACAAATTACCCAAAAAAACCGCAGTACTCAATATCTCAACATCTCTTTTTGCACAATGGCATCTGTTTGACGAGAGGCCTGTGCCCACAATGCTCACATGAGTAACATTTACCATGTTGTGCAGCTTTCTTGAGAAGAAGATTTTTAAAGAAGTTTTATATATTTTTCAATGTAAAACTTGGATTCCCTAATGTGGCTCTGTCCTACACCCGGGAGTCATGATTTGAACAATTTATAATCTGCACTAGCCCAGGATGCTCCCACATGACATATGTTTTGGCTTTTCTGGTCCAGTAATTATTGAGAAGACTTTTTAATGACCTCGCCTGATTTTTGTCTTTTCTTGATTATCTCTCCTTGTAAGGGGGCTTAGTCCTTTACTTTGGCAATTTAATCTTCCCTTCACCCAAGGATGCTTTGTACAAAGTTTAATTAAAATTGGCCCAGTTGTTCTTGAGAAGTTGAAAATGTGAAACGTTTACAGACGGACTGACAACGGGTGATCAGAAATGCTCACGTGAGGTTTCAGCTCAGGTGAGCTAAAATTTAAAACAATCCACCTGTAGACATTCTAAATAATTCGTTTAAGGATTTTCCTACAGGAAAATGAGATTTGATGTGGAATTTCTGTACAGGAAAACCTATATCATGCAGATTCAATTTTCAGTCAATTTAATGGAAACACCCTCGTTTACTCGTATATTCCGAAGAATGTTCCCTGGGTATTAAACTTTTTCAATTATAGCTATTAAATAAAAAAAAAATGGTTGGTCAGCTCTCAGCAGCAAGATTCATATGAAAAACTTTGGGCTAACATAAATGAAAAATTGAAAATGCCATTAAAAATAGATAATTGTACAAATAAAGTAGATACATGCATTGAAAACGTGAAAAGTAAAACTAACTGATCAAATTTGATTGAAATAATTTTTGTTACTATAACTTTTACATTTACGTATTACTATTCCAGATTTAATATATTCATAGTGAAAATTAATAAGTCATTTATGAAGCCTATACCAAACATGGCAAAATGGTTATATCCCCGCCCCTTCAATGAAACATGATTTTCCATAATGCATGATTAAATACAAGTAAAAAAATCATTGATTTTAATCTTAGTACATGTGGGGGGAAAACTCGATATGTTAGAAAAGATAAGTTGTGACCTTGACTTGAAATGACATGTTAGGCTTGTATTACACATTCCAGGTGTACGCTTATCGCCCCAGGTATACTGTCAGAGTAAAAACAAAAATGGCGGCATCCGAAGAACAAATGATGTCGTCTGGGGCTGTTGTGTTACAGGAATTCGTGGAAATGTTTCAGCTTCCAAAAATTAGTCAAGTAGTGGGTGGAAAAGGATTAAAAGATGCCCCGTTTGGTGTGGGAGAGGCCCTAATGTTGAGAACGTTAGCAGTGGAAAGTGTGGGCTTCAGATTTTATGATGCGGACGCAGGTTCACGACGAGAGGTCAGAGTGCCTGTTGACAACAACTTCAAATTTCATGTTGTGCAGGACTACAATTCACCTTCTCCAAAAGTGTATCCGACTGTAGCAGATTTGTTGGAAGACTGTCCGACAGTTTTCAGAGCGAATACGGAAGTTTTGACCAAAAATGGAAGAACGCTACAATGTGGGAGTGTATTGAAGTTTGTGCGGAAAACACGGTCTATAACCGATAGAAGTCTGTGTTTAGAGTGTAAAGATTCGGCTGGAACAAACCATATTTTGCCATTAACTTCTCAGGGAAATTTTACCGTTACACATGACCCTTCGTCGTACACACTACAAGATATTATCTCATTAGGTGCAGTAGAAAGAACTCTAAGACTTTCTAATGAAAATAAGAAATTTGCTGTCGTCCGGGACAGTTGTAGTACTGAAAATGACGTCACGAGTCATTTACCAGTTTACGACAATGTTCAGAGCAAAGATGCTGCACTGTCGCGAATAACCGGTCTACCTCTCACATTCAAAGGGAATATTTACATGCAGCGACCGGAGCTATTTCTTCTTGCCTCTCCCGCTGATGATTTTGAAGTGAGATGGAAAATTGCTCTTAATTCTGGGCTGCATTTCACAATTCCCGCGGAGGAGAAAAGTGTTGAATACGAGGAACCTATCAAACCTGAATTAGTGCTAAAACAATTTGTTGAAGAATTTGAACAAGATTTTCCTGTGATAGCCAGAGTTGGCAAATGTGATAATCTGCATGAAAAATTTCAGAATTATTTGACAGAAAACTTAGAGGTGCTTGTTCACCGAGTTGACAAAGTTGAGAAATTATTATGTAGTATTTCCGATGACAAATTTTGCATTAGTGAAAGAGTTAAAGGCAGATTGAGGAAGGCTTTGACACGGTTTCAGTCACTGTCAGAGCTTGTGTCATTGGATTTGACAGAAGAGGAAGTGACGATAAAAATGATGGAGGACATAGCATCCGACGTACCTGTGCTTTTCTCTCTAAAAGCAGGAGATATTATCGTCTTTAAAAATTTCAATGTCTCCACAGTGAATGTAAAACTTGGAAAGAAGTCGTACGGAAAATGTGAAGTTGTTTCTTGTGAGAAAATTCTTGAGGATGAAACAAAACAAAAACTGCAGCTACCGTTGGATCTTGAAGCAGATTTCATTAAGCTTCCAAAACTTGGTGAAGAATCTGGCTTTGACATTAATGTAGTGTTCTCAAAATCCATCAATTTACCGTTAACAGTTGATTTTATTCCCACGTCTAACACAGAAAAGTGCTTACTACCAACTGATCAAGACATGACATTAGAAAACTTGGTAATCGATTCTGTCGTGGTCATTTCTCCCATGCCGCGCAGAGAAAACAGGCGGGAATCTGCGCTGAGCGCGCGATTAAAATTCTGTCTTCTGCTTCCCCTGAGAAGTGACGTAAATCTGAGATTAGAGGACAGGTTGCAATTTCCACCAAATTATTTTATATTCCCAAGAAGACATACATGGATAGAAGAGGAGGTTGAAAAACTTTCGGAGGGTGAATACGGGTATTTGACGAAATATAACGATAGTGCGTATGAGGACTATGCATTTCGACAAACCTTTTCTGAATGTGATATCAAAGACTACAATGATTCAGAGCCGTAAGTGGGATTTATGATAGTTGATTTCAAGTCCAACTCTTTGTCACATTTATTTTACCTTGCATTGCTTTCTCCTAATATATTTTCAGTGAAAAAAGAACGAAGAAAAGTAGCAAAAAAATAAAGAAAAAAGTTCGCTCTGCAACAGAGCTCCAACTAGACAAGATTGACCTTGACAAGGTGACCTCTCAAAGTCGTTTGAGAACCGGAAGTGAGAGTGATCTGGTTACACATGCTGTCAGACAGGATATTGATGGTAGTAGGATTTTGATACGCGGATCAAAAATTAAAATATCTATAAAGCATGTTGAGTGTTTACCGAATTTTTACAAAGCTATCAAGTTCAATTATAAATCACACCACATGAATATCAAATGTAAATCAATTTATGTTGCTGAACTTCATGTGCAGCAGGTTTAACTACATGTATTTTTTTTTTTTATCATTTGCAGATGAAAATATATACGAGACATTCGAGCCAGGTAAAAGAAGAAAGGAGCGGAGAAAATCGGGTATGGAAATTATCCTTATTTAAAAACATCGATGAGAGCAAAACTTTTTCATCTGTGGTATACTTTACAAAGAGAAAGCTTCAATTTATGCATTAGTTAGTATATAAGTAAAAAAAAAAGGTGTGTAAATTATGATTTATCCACATAATTTGATCCCTACCAAAGTTAGTAAATTGTAAGTAAATAGGTAAATGTCTCCCCACTAAAATTGGACATCTGATGTACATAGGAAGTTTTTAGAAGTACCGGGTAAGCTATTTATTCTCAAAATTCATAATTAATGTTGAACATGCTTCTGTCAATAACTGTGGTTATACCAGAACATCAAATGCAATTTCAGTGCACATTATACAAAAAATTTTCATATTTCGTTCCATAAAGCAAAGCTTAGGTTCATGTTTATCTTTACCAAACTGTAAAGAATTAAACATTTAAATACTACAGTGTATTTAAAGGTGCAGTCAAACTTCATTATCTCCCATTCATTTAAACTAAGCATTCAAGTACTGGAGATACCAAGGTTATATACATTAAGATCAAGAAGTAATCACATCCAACTTACATGTACTTTAATTATCCATGTTACTTGATTTATTGGTGTTTTAGATTAATGAAATTCAACTGTACATTCATTGTACATTAAATTTCCTTTCAGAAACATCACTCAAGAGTCGGATTAAGAGAAGAGTGTCAAAAATCTTCTAGCAAGCTTGTCCAAATGACTTATTTCTTCTATCTCCTTGATTCCAGAAGACTGGTATATTTATGGAAATATTTATGATGTACCAATTTATAAAAATAAAAACAACCAAAACAAATTCATTAATTCATTAATTTATTGGATTTATGTTTATGAAACAGTCTTTTCCCTCACATAACACATTAACACTTCCAGTTTTCCTCCTGTAAAAAAGATCACTGAAAAATTTATATATTTTCTAAATGTAAAAAAAAAATTGTATACTAAATTAATTATTTTAAATTCTTTTGAACTTCATTAACTGCTGCACAATATAATATAAAAATTAAAATATTCTCAAACAGTTGTACAGCACTACCCAAATATATTAATTTAAAGAGTGAAGAAAGCTTACTTTTAAGTTATTCATCTGACCACGTGACAGTACCATCTGGAGTTACAATGCTGTATGCTCCATCTTTGATGAGCTTTTGTTCTAGTTCATAGGGGTCTGTTTTGCTGAAAGATTCATAAAACCAACATATGTTATCATCAGTTTCTTAAATGAATTTTTTGATATGATCATCAACTGTATTTAAAGTATTCAGTGTACAGATTAAGAATGATGCAATTTTAAATGAGAGGCATATAGGCCTTTACAGTCACCTGAACATTCAACGTTTTTTATGACTACTTTGGACCCACCTGGAATTTTTTAATAGTTTGGTGAGGGCTGTTGTGACTCTACATCACTAATTTTTTAATAGTCTCTTTAAAGTGTGCTTTTGTATTTGATTAAACTCTCAACCATCATATAATATATTTTTGACTTGTTTCACAAGGATTGATGCTCATTATCTGACGTCATGCACACATTTTTAAAGGATTTTTACTTTTGATATTTGACCCACTTAGCTACACCCTGGGGAAACCTGGGGCTGATAAAGATGGAAAATAAATGTTTTTTGTCTGCCATGAGTAAATAAGATTTTCAGATGTGTGGCGTATTTTCAATATTTTACCAACTATGGGGCCTAACAGGAGGAGTCAGGAGGGATATATTTGATCACTTTGGTAAAAGGTCAGGAATATTTGAAATCTTGCAACCAGGGCTCTTGGAACAGAGAAAAATATTTGAGAATTACATACTTTTGATGGCATTGGCTATATATGTCTGGACCCTGGATGCGATGTTAAGACCATGAAATAAATTTAAACATTTTCTCTCCCTTGTTTATGCACCTAGGTGGTGTGACCAAAAAAAGGTTGAACTTGGTTTTGTTACAGAGAAAAAGCTTAAAAATGACCAAAGGTTTTTATGGCTGAAGCAAAACAGAATGGGAACACAGAATGTGACAGAAAAAGAGAACATTTCATGAGTTATTCTAAGTCTTGGTTGACCTGAATAATTTGTACTGACTTGGTTAACAGAGAAAAGAAGAGAACAACATTTCATGAGTTATTCTAAGTCTTGGTTGACCTGAAAAATTTGTACTGACTTGGTTAACAGAGAAAAGAATCAGATATGTCAACAATTACTTACATAATTATGTATATGTACTAGGTTTTGTTTGTGCAGTCAACAATGTATTTTTGGCATATAAATTTTGTTTTATTCACTTTTTTGGACATTAATATTATGTGTATGCACTCATTCTTTGGCTCTGGTTATTAATTGCTTGATGTGTCATTGTTAAGTAATTTGAAAAAGTATAAGAGTACCTAGCTGGCTTATATATAGTAAAGAAGAATTTGAAAGCTAAGGAGAGATAACCACAATATCATTGAACAAAAATGGAATACAACTGACTTACTTCTTTTGCAATTCATAGTATTTTAAGCATTCTTATGCCACGGGATTGAAAGATCCTGGGGGTATATTGGGTTTGTCCGTCTGTTTTTCTGTCTGTCTGTCTGTTGTCAACTTTAACCTAGCACATTATTATTGCAATGTCAAGGGTAAGTGTGTAAAACTTCAGTCTACATCCCTTTCAAAATTGTTACCATAGGGGGCAGAGTATTTCACAAACACATCTTTTTTTCTATATAGGATACATGTATATACAAAAATCCTCATAACAATTGAACATAAATGTTACAACTGATAATTTTTTTTCCACCATCTATTTATAAATATTACCAAGATTGTAAACCAATTCACATACCAATCCACACAGATTTTGTTATTTATGCAAAAGTTCATAGTTACAGGTGAATGACTTTCTTACTTACTGATTCTGAAAGTTATAGTCTATTCAACTACAAACATAAAAGTAAACGTGTCCTTCACAATTACAGGAACACTGAAAATTTACGTTGTTTAAAAATAAACATTTCTTAGATATCAGACTTAAAAAAATGCAAAATAGATTAACCAAAATATTTTCAACTACAGTGTAGATGTGTCAGGGTGACACAAATGCTCCTGCTGACATGCAAGTTGTAAAACAAATTCAAAAATGGTGATTTATTATAAATTTTGAATACATAAATAAGGTCCATAACTTTGGCAAAAAGAGTCAATTATGACAAAACTCAAACTCAGTCTACAGGTCATCAATATTAAGAAACTTCATTATCTACAAGCCTAGCAAAAAATTCCCAAAAATTAACTTAGGAGTGACATTGACAGATGGATTGGGGATAACATGGTATGCCCTTGCCAGTATATTTTAGTTTAATAGTCTCAAAGCCAATTCTTCAATTATATCCATCCCTAGGAGTTTAACAAAACAGGAGTTTGAAAAAGTTGCCTGGACAGTGGATACTGTAGTTTTTAATATCCTTACCTGAAGTAGTCAAGATGCTTGTTTTTAATTTGCCTGACTCCGTAATAATACACTGGAATTGTTCCCACAAATGACAGACCAACAATAACTGCCATCCTTTTCTTGACGTAATCGGCAAATAAATTTCTAAGTTGTGGTTTAGCTAGTCTGCCAGCCATCTAAAATAAAAAGAAAACTAGGGTTATATGGACAAACTAACCAGTAAGTTCAAAATTAAATTAAATACTTAAGATACTAGGATAGTTTAATTATTGTCTTCTTCCCAGAAAGATTTTGCATAATGCAAACCACAGTTACATATATATGGTAAAATATAACACTTGGAATAAACTGTGTCTCTAGCCATACCCTCAACATAGTTCAAATACTTCTTAATAGGATGTACTGTAATGGAACACCTATATATAAAGAGTTTTATTGAATGTTAGAAAAAATTAAAACCATTTACTGTGGAATCAATTTAATTTGTGTGAAAGGGGGGGGGGACTTTGAGGGTAGGCAAAATTTTGTTTGTTTGAGGGGACATAATTTCATGGGGAACTCGTAAATTCAGAAGATTCAATGAATAAGTATATACCCGGTAGACAAAATAATTGATCGAGGGGATGTAAATTAAATATAGATAACAGTAACCCACAAAATCCAACAACATTTTTAGTTCCCCACATGATGATTCCAAATTCATAATATTCATTTTGTACATGTACACAACATGTTTGTTACATGTAACCCAAAAGCAGTCACTTTTAATCCAATCAGTAGTTTTAGAGAACATTTGCAACTAAAAAAGTATCACAGAGGAAACAAGAAACAGAGTAAAACAATGTTTCCAATTTTTCATTCACTGGTTCTTGACTCTTGGTTTATTATAATGTATGTACCTAATTGATATGTAAAAATAAGGTAAAGGTATGCAGGCTCAGTAATGGTGTCTGTTCAACTCGCTTGTTAACATAATTTTACATGGCTTGTTTGAAAATAATGCTGCACCTACCCATCTTTATACTTCAGAAGTCTCTAAACATTGATAACTTATTGTTAAAAGCCACACATCTTGCAAATAATTCCCACCCCCCACTTTTCAACTAAACTAAGTGTAAATACTAAAACGGTTAAACCCAATTAATAAAAAATAAATTCTGGCCATTAAGACAATTCAGAAGTCTAGAGGCATTCTAGGCAGACATAAAGCCTGCATACCTGAACAATTTTTACAGATAGATTCTTCAATTCAAAATCAGGGCCCTTTTCAGGCATAACAGTTTGACAAACGACACACACAAATTATGAGTCTACTAAATAATTTTCTGTACATATATTTGTATATAGTTTATTATTTCATCATTTACACTGTCATTGTTTTCATTCAAATGCTGGTGTTTACCGTACATTAAAACAACAACAAAAAAAGGATAAGAAATACATCATCGAGGAAATTCAAAACTATTCAAAATGATTTTTTTCAATTCGTGCAGTGAAAACCTCGACTAACATAAGTTTTCGTGACTTTTAAAGAAACAAATATAATTTTTATTACAAACAAAAAACTAAAATTTCATTAATTGATGAACAAATTAAAGAAAAGTTCACAAAACGTAGGAACCCAAACGGGTGTGGTAAGTACAAGGAATTTCGCCAATGATAGATTAATTCGTACGTAAAATTTGAAAAATAAACGAAATTGAATAATCACCACCCAACCAGAGAACAACACTATCATTGTAGCATATTCTTGCCACCACTTGTAAGAAATATACCAAATGTGAAAAAGTTTTTGAGAGAACCCGGGGGGGGGGGGGGGGGGGGCAGCTAATTGAACGTTGCATCGTAGGATTACCCCCCCCCCCCCACTTTCCACAGACACGTCGCAGTATAGGTTAAAAAACGGGGAAAGTGGTGGTGTCAGGAAAAAAAAAAATTGGTACTGAAGTTCGAACCTACCCCCCCCCCCCTCCCCTCACACACACACACAAAAACGAAATAAATGTACCTTACAATGTAGAAAAATTAACTAATATATGTTTTAGTTGGTCTTGTGTAGAAGAACTAAACAGCATCATCAGGGGTTGGTAAAGTCGAATGGTGATAAAGGTCCCTCAATATCATAATGTCTTAATGTATACACATCGTATAAAAGTGGACCTAGTTTTTTTTCCGAAAGATTCTATAATTTTTCACATCAAAATATCTTTATAAAGTATTCTTGTCTTTTTATATGAAGTATATAATGGTTATCGTCCATATTTTTTCGCTAAATGAAAGTTTTACTTTTCATTCCATCCAGAAAATTCACTTTTAATCACTGGAGTATGGGCAGCGGAAAGGGCAAAAATTACAATAATAAGAAAACAAACAATTATTTTATTTCAATGACCATAAAAACTTAACAAATGATATACAATGCATAATGAACAGACCTTTTTGCAGAACAAATATACATAAAAGCAAAACCAACGAACACGTACGTAACAAACATACATGAATGCAAAACCAACGACCATCTTTGCAGTATAAACGAACATAAAAACACGACAAACGAAAAAACTTAACCAACGTGCACGCGGTAAATCTAGTCTTCCCGACTCCCGGCTCCCGACGGTCCCGTTTTCTTTTTTTTTTTTTCTTGCCGATTTCTCTTTTGTCGGCGCACAGAAAATCTTCACACTTCAGGCAAATGTTTAAAAAAATTCATTAATATATAAAAACTTTAACAAATTTGCGTATTTATTACTGAATCAGCAGTATCATCTGCCAAAAGCGGTAAATCTAGTACTCAGCTATAAATGCAAAAACCACTGAAAAAAGGACACAAATGTTTTCGTAGAATCGCGATTAAAAACAACAAACTGAGGTACAGTTTAGGCCATTCCAAGTTTTTTCTATGTTTAGCGTCCGCGTGCGCCTTGGTTTTTGACACCCCATATAAGAAAAAACACACAACATCAGGAGTCCTGGATTTGATTAATTTAGTCGAAATTTTTGAATTTTGTCAATTTCTCTAAAAAATTCTATACAGTAAGTTATACTGCGTGTTTTTTAAGCATTTAATCCCTTGTTTTTGCTTAAGAATAGATATTTCTTATATTAAAGCAGTTTAGTTAGATCAAATCATTTGAAAGGCGTCATTTTTATGACTTTTAAGCCTGTGTTTTATGTTTTGGCTTGTTTTTTTTTTGCGAATAGGTAGGTTGGTTTTTGAAATATGGGTGGACGCTAAACAGAGAAAAAACTTGGAATGGCCTTATATTGTTTAATAAATGAAAACCCTCATTTACATGCTAGATAATTTGTATGCACAGAAATTCCCCCACGCATTTTTTTGTATAGAACTCTTTGCCACATTATGTTTATGTTCCCAGGCTATACAACATGGACGTGCTTCTACCTCGGATCCCCCTTAAATTTTTACTTTTTGGGGGGGTAAATTCATCTTAAAAATTTAAAATGAAAGAAAAGTATTTACATGTACATGAAATGTAGAAAAATATCTCATTCTCCTGAAGGCCGTTTCGTCAATTTTTGTTGTTCTTGTTACAAAAGTTGGTTTTCCCCAATTCTTAAAATATTACAAGAATCTATTATGATAACTTTACATTACAGTGGCATATCATATGACAGGTACGTAGCAACAATTCCCAATTTTAAGAGTAAGGTCAAAAAAGGTTTATGTAGTACATGCATATTAGGAAAAAAAATTGGCACTGAAAGAAGTTGAACCTAACACAACACCCCCCCCCCCCCCTCATACACACACTCACACACACACACACCCTCTCACACGAGATTTTCGAGTTTGGGCTATATCATTTAAATTTCGTTTTTGTTTTTGCTTGTTAAGTTTTTAAAATCTTTTTTCAGCTAGATTGAATTTTTTTTCTTTGGTTACCCCCTCCTTTTAAAAACGATGCTACGTCAATGTACATGTATAACAATGCAGTACTTTCAATTTGCATTAATTACCATAAGTACAATGTTAGATTTAGCTATTTTTATGAAGATTTTGATAAAAATCTTTTTTGAAATCAAATCATTTTGATGTTATGAATTTTTATAGAATTTAATTGTTCATTTTTTTTTTAATAACACCACCAATTTTCACTGAAATACTAATTCAATCTTTTTGAGAAGAAATATCTTCTCAATATCAATACCTTAAATATCTTTAAAGATACATGGACACAGATTTGAAGTTAATCTATTTCATCTTAAAGTTATTGAAACAAGATTGCCACTTTTCCTAAGTATTAAGAATAAAATTAAAATTTGTGAGAGTGCAAGGATGTGTAAATCAAACCCGTCTAAAACTTTGAAGTTTTAATAACTTTTAGATGAAATAAGATTTTTAATATATTTTTTGTGTGAAATGCTATGCTAAAATATATAAGTCTAATATTATACAGAAAATATTAACTTCAAATCTGTGCCCATGCACCTTTACTATCTACGACACTTACGTCTCTCTGTATCGATGTACGTTTTTGGTTTTCATATTTATAACGGAGTACTAGATTTACCGCTTTTTGAAGGTGATACTGCTGATTCAGTAATAAATATGCAAATTTGTTTAAGTTTTTATATATTATTGAATTAATTTAAAAAGAAAATGTGCCTGAGAAGTTTGAAGAGTTCCTGTGCACCGACAAAAAAGAAATTAAAAAAAAATCTGATACCGTCGGGAGCCGGGAGTCTGGAAGACTAGATTTACCGCGTGCACGTTGGTTAAGTTTTTTTTCATTTGTCGTGTTTTTATGTACGTTTGTACTGCAAAGATGATCATTGGTTTTGCATTCATATATGTTTGTTACGAACTTGTTCGTTTGTTATGTTTTAATGTATACTTGTTCTGCGAAAAGGTCTGTTGATTATGCATTGTATATCATTTGTTAAGTTTTTATGATCATTGAAATTAAATAATTGTTTGTTTTCTCATTATGGTAATTTTTGCCCTTTCCGCTGCCCATACTGGAGCGAGGAGTCATATCGGAAATGGTGTGGTCATTTTTTGCCTATACTTAATAAAATACAGCTAGAGGTGTGCAGATGAATATACTTCCCTTATTAATTGATCAAATTGTAGCATAGGGCGAGTATATTTACAGGAAGATTTTTTTCCCCCAGATTTTATTACTCGTTTTCTTGTTCGTCCAACTGCTTTTCCTCAGATTATTCAAACGCCTTCTTTTTAGAACTATACATTTACAATAAATCATTCGATATCGATTTTTAAAAATAAGTTAAATTTACTTCATGATAAAACGATTTTTTTTATTGAAAAGTAATTTTAGGAAAATTTTAGCCTGAGTTGTTTATTTTTGCTTATTGTTTCGTTTTTTTGACGCATGTTATAAAACGAGGTACAAAAAACAATGTGCAATGAACATACCAATACACGTTTTAAAGAAAACAAGAGTTAATAATTTGAAGAAAAAAATAACATTTACTTTGAATTTATTTGTAAATGTTATAAACATACTCCAGATTTTGTACTGACAGAACCAAGAGATATCAAAGATTTCAGACCGAGCAAATATAATACATGTACCTAAATCTTCAAATATCATTAAGGGATAATTATCAAATGTTATCAAAACTATATTTCTTATTTCTTTATGTATCTACTTTGTCTGGCTCTAAGGGAATGTAATGGTAATGTATTTTCCCCCTTCCTATATACCAGTTAAATATTGCATTTCCATAAGGAATTGGAAGAAAGATTTACCTGTGGAATGAGCCGAAATTGATTAAAATCACGAAATACTATCCCAGCACCGCCATGGACACCAGGTCCCCATGGCAACAACTTATTAGTGTCCCATTACCAGTAGTGTTTTGTCCTGGACAGACTTATTGAAAGTTGATTTACAAGCCGCGCGCGTGCCTCCATTAAACGACAAGAGACGCTTTCTGTCTTAATAATTAAAGAACCCCAAACCAGCGTTTAATGATGTATTTAGAGAAGTTCCCGCGTTCTCGGAATCAATGGCGGAAAGAAAGGAAGTATCCCGCTCCTCGCGTTTGTAGGACATATTTGCTATGTACCACACTTTGAATTCCTTAAAATTATCCCATGGTTTATGACTATAACGGAGCTATTCATCATTAGTAAGTAGCCAGTAAAGCGAACAAGAATGTACAAAATTGCCTTAATCCTTTGAAATGAATTTCCTGTAAGCTATTTCCAAAGAATATTTTTATCCGTCAAAAAACCTTTAGCAGTATAGTTTTAGTCACACAAAGAACGACAGAGGAGATTAACTTGCTCTCCCTTAAATCAGTTGACCATAACATCTCTGTGAAAATTGACCAAGATGAGAAGCACGGTCTTATATCAAGAAACCTAAAATAAAAATGGCATCAATCTTTATTTTTAAATGTAAGAAGTTCAATCAAAAAGGACAAGAATTCTACATTTTTGCCTCCATTGCACAGTTTAATATCTCTCGGTATTCCCGTTATTTTTATTATTAAAAGGGGGGGGGGCTATAATTCAGACATCTCAAAAAGTAAAATTCTTATCAGAACAGCATTAAAGTTTTTTAAAAACGTATCAAAATTTGCTTAAAACTTCAGGAAAACAGATTCTCCGGTTCCGAAAATTTAGTAGGCTCCTAGATAATTAATTCATTATATTCATCAATTTTAAAAATTTCAATAATCGATGTTACAATGTGGTATTAAATATTGAAATTTCTTTAGATTTCTTTTAAAAAATTACTCCTCCAACAGTTTTGACAGGATATCAATTATAAAGAATTTGATACGAAAGTAGACTTTACTAAGTACATTTATTAACGTTTAAATCTCGTCAGTCGTCAGACTTCTTATTCTATTTTGAAGGTTTGTTGTTTAAATAAATTACTGCATTACGTTGTACTCATTCACTTTTCTCTATTTCGTTTTCTGTTGTGGATTCCAAACTGCTCTTGCGCACTCAGGCTTTGAGTGCGGTATCTGGTTCGAGCTGTAAGTCCAGATAGTACTTTCCTTCAACTTTGGTAGACAATGTTGAGTTTTCTAATTCAGAAATCCCAATACACTATGCACTTTCTTGAACACGTTATCTACATGAATGTGCAAGTTGTTTTTGAAGTTGACTCCAACGCTTAGATATAGTTTGAAGTTTACTTTTTCCAATGACCCCCTTTCATATGTAAACTTTCACTTACTATTTGAAGTTCCAATGATGGCAGGGATCCGGATAGGGCCATGTAGTTCACCCCCGAATCATCACCTCAATGAGGTTTGGATCAATGGTGCGATGATGCAATGTTGGGGCGACGATGAAGCGATGACGCGTCAATGCTATGGCGATGATCCAATGAAGCGATGGCGAGATGACGCTATAGTGCAATAAAGATTAAACGTTGCCTTGATTCGCTTCATCATTCTATCGCACCATTGAAATCGCATTATTGTGTCATTGCATCATCATTATCGGGCTTTCGCTGCATGACGATATCGTCATCATTATCGCACCATCGCGTCTGCCGTCATCAACTTCATCGCTGTATCGACCCAATAATCTATTCTCGATAATGCGACAGTGATGCGGTGGTCGGATTCAAGACGAAGGAAAACATCTTTACTTGCTTGAAAAGGATCGGTGTATTAGCGCTTGTAGATTTAGAAACAGTAGTAGATTTCCGAATTTCTGGTTTATTGTGCAGAATCGATTAATTATTAATAGGACGATAGTGCTATAAAGGGAGATGGGGATGGGGTGTCAATTTAGAATGTTTAAACCCGACAGAGCTTCACGCAAAGACATCGCTCCGCTTAAAGCAATCTGTAATTCACTGTAATTTTTAAGATAAATTAATGAACACATGTTTTAAAACAGTCCAGTGTGGTATTGAATTGTAGCAAATACATCCTCACGGACCTTTCCGGTGATCTTGACAAATTAAAGTACTCAGAAGTACAGAGAGCCGGGCTCATTTACAGAGTAGAATTAATGGATTTCTTAAATGAAACACGTTTATATTCTGATGAAAAAATTATTTTAAAACTATCAATATAAATGATAAGACACTGACAGTGAGTTTTTCAATCCTAATGCCACGGTCCGATTTTGTCAGAATCAGAATTAATCTGGTACCGCAGCTGAATATAAACAAACAGGCCAGTCTGGTTCCCTCTCCTGCTTTACCTCGTATGTGTAGAGAACTACGGTAACACTGATTATCAAAAATCCTTACGCTAATGAACTATGTTCTTTGACTTATGAAGTTTTTAAAGTCATTACTACTAATGTTTATTTTATATAGATAAAACTTCGTTTTATTTTTGTTGCTTTATTTAGCGTTTGTATTATCTCAAAAGCGGTTGAGAGTAAGAACTATATTTTTGCACGTAACTTTAAAATGGCGACTATGGGATTAACATCCTGCCTTGAACAGGATCACATAAGCCGGCAATTGCTCTTTGAGCAATAAGCCCGGCTAAAAAACGAAATACATCAATCTTGAACAAAGCGAGTCGCTTTTTATATCAATTTCTGTATTGTCTAGACAGAGTTGATTGTCTCTTCTGTTGTGTATTTTACACATTTAATGAAGTTTAACTCCAGACTCTATAAATAAGAGGTCCTCCTACATTTATTTTGAAACATTTGTGAAAACCGATTAAAAGATTGCGGAATACATTTGAGGTTGTTTTTCCGAGTTTGTCAAGCTGCAAAAAGCTTCTCCTCCTACAGTACTAGTATTGAACAAATTGCTTGAGAATACACATGCAAGTGTGTTAAACTAAGTTACGCCAAATATTTACCAGTAGAGCTTCAGTCTCATCAGAGATCCCTCTTTTTCGTTTTCTTTTTTAAATCGGGGTCCAGATTAAGAGAACTGGGGCCCGTTTTACAAAAGAACTTACGACTAAGACCAAAAACTTCAGATGATCATAAAATTTTTAAAAATCAATAATTCTCTTTGAAATTGTTTGTGTAAAAATATCTTACCACATTCCTTTTAAACAGTTTAAAATAATTTTTGATAAAATGTTAATTAAAAAGTTATATAAAGAATTAAATTTGGTCTTAAGTCGCAAGTTCTTTTGTAAAACGGGCCCCTGGTCCATTCAACTCGACATTTTCACAAAGAAATCTCACACTAGCAAATATGTATGTAATAAGTACCGAAGGGATAACTATAATTAAGTGTATGTAGTTTAGTAGGATTTTTTTGTCCACCAATTTAATGGGAAAAATACCAAGGTACAATCAACTTAGATAAAGGGTGATGGATATCCAAAACCTTAACGAAAAAAAGAATGTATACCTACCTACCTACCTACCCAATCAAAAAATTATAGGTCGGCAACTGCAAACAAAGAATTTTTAAGCTTGGTCCTAAGAATATTTATGGTATCATAACCTCCATTTGGATATTTGAAATCTAGATTAAAAGTGGTGCTGTAATAAAAACTAAAATAAATTGTGGGTGTAATGAGACTCCTTTTAAAACTTATTCTCAATTTAGGAAATAATCGCAAATTTCTGCAATGCACTCTTTCGACTGTTTCAATTATTTACAACCCTCCTTCTTGTTTTTTTTTTTCAGTATAGTTGCGAATCAAACCTGATGGAAGGGGATAAGTATAATTTTGTCCAAACTTCAACGTGTTAAGCATTATTTGGACATTAACTAACATTAAATACAGAGTTGGCGTTCCTGCTGGACAAAATAACGCAAAAAGTTCCGCGAATTCCATTAAACCGCGATTGTGTAAAAACCCCTATACAGTAACCTTAATTCGATATTCTATTGTTGAAGGGATATTTTTTGCATTACTCCAAAAAAGATAAAATTCCCTTATATTTGATGAGCAGCTCCTCTTCACAACAGGCCAAATCTTGCCAATTGGGTCATGTCCCCTCCTCCGTTTTGTTTAAAATAAGGGAACTGAAACAAAACTTGATGCAACAAAGTACTTCGATTAGTGTCGAAGACAAGTCCGTGAATCAGAAACAACCGACCTAGGAATGGGCTACACCACCTCTTCGGAGTCCCTTGTCCTTAATCCACAAAACAATCATTTGGATCACGAATTTCATATTAATTGAGCATATAAGTGTCCAATAAATAATCGGTATCATTCATTAGGGAACCGATTTCTGTGCAATTTAATATAATAAAGCAAAAGGCAAAATAAATATAGGAAAAGATTGAAACCAACGCTCCCATTCTTTTCCCTGCGAAAGTCATTTTCATCATTGCATCCCAACAGCATTTGTTTATGGGAGGTTATTTTCTTTCATTTTCTTTCATTGTCTTTTTTATTTTCTCTTGGATGTCTCCAAAGGCAAATAACCAGAGATAGTTTTAATTTATATCCCATCTTCATCGATTTTACGTGTCATATTGTAAGATTAGCTTTAAGGAGCAATTAGGGCAGAAAAATGATACATTTTAACATATCCATATGGAGAAAAGGACGCCTCAATGAAAACAAATTGGAGTTCATTGTCAGAGAACGGAAGCTAAGCTCTAACGAGGCCCGGACGCCACTCGTGTAATCGAACGGGACTCCGTAGGTACCGGTAGCGAGCGGAGGCAGAAAAACAAATTGAAAAAGAAACCTTTACACCCACCATTTCATGTCATAAATCTTTCAGCACATATGTTACATATTCAATTTTTTTTAAATCGTTTGTTCTCTTGTACCAGGTTTTGCGATCATTGTGTGGTATTGATAGAATTTATTATATATACAATGTAGTAGAATTGGCCAAAAAGCTTGACTCAAGTTTAAAGATTATTTGATTCTTTAAAATGAAATATACCGGTATGGTGATAGCAATAATTATTAAGCTCAAAAGTCCATTTAAGGAATGAAGCTTATTTCAACTTATGTTATCCGATATAACATAACTTGGGGCAGTTTACGCTTTATAAACCGCGAAGCGGTTTATAAATAAGCGTAAACTGCCCCAAGTTTTGTTATATCGGATAACATAAGTTGAAATAAGCTTCATTTCTTATAATTTAATTTCAATGTAGACAATGAGACAATATTTCCTCCAGAAAAAGGCTTCAAAGTGAGCATTATCTTAAAAGTAACGTCAAGCGGAGTGATACGTTTTTGACGTAACTCATTGTGACGTAGGCAAGTTATGTTATACGAAATGGAAAAAAAACGTTTAACCAATCAAATGACGCGTTACAACTGAAATTAAATTATTAAACAATACAAATAGGGAGAAGTTACTTAGTTTGAGCTGGGCAAAACACTCATATGTGTTTTCAGTAGCCACTTCAAAATGGTTCTATCTGAAGTCCTCCTTTTTTAAAAATATGTTTTGTATGTCTGCGTTTTAAAGATACACAAAACAATTTGACCACGGGAAGATCCAACTGAATATTTTATACATGTATATTCAGAAACTGCTGTATAGAGCGAGTTGAACTAAAAAGGAACTATATCAAATAACTGATTGAGATTTTTTTGTCCTTTCCAGTGCAGGCACGTAGCAACAGGGGTGGGGGTGGGGGTGGGCTGACCCAGCCCCCCCCCCCCTTCCACTTTTTGCCAACACTACTTTTACTATTGAAAATGTTCACTGAAAGGCTGGTCCCCCCAAAAAAAAATGGATATCGAAAGGAATTGGCATTGAAGAAAAATTTGCCTGACCTCCCCACCCCCCACCCCCCGAAATAGGATATTCGAGTTTGGGCAATTTTCCTTTTTTTTTCCCTTATTTTTTTTTTTTTTTTGCTTGTCAACTTTTTCAGGTAAGTAAACAAAAATTCTCTGACTGGCCCCCCACTTTCAAAATCGATGCTACGTGCCTGCAGTGAAAGGCTTAAATTTGTTTGTTTGTTGTCTAACGTCCCTGCCAAGAATTTTTCACTGACATGGAGACGCCTACACCAATCGGCAATCCTCTGCTGACTCTGCTACGCTCCATTCAGTGTGCGAGGTACGAGCCTCCCGAGGAGCTCCGAGTGCGCCACCATGTACTTGTCGGTTGAAAGCTTCATGGGCAGACATACTCGGCACTCAGGTGAAGGATCTTTTTTCGTGCCAGCACCCACTGCGACACGGCACTTCGATTTTCCCGGTCTCAGCCGAAGGACCGTTTGCACCTCCCGCAGTGAGGTTCGAAGCCGCGACGCAAGAGTCAACTCCTGCTCCATGACTCTAGAGCATATCGACCCTGGGACCACTGTTTCTCGCAGGGGATTTCAACTTCGCTAATATATTTTTTTGTGGACCTCCCATTATTTTAAATATAATTACAAACAATAAATTGAGTTAGTTTCAAACGTTTATACCCCCTCAAGTTAACAGGACTTACTGAGTTAAATCCCCATTTTGTTTGAAAACCCGAAATTAAGATCAGTGGTCAATGTCTGTTTTTCCTTATATGTTTATATAATCATTAAAATCATTACGTCATTAATTTTTTGAAAGTAATATTCAAATAAGTCGAACCTTTCAATATGAGTGTAAATGATACATTATTTGCGGAAAAATAAAAATTTTATCTTTCCATGTCATAAATAGGCTGCTATTGTCTCTTCTGTAAATTCACATTTAACGCAGTTTAAGAGCATGATGTAATCAGAAATCTTCTTTCGTCAATCTACTTGTAGACATGTCTGCCTGACACCAATTCCCAAACTCACAGCCAGTTTGCAATTAATTCAAAAGTCAAGGGCCGCTATTCTGCTTAAATAAGTCAGTTTCAACAAAAATCAAAGTCTGTCTGATCTTCATGGGCATTTTAACCCCTTTAGCACAAAGTTTGATGTATAGTGAAACACTGCAAAAGAAGCCAACAGCAGACTCTCGCTTCATAGCAAAAAATCCTATCTTAACACCCATAATAAACAAACCCCTGCCTCAAACCGTTTCCCCATCCTCTCATGAAACAGGATTGATTTTCTCACCAATTTTACAAGAGTTTAAATATTATTTAATCTGATTTTTAGAAAATGATAAAGGTTCTTAACAAACGGCCGATGGGCCACATCTCTCACCTGAACACATTGTCTAGGAAAAAGCACAAATAAATAAGTATTGAAAAGTTTACAGTGGCCGGGGGGGGGGGGGCTTGACTTTTAACTAGAGAAAGATTCTTCCACACCAGTATAACAAATGGCTTTAATTTCTTGTTCTTGAGCAGAAAAATTCCCAAAGATGCATATTGCTCATTGTGGCCCCTCCCTACCCCGGGGTCCATGATTTGAACAAACTTGAATCTACACTACATGAAGATGCCCCCGTGTAAATAAGATAAATTATGGCTTTTCTATTCTTGAGAAGATTATTTTGCCTATTTATTCCTATCTAATTATAAAATATGACTAAACAAGGCTTTGTTCTTGAGAGGATTTTTGAAGATTTGATCTTACATACATAATTTTTTTAAATAAATAAATTTATTTGAATATATTTACATGTATAATTATATTTATAATTATACAAATCCCACATTGTGACCCCACCCTAGCCCTAGGGGTCATGATTTTAACAATTTAAATCTACAAATATGTTTCCTTCTGGTTTTTAATATTTTTTACCCAGTGGTTCTTGAGAAGATTAAAAAAAAACAAAACATGCCACCAATTTTTTCTGTTTCTTAATTATCTACCCATGAATGAGGGCGTGGTCCTTTTTGAATACACAGTTAATTTGAATCCTCTTAACCCAAGGATGCTGTGTGGCAAGTTTGATTGAAATTGGTCCAGTGGATCTGGAAAAGAAACCGAAAAGTTCAAACCAGCTAGACTCTACTCGTGTATCACATGCACTTGTTTCTGTAATAAATTTTTGACCCATAGTATAATAATAACAGTGTTATTATTTTACTATGGATTAAAATTTATTCCCGAAACAAGAGCCTGTGTCATGTATTGGTGCTTTTGTCTAAGTTTTTTGGTTCTCGAGTTCTTGAAAATAAGATTTTTAAAAGAAGCTATTAAAACTTTCACAATACTTCGTTATCTCCCCTTGAGTAAGGATTTAGCCCTTTATTTGAACAACCTAAATCTCTTTCACCATAGGATGCTCTGTGTTTGTTTTAAATTTGAAAATCGATCAATAAAATTACTTGGACCTTCGGATCAAGGGAGTTAAAACTTGATAGTTCATATTTGAAAAAAAAAATTGTACGTATTTTCTAATTTTAAGGTTCATCGATATTCTGATAAGAGAGATAACTCTTAATAACAAAAATGTCTATTTTTCCTTCATAAACATGTCCAGTTGAAATATCTTGTCGGAAGACTTGTCTAAATTTGCAAGCTAAAGTATAGTTGTTTGCATTTTACTTAATAAAAAAATCCTAAGGGTTAGAGCAACATTTTATAAGAATGGGCAGAGGGTTTATGAACCTTAAGCATTCACCGTCTTGAGACTTTTATTAGCATTAGTATATTAGTTTGCTTTTAAATATCAAAATATTATAGTGAAAGTGATAATGGCTGCCAGGAAGCATTTTTTGCATTCAAGAATTACATTCAAGTGTCAAAAACACAATAGATATATACATGTACTTTGCATTGAATCAGACACTTATTCATTCATTAGTGTACGTCATGATTACGTATGTGATCATGGTGAAATAAGGGGTGTTAAGAAAATTCGTTCCGGGATAAGATATTTTCAAAAAATTCAAAGTAGTGCTTAACTAAAGAGATGAATTTTAAAGTCTGACAAAATCGCAAGAGT
The DNA here is from genome assembly GCF_032062105.1 of Saccostrea cuccullata. NCBI lineage: Eukaryota > Metazoa > Mollusca > Bivalvia > Ostreida > Ostreidae > Saccostrea > Saccostrea cuccullata. Next base: position 317,995 of record NW_026933001.1, read on the forward strand.
GTGCTTCAGATTTATAGCAAATCATTTCAAGCAGGAAATTAAAGGATTTTTCTTCCATATGAAAAAATATATAACATCTTTAAATGATAGAAATGCTGGTCATTTTGAGTGACAATAAAGGATTATTTACTTTTGTTACTTCATAGCTTATCTTACATTAGACAAGCTGATGAGCGTAGGTGTAAGTACAATATATCTTTTTTTTTCAAAAGAATAGGTAAATGTCGTTTTGAAATATTTCACAGATTTGATAATTTTTGCATAGTATTTGAAAGGATGTTTTGACCTGCGTGCTCAATAATATATGTCACAAATATGCATCATCCGTATTTTTTCTGAACAGACATCATCTGTTTTAATACCTGCCCTCCCCTTATTGATTCAATAAAAGACCGTTAAAACCTTATCAGTAGCAAGAATGGACTACGTAAACATGAAATATCACAAATTGTAAATATCTTCTCATCGTATTTCTTTTTGAAAATAGAAGAAAAATGTGGAACAAACTTTCTTAACATCCTTTACAATGTAGAAACACTTAATTGCTACATATGTATCATTAAACTAGATTCTGGTTTTAGTTCTGAACATTTAACATTTCTATGATGTTTACAAAAGCCGTGAAGTGATAAAATGGATGGACCCCCTCGTCATGTAGATAAATGCCGAGGTAAATTAACGGTTCTGTTGAGTTTTAATTCAAGCCACATATTGCAAATGAATGCCAATAAAACAAGCGATTTGTCGTGGTGCAGTGTCGTGGACACAAAATGGCTCCCCCCTGCTGGAGCGTAAAGCGACCATTGGGGGCTGTCCTGGCAGTATTAGACGAGTAATCATTTGTTATAGAGAGAGAACGTAATGCGCTTTACCGAGTTCTAAATCAGATTATATGGGCGGGAGAAGAACCAATAAAACGAGGTATTACTCGGGACATTCCGCGCCGGACGATGTCTCCTGGGAGAGTCCGATGTCGGCGGACGTGTACGGTACGTAATGGCGGCTCATTATCACCATTAACGGTGTTCTGGATAGTGCTAATGATACATGACGACAGCACAAATGTCTGAACTTTTGTAGAAATCTTATCACCAGGGATCCCCGGCAAATCCCGTGATTTTGGTTTGGTTTAATGTCATTTGTTTTAAAAACAACATAAGTATCTCTTTATGAGTTTTATGTACGATTTCTCTCGTCGAGATTTTTCAGAGTTGGACAAATGTTCTTATCCACCAAACTGAGACAGGAGAGTTATAATGCCTTTAAAATAAGTTCTTTGAATAAATGTCAACAAAAGAGCTTTAGAATTTTATATTTTTACACAAATATGCCTATGATTATTATGTTCCCCAAACGAAGTTGGGGAACGTATTGTTTTTACTCTGTTTCTTATTATTATTATTATTATTATTATTTTTCTTCTCGGGAAAATTTTGTCCGCGAATGATCTTGTAAAGTACACATCCGATTAAGGGGAAACCTTTTTAGGGTAAGTAGGCATGTTATGTAGATTTGCGGAATCAAGGTCATTTTGCGCGCACGTGCTTGCAAGAGCGCGCACGTGCAAAACTTGAAATGACCAATATATAATGGATATAACCGTAACTTTTCTATTTTTAGACGAAATGTTTTGAAACTCATAATGTAAGGATATATTAGTAGTATGCACAAGATGACATGGTGAAAATAGCAAGATCTCACGTGCAAGCACGTGCGCTTCGCTTTGATTGGCTGAAACTAAAGTCTCAATATTTTTCTTGTTTTTTGATAAAATCATTTGAAATTTTGAACATAGTCATACATTAGGGAGATCTACAGCCCGTAATAAAAGAAATATCATGAAAGCATGTGCATGCACGTGTGCTTGCAAGAGCTCGCACGTGCAACACGAGAAATGTCCAATATAATTGATACAGACGTAACTATTAAATTATTGATGATATGCTTTAAAACTTATATTAGAAGTATATATTAGAAGCATAGACAAGATGACATGGTCAAAAAAGCAAGATCTCACGTGCATGCACGTGCGCTTTGCTCTGATTGGCTGAAACTAAAGTCTCAATATCTTTCTTGTTTTTTGACGAAATCCTTTGAAATTTTAAATATAGGCATGTATTAGGATATCCTACAATAAGTTATAAAGCAATTATTTTGAAAACGCGTGCATGCACGTGCGCTGCAATCTGATTTGCTTATGCTTTAAATAGCTATAACTCCCTTGGTTTTCAACCAAACAGGATGGGATTTGGAACATGGATAGATATAATGGACTTCTACAAGAAGACATGGTCACCATGCACATGCATACACGTGCATGTACGTGCGCTGCAATCTGATTGGCTGAAACTTTGAACAGCTATAACTCCCTTGGTTTTCAACAAAACGGGTTGGGATTTAGAACATAGATAGATGTAATGGACTTCTACAAGAAAGTATGGTCGCCATGCTCATGTAAGCACGTGCGTGCACGTGAAATGAGTAAAATCAAAAATACACTTGAATTAGCGTATTTTTTAATACGTTTTGATTAAATACTTTGATATTTAGTATATTAAAATCTATAGATTGTAAAGAAAAGATTGTATAATCATTACGCACATGCATTCACATGCGCACGCGTGCAATGCTAAAATTTGAATGAAATTGGTACACTTCTGGGTAAACGTTGTTAAAGTCTCAAATGCGTAGAGTTGTCTTATTTAATGAAGCTTATAGAGAATATGGCACCAAAAGGGAGTTGGGGAGCGTTTGGGGAACATCTGTAACGGTCCCCGTTACAATTAGCACTAGTTTTCTTTTAATTTTCCCTAACTTCTACATAACAAATTATTGTCCACTTTCTCTCATGTGACCTTGCCCTTTTATACGACCTTGGTTAAAATTACGCCACTGTTTCACAATAACATTTTAAATGACGATCTCCACCATATTTGTGATATTTGTATAATTACATCTGATAATCACTTGTGTAAAAATCGTCCTCTGGTCACAAGCGATCATTTTTTATTGTGTAAGCCTGGAATTTAAGCTTTGATCCACTCAGAAAAATAAAATGACAATTAAATGACCTTGACATTTCAGTTTGATTAAGGACCACACATGACCTTTAACAAGTCCGAGCTCGCGGATCCAATTACCGAAGTTAAGATTACATCAAAATTCAAGATGAAAATGCAATGTATATGTTCCAGTTTCCATTAATAGGCCATCATTAAAATGTCTTTTAAAAAGTGAAGATTTTACATCCTGGGCAACTACATGCAAAAGTGTGAGCCCAGTTCCTGGCAGATACAAGATTACTTGGTAGATGATCGCAAAAGCGATGTTGACAAAAGCTAGGAGAGACGAGCAAGACTTTAAAATCGATGCCAATTTATTATTTCAAAGAACAATGGAAAACCCTGCTTATATAATAAGTAAAAGATATATTTTTCCAATTAGAATTTGATTTGATATTTCACTTGACTTATAATCTCGCTTGATATGAATGAAATTAACACAACTGTAACATAACTAGCAGTTGACTTTACTGATATATCTATTGTCTCCTGTTTCCAAAATTACACTGCTAGCCATAACTATGAAGTTTATTACTTCAACTTTTTAAAATTTGATCTTGGATGAAGTTTAAGACACAAATTAAATTCATCAATAACAATTTCCCCAAGTTTAAATTAATTTCAGGGAAGGATTTTGAAGTCATGACCCAGAACGGTTTCATTCCGGCTCACTGACCCTCATCAACACACTACTCGATTGTAATCCAGTCAACGGTTCAAGGCCATTATTCGGACAATATTTCGGTATCTATTTAGTTCTATTAGTCCAGGTGCAATGGCCCGTGAAATGTGACGTTGATTGATGTCACTTTGAATCAAGATAAAAAACGTACATGTAGGTCCTCAACTCACAAGCACCATTGAAGAGGTATAGCAAAACGTGTGTCCGAAGTTTTGCCATTTCAATGTTAACAATATGATTAAGCAAAAAGAAAGTTTATGTATTATACAGATGCATTAAAGGAATTATAGCTATTTTCAAAATTCCCGCTACTCTAAGGGGGGCAACTGGGGTTTCCGTTGCGCAGTTCTTCGCGCATCATAGTAGGCGAAGCGTATTTACCGTTTTAAAGCAACTATTTCACATAATTTATAAAATTTATAATAATATTAAGAAATCACAGGTCAAAAATTGAATTACAATTTTTTAAACTAATTTTTAAAACAGATAGGTAGATTGCTGTGTGATTGCGATGTTATGGTAAACTGCCATAAAAATATTATAAAAGTAGAAAATCAAAATATAAGCACTTGAAATTTGAAACATAAAAATCGAGAATCTAACAGTTATATTTTTTATAAAAATTCTTTATATCTGTAATATTTTGTAGTACTCCATAAAAACTTGAAAATTTCATTTATTTGGTCATTTTAAGATCACCCTCTGGAAACCAGACGTAATACAGCAATTTGTACCTTTATGATTTGACAATCATAAAAGAAAACATGTACCATACTGCCATTTTAACAAGTCCCAATGTTTAAGAAATATAAAATGTTAATATAAAGGTCCTGCATATGTTGGTCTTACCATTTAGGACAAAAAAAAATTCGAAATCCATCTGCACTATTAGCTCTGTTTGGTCAGAGACCAGAAGATCTAATGCAATATAGTGGTCTTCTTCCGTCACTCCGTCTGTCTGTCTGTTTTTCTGTAAGATTTTTTTTCTTCAAAAAATGCTACTCCTCAAACAGTTTTTGGTCAATTTAACTTGGTGAACAAGTATACTACACTAGCAAGTTTGAAAGTGGATCTAACAAATAATTTTGCAGCAAATCAGTTTTTAATTTTGATAAACGGTATTGCCGTGGTTACTAGGAAAAGAAGTAAATGTAAAATTGTTACAAAGCGTTCTTTCTGCAGCGTTAGTTCTATTTCAATATAACTGAGTTCACCACTAGACGCCACTAAGATACATAATTCATTGCTCTGAATCCCTTTATCATATTATATTATGAAATATTAGGTACACATTATTCAAGGATTATACTGCTTTTGATCATCTATATATAAAAGAAGGGTGGTAAGAAAAAAGCTTTGGGCAGAAAATCGTGCACTTAATATATTTTGACAGATAGCATTTGTTTTTATTGCTCTATAAACCTCAACATTACTATAACAAATTGTTGACAAAAATTTTCAACTTCTTCCAGGATTTACTGATATATGTTTGTATGCAAAACATATGAATTGAAAAAATTAAACATGCTAATATTTAAAGAAAGTTGCATTTGCTTTTGCTTGAGATCTTAAAATTAGCCTTATGTATCAAGATTACGAATGATCTACATTGTTTTTAGACGCATGTATACAAGGGAGGTGGAGACCCCTCAATTATCGATATAAACCTTTACATAACACTACGAAATATCCTATCCTAGATCCGCCCCTTGATTTACATCCTATATCACAAGAATTCCAAAAATAACGTAGTCAGTTACATCCTAAAAACTATTAACCGGACCACAACTGAAATTTAACCAGAATTTTGATTTAACTGAAAGTAGGATCGCTTTTATTTAGTTCGGGTGTTTTTATTGCGTATATATACATGTACATGAACAGTACTAAAAATGAAAAAAAAAATACTAGAGAAACAAACAGAAAAATGTTTCCAGGATTTAAGCAAGTTGCTTGAAGTGCTGCAATAAGTGGTCATTTCAATTCATTACAAGGGACATCGCTGCTCAATTTAAAGTTATAAGCTTTGAGGAAAATAAAAACATTTCAACGACAGGCTCTAAAGAAGAAAACTATTTTATGAGCAGAGTCAATTCATTAAAATGAAACAGAAATCCAATAAAACACACAGAGAATGTAATGTTGGGTTTGCCGTTATGAAAACGGCATCATTCAAAGAGTGGCAATTACGTCATCAATTGTGCATGGGATGCTTGGCGTAAAATTCAATTTTGCACACCAGCAATCGCTCTCTCCCACCCAAGGGTGCACTGATGTGTTATTACGGATAGCGTCACCAGCGGATCGTGCCAACACCTTTTTTCTCTTTTTTACCTTGGAAACCAGAGCAAATAAGCGATCAATATTGGTCTTTCGACGGTATCTACATAGAATTGTTATATCCTGCTCATATTACAAAATACATTCGTATCTTTATCTGTTCTGGACACTTTTTTTTTTAAACAAATGTCAATGCAATAGTAATAGAAAAAAATCACCATAGTACTATGTAAAAATTAGTATCAGGATACAATAAAGTTTAAGTACACCATACTTATATTTCTGGATACAAATGATAAAATAAAATTCAGATATCGGACGTCAATTCTAGTTAGCGGCGTCCCGCCTTCTCATTTTCACCTTCGCCATGTTAGAGCGTAAACCTCGTACTGAGCATGCCCAACAAGTTCATTCCCGTACGGGACCATTGTTTCTCTGGCTTTTGATTGGCTGAGTTGATTTGTCACCTCTGTCCCGCACTCTTTCTAACGTCCTAATTAGTTCAGTCGGATGTCTGGTAGTGACAGCTTAGAGCAGGCCGTGAATTTGACGCGTGCTCACCGTCCAAAGTCAACGGGAATTCTTCTAAATTAGAAACTTGCCGTATATAATTCTCTCTCTGTCCTGCCTGGTGACAAAGTAGCAAAATGTCGTCTGCTGCGAGGGATGTTGACAGCTCGCGGTGCTCCATTAAGAAACAGGAGATGTTTGAGACTTTTCAGACATGGGCCCTCCAAAATTATGGAGACAGTGGCAAAACAAAGACAGTGACCCGTAAAAAATATGAGCGAATTGTAAAAATTCTGAGCGGTGAGGAACCGTCAACTGCAGACAATTCAAAGTTCAGGTTTTGGGTGAAAGCGAAAGGATTTCGTTTGGGACCTTCTGAGAACACGGGGAAAGGATGCGAACAGACGATATATGTTCCTACCAAGCCTTTGGTAAGATTTTTTTTGTCATATTGTAAATCAATTTTATTTCATAAAAATAAACAAAACAACTCGAACAAAATTTGGTACTATCTCAACAAGGACATCCTGTGTTCATCGTTCATACATGCACAGGACGTGTCTACACACTTCCTTATTATAATTGCCTGTGAATACTGTATCCCACTTATATTGTACCATCACCAAGTACTTTCACACTCTATAAATAAATTTGTAACTAAAACTCTTTTCTCAAGTATCCGATTAAATGTACATATGCAAAAATGCATCGTGTTGGACTGTGGCTCTGGATTGAAGAAAAATGTAATTAAGAAATCTTCTCTCGATTATACAAAGTCATAGGCAAGTTTTCTACTGTTGATAATAAAATATTGATTAGATGTCGTGAAGAGATTGTGGAAATGCGCCTAAACTTTATTTAATTCTATACATTTAATTTACGCACTGTGCATCTTTAATTAGCAAAAATTAAATTTCATGGAGAGGAAAACAGAACAAAGTAATTGTCTAATTTTTAAACTCACAGGGCAATAAACGTGGACCTTTTTTTGTCAAAAGAATTCCTCCGCACGGCTGCCGAAATTAAAGCAGAAAGAAAATCCATGAGTTGGAATCGGCCTACAACGAGAAGGTCTAAATACATTAACTGTCTTCAGGCATTGGCCATAGGACACTGGCTTTAGGGTCCTAAGACCACATTGATTTATTAACGGAAATTCGCAGATTTCGGTTCTTCCCTGTCAAGCACTTCGTCCTCAATAGTCAAATTATCATACATATATATTGGAAGACTATTCTATGAAATGATTTTATATGTTTCGAAAAAGACAAGTAATTTTTTCCCCATTCCTTGGTCTTGCCAGCCATTGATTTTTTGATTTATCACAAATTTACTGTTACCACGTTTTTTTGGACCAGGATGTGCGAAAGGGCCTCATAATAGAGGGCAGGTGGTCTGTCTGTGATGTAATTTGTTATATCTTCTTTGCAAACAGCTTATTAAGTCCTACTGTTAGGTTTACTCTACTGCTAGCATTGTGAAAGCCTCTCAGTAACAATGCGAAAAGTAATACCCCTCGATTCCAATTACTGACCACGTCCGACTATTGGACTTTTTTATCCCACTATCACGAGTCAAAAATCGGTTTCAGGCGACAAAAGCACATATAAGCTAAATGTAAGCTTTGTCGAGTTCGTCAGGTAGATATCAGACAATTCTTGGAGATTTGTAACAAGATCTCGCGCGACAGGGTATCCATGGTAACTGGGATGATGCACACACCTATCGGATCGGGTGGTTTCGCGTTGCCTTTAATTAGCGGAATGACAATATTTTTCTTCGTATTATTACTTTGGAGTGATGGTCTTTCACGAGTAATCGCTCAATCAATGGCCGTAATGACCACAGGTGCTCGTGCGACATGGATGTCAACGGCAGGCCGCCAGTCCTCTCTGTTTGTGATATACTCTCATCACAGCGGCCTGATGGTGTCATATGACGTTCTGTGGTGCAATAAACTTGGAAATATATTTCAATCTGAACCAAGGCGTGGTCGTAAAGATTTTTTTTATCCATTTTTGAATGTTATTAGAGACTTGACTTTCTCATCTAAAGATCAAATAGCCAGTATACAAGTGCTTTAATGACGACTTAATCTTACTAAAACGTTTAGTTTTATATTGTGCATTACTGGTTATAGATAAAATTTCAAGAATAAAACAATTGAAAAAATAGACCACAAATGAAGAATTGATACTACGTAAAAATATTTCTTACATTTTTGTTTTACATTTATTCCTTTTAAAATATATTCTTAAATTAAATGACTACTATTTAAAAACTCACAAGCATTGATATATGTTTGAAAAAATTCCTGTTATAAATTGTAAGGATCAGTGCATGCAATAAAATAACAAAAACAACCCATTTAGTGGGTCAATTTGTAAATTATAAGTTAAATATTTAAAAGGCAAAATTTAAACTGCATCATCAAAAAGGTAAATATATATATATATATATATATATATATATATATATATATATATATATATATATATATATATATATATATATATATATATATATATATAGAGTATATATGACCTTTGACCTTACTTTGATTCAAGTGATAAAATATTTTCCTGCACTTGTCCGGAAAAATTATTTTATTTTTTCAAAAAGTCGGAAACTCATCAAAATTTGGCAATAGCATGGTTAAGAACTTTCCTTTTTAATTAGGAATGTTTTTATTAGATAGTGATTACGCTCCCCTTTTATAGATTAAGGCAGTAACTTAAGATTAAACTCTTTAAAATAGTTCTATATATGTATATACTTCTTGTGTGCACATCTCCTAAACCCTTCAAAAAGTTTCGAAGAAAACAATCACGATCATATTTATCTCTTTTTCTGCTTTGCTTTTTAAGAGTTTTCTTGTTTGTTTTTTGTAATATGAACAGAACAGTTATTCAAAGTAAATTGGCTTTAAAATAATTATTAATGTATAAAAGCCTTTTAAAAAATAAAAAATACCAACTCTAACATCGAGACTCTATTTTTTGTTTATTCAGCGTAGTACTAGTAGTAAGCATATTCTAATCTTTGATTACACTTGCATTTTTCTTTCATTTATTTATGTACTTTTTTATACCTGTAAGAAACCTTCATTGCACAACAAAGAGATCTGATTTATGAAATTAGAGTAATCTGCCCCTTGATTTGTACAACGTATCACTCTATAAATTAATCCATTCAAACGTTCTATTCAATTTAAAAAGCCAAAAATCTATGCAATACAATACATTTTTTTTTTGTATTTTCCCCATTTAAATTGACAACATGGATTTTTGTTCATTAATTCTCATATACATGTAGGATTATAGATTTGCTTTTTTAAAATTTCCCCACTTTATCAATTAAAAACATATAAAAACTTGTACAAAGTAAATTTCTTTCTACAATTTATTGCAAGTAAAAACTGTTTATTGATTCTAAGTCCCGATTTTTTATGAACATGAAACAAACGACAACTGTTTGTCCTCTGGCGTATTTCGTCGTCTTTCTCGCTGAAAATGAAATCTTTCGTTTACTCTCCCAGAGAAGGGAAAAGAGATTCAATAATGGGAGCGCTAAAATAAATCTCATTTGTCTAAAAACGTGACGACAAGTGTTGGGAAATTCGACTCCATTTTGCCGGCATGGAGTTCGACATTTCTTTCTGAGAACGCTCGAAAAAACACGTGACTTTACCGTCCTGGGACACATCAAAATACAATTGTCTTGTAATTGCTTGACACCACCATTTAAAACACAATTCAGGCTTTGCTAGAGATATTCCCTTTAGAATTAAACTAAGGTTATTTTTCCTTGATGCCGATTTAGAATATAAAACAATTTGGGGATTTTTAATTGTTTCAAGATAAAAATTGTGAGCATTGTTCAGGGAATGACTTAAGGATTCAGATAATTCTACGGAACTTCTCTGATTTTTGCCATCAAAACATACCAAAAAAAATTTGCTCACTATCCACCTATCATTTATTTCCATTTTGTTTATCTGTAGGTCTGATAGTTATCATAAAATATTTTTTAAAAGTTCCATTCCAGATAATAAGTTTTCAGAGAAAGAAACTTTCCATTCATTGTCTAAAAAAAACAAGAAATCTGGTTTCTTGTTATATATCCAATGCCTTGTATCTTTACTCATTTTTTTTTTTTTACTTTTATATATTTTTACCCAAATCGAAAAAAAATAATTTATATTTTTGCAAGACAAAAATAATTTTAGAATTACACCAGCTATTAATACTAAAATATGAAAGATCTTTTTTAAAAATGTCCTTTTCTGTCTAGAGTGTTTACTAGTTACTACTACGTGTACTTAGTATCATCATATTTTGTCAGAATTTGCTTCATTTAATCATTTTCTGTCTGGATGCAAATTGCAATAAATTATGAGAAAGTAGATAAATTTGTTTCAAACTTCGTCATATTCATTCATTACATATACCTGGACACTCACTTGCACGAGCACTGATCATTAATATATGCAGGGAGAGAGAAAAAAACACGAGGACTTTAGAACTCTGTTGTACGACCCAAAACCGTTTTTCCTTTAAAAGCGAACTTGTTACAATATCGCCTTTTCGCTCTCCGGGATATTTCAAATTGTTACCTTATTAGCAGACGAGAAATGCAGCTGCCGCCACAGTGACCCCGCCGAGAGCTAGCTTTCAGGCATAGAGTCGTCCAATATGAGCTTCAGCGAGTGTCTCTTTTGACATAAGTCGACCCTATTATCCGGAATATAAGCTTTCCCGCAAACTAGAGGGTGCCTTATTGATTCGGTGCTTCGGAACACGTAAATTCACACGAATTTTACCAGTCCCCTATCAAAATCACAAGTAAACGGTGCCAGAGTGGTTCGGAACTAAGCATGACACATGTAATGCGTCATTGTTAGAAATAAGATAGCTGCAGGAAAAAGTTAGCTTAAATGTTTTTATTTATGAGTTAAATAGGGAATCTGATTGAAGATTCCGAATCTGTACTGGTTTGGAGTCGAAATTTTTTTTTTGTACATCTGACTGTTTTAACCGAATTTTAATTGGAAAAATGACCATTTCATCCAGAAAAAAATAAACACTTTATTTAAATAATTTTTAAGCATTTAAGAAAATGTTATGATTTTATCATAGTAAGAATATATTTCTTCTCAGTAAAACAAAAGCTGAAACATTTTAAAATATTTTAACCAATGATTTTATTTTTAATATGCCAATAAGCGAAACATTAATAAATAGAAAAATGCATCTTACTGGGCTCTAAATTCATTCCAGATTTTATATTTGCAGTAAGCAATTTCAATAAGTACAGTTACATTTTAAAATTTGACTATTTTTTAGTAAACATGTGCACGGCCACACCGTTTGTCAAAAGTAAAATTCAAAGCTATGAGCCACAGATCAAGCAAATATTGAAAGACTTTGAATATAGCATATTTTTTATTGGTAATTAAGATATCGTCTAAAGTAAGAAAGATGGGTCGACTGTTATTGTTTTATGTAAGGTTGAAGGATTTTTTTTTAAAAAATGAAAATTTGACCATAATGCTTGCACAGAGGAAGCGCCTTGTTTCTTCCATTGATTTACTGGGTACCTTTTTTTCCTTTAAGGAATTTCTGTCTGGTCTGAAAATCCCCGAAATTGCTTCCTACGGGCCTGTTGGGTACCAATATTTCTTTATATATGCATGGTCATTTCCTTATCGTTATGAAAAAGACCCCACCTTTTAGGAATTCTTATTGTCTTTCAAGTTTATCAGGTGATAATCAACGATAGGACATGTGATAATTGGTAGAAGCGGCAAAACACTTTAGCAGAAATTATCATGTGTTACAAACTTGGTTTATCTTACTCAAGAACACCAAATAAAACAGAATCATTCCTTCTATGAATATTTCAAAAGCTTCTTTTTTTACTGTCCCCATCCTTATCAAATCTCCACTTTTTATCGAAGGATCTAATTTACATATTATTCGCGCGATAAGCCCAGCTTTTACTGGCATGACCATAACTGCATGGTTAAACATTGGTTTATATCAATATTTAGATACGCTGTTCTTATTTCTTAATTTTTATTAATAAAATTCTCCTTTTTGTTGGTGATTTGATGGATCTTGATGATATGGATGACAAAATATCCTTTTAATAGTAACCTAACAACAAAACTTTATGATAAATGTGAGGCTTTCAACTTTTCTATAGTCGTAAATGTAGCTAACTAACCTTATCACAGCATTGCCTGCTTGATTCGAAACGCAGGAGCATGCTCAACTTACAAACAATTTTTAATTTCTTAGCAAGATATTGACAAAAACGTCGATAAAACAAGGATTTCAAAAGTCTCGTTAAAAGTAAGCATTTCGCAAATTCTATGGTCGATACAATGATACTGTCATCAAAATGATCAAATACAATCATTCAGTCGAATGCTGACTGACTTTTTTTCATACTAATTACTACACCATTACTAACATACTGAATTGTACATGTGAACGGATTCTTCACCGTTTGTCGGATCATGACAAGGTACATATGTCAGGTGTGACCGACGGACGGGGGATGCCAACTCCTCCATGACATCTTATCCAATATTTGGAGTTTTTAGATGACCTTGTTTGCTCTGATCCCAATATGTATTCTTTGAGCTTGATTTTTATCCATAATTAATCTCCATGTTCCTGTTTAATAAGGTCGAGGGTTTCTAGAAGAGTCATTAAAGACCGAGATTCTATTTTTATAGCTATTAAACATATACATGTATGTTATTAGTATGTATCGATGTATTCTGAATGTATGACAAAATTCACCTTCGTTTGGTGTATAGACAGACCCTAATTGCAACGACACAGAAAAGAACTTCAAGAAAGTCGCCAAGGTGGAAGATTTCTTCAACATCATCTATAATGTTCACGTGGACATGGATGGCAGAGGTGGCAAACACGCTGGTCAAAAACGGACCTACAGAGCGGTAAGTCAATATAAAATAATGTCTACATAGTGATAAGTCAATACAGAGTAATCAGAGTAATACCTACAGAGTGGTAAGTCAATACAGAGTAATACCTACAGAGTGTTAAGTCAATACAGAGTAATACTTACAAAGTGGTATTGACTACCTGAGTGGTAGTCAATACAGAGTAATACCTACAGAGCGGAAATCAATACAGAGTAATATCTACAGGGTGGTTGTCAATTCAGAGTGATACCTACAGAGTGGTAAGTCAATACAGAGTAATACTTACAAAGTGGTATTGACTACCAGAGTGGTAGTAATTCAGAGTGATACCTACAGAGCGGAAATCAATACAAATTAATATCTACAGGGTGGTTGTCAATTCAGAGTGATACCTACAGAGTGGTAAGTCAATACAGAGTAATACCTACAGAGTGGTAGTCATTACAGAGTATTATCTACAGAGTGGTAGTCAATACAGAGTAATATCTACAGGGTGGTAAGTCAATACAGAGTATTACCTACAGAGTGGTAAGTCAATACAGAGTAATACCTACAGAGTGGTAGTCAATACAGAGTATTATCTACAGAGTGGTAAGTCAATACAGAGTATTACCTACAGAGTGGTAAGTCAATACAGAGCAATACCTACAGAGTGGTACTCAATACAGAGTATTACCTACAGAGTGGTAGTCAATACAGAGTAATACGTACAGAGTGGTAAGTCAATACAGAGTAATACCTACAGAGTGGTAGTCAATACAGAGTAATACCTACAGAGTGGTAGTCAATACAGAGTAATACCTACAGAGTGGTAGTCAATACAGAGTAATACCTACAGAGTGGTAGTCAATACAGAGTAATACCTACAGAGTGGTAAGTCAATACAGAGCAATACCTATAGAGCGGTAAGTCAATACAGAGTAATACCTACAGAGCGGTAAGTCAATACAGAGTAATACCTACAGAGTGGTAGTCAATACAGAGTAATACCTACAGAGTGGTAAGTCAATACAGAGTAATATCTACAGGGTGGTTGTCAATTCAGAGTGATACCTACAGAGTGGTAAGTCAATACAGAGTAATACCTACAGAGTGGTAGTCATTACAGAGTATTATCTACAGAGTGGTAAGTCAATACAGAGTATTACCTACAGAGTGGTAAGTCAATATAGAGCAATACCTACAGAGTGGTAGTCAATACAGAGTAATACCTACAGAGTGGTAGTCAATACAGAGTTATACCTACAGAGTGGTAGTCAATACAGAGTAATACCTACAGAGTGGTAAGTCAATATAGAGCAATACCTACAGAGTGGTAGTCAATACAGAGCAATACCTACAGAGTGGTAGTCAATACAGAGTAATACCTACAGAGTGGTAGTCAATACAGAGAGTGGTAGTCAATACAGAGTAATACCTACAGAGTGGTAAGTCAATACAGAGTAATACCTACAGAGTGGTAGTCAATACAGAGCAATACCTACAGAGTGGTAGTCAATACAGAGCAATACCTACAGAGTGGTAAGTCAATACAGAGTAATACCTACAGAGTGGTAAGTCAATACAGAGTAATACCTACAGAGTGGTAGTCAATACAGAGTAATACCTACAGAGTGGTAAGTCAATACAGAGTAATACCTACAGAGCGTTAGTCAATACAGAGTAATACCTACAGAGTGGTAAGTCAATACAGAGTAATACCTACAGAGCGTTAGTCAATACAGAGTAATACCTACAGAGTGGTAAGTCAATACAGAGTAATACCTACAGAGCGTTAGTCAATACAGAGTAATACCTACAGAGTGGTAGTCAATACAGAGTAATACCTACAGAGTGGTAAGTCAATACAGAGTAATACCTACAGAGCGTTAGTCAATACAGAGTAATACCTACAGAGTGGTAAGTCAATACAGAGTAATACCTACAGAGTGGTAAGTCAATACAGAGTAATACCTACAGAGTGGTAGTCAATACAGAGTAATACCTACAGAGTGGTAAGTCAATACAGAGTAATCAGAGTAATACCTACAGAGTGGTAAGTCAATACAGAGTAATACCTACAGAGTGGTAAGTCAATACAGAGTAATACCTACAGAGTGGTAAGTCAATACAGAGTAATACCTACAGAGTGGTAGTCAATACAGAGTAATACCTACAGAGTGGTAGTCAATACAGAGTAATACCTACAGAGTGGTAAGTCAATACAGAGCAATACCTACAGAGTGGTAGTCAATACAGAGCAATACCAATACAGAGTACAGAGCGTTAGTCAATACAGAGTAATACCTACAGAGTGGTAGTCAATACAGAGTAATACCTACAGAGCGGTAGTCAATACAGAGTAATACCTACAGAGTGGTAACTCATAACAGAGTAATGCCTACAGAGTGGTTAAGTCAATACAAAGTAATACCTACAGAGCATTTAGTCAATACAGAGTAATGCCTACATAGTGGTAAGTCAATACAGAGTAATACCCACAGTGTGGTAAATCAATACAGAGTAATACCTACAGAGCGGTTTAGTCAATACGGAGTAATACCTTCAGAGCGGTTAAGTCGAAAAGGATAAGTCCATTCAGATTAAGAAACAAAGAAGGACCACATGCAATTTAATGCAGAAATAAATACACATGTAGAGCTACAGGCGATACATCAAACACATGCGCCAATATATAGAGCAACAATTTAACGCGCAAATAACATGCATATGAAGGTTTAATTGAAGTGAATACGAGTATACATACTGTGACATTCTGATTTTTATTTTGAATGACACCTTTATCAAGGTGTAAAACTTAAATCAATTGGGTAGAGACAAATATGTCATGGGAAATGTTGTTTTTACATCCACCCAGTAAATTCAAAATTTACAACATGGTACAACATGGTACATTATCCAGTCAATTTTAAATAGAAAATAAAAATGATTACAAAATAAAGGCACTAAATCATCACAATTATACAAACGAGAGAAAATGATGCAACAACAATTAGTAAAACACAAAGCAAAGAAATATCTATCTATGGCATAAAAAAGAATAAAAACTTATACAGCTAAGCAAAAATCCCAATATGAGTTATACTGACCATTATCTGTATAAAAGGAATATCTTTTAAAACATTTTGACAAGTTAGAGACTTACATGTACATATTTCCGTACTTATAAACATTGATGCCATTATTTTAGATTTTAGAATTATTAATAGACAGGATCAAAACTATTGTGTATTGTGCTTGTCTATACTTACGTACATGTAAGAGGATGAAATGAACTAAACAAATGAATATGCAAATTTCCTAGAAGTGACGTAAATCAAAAGAAAATGCAAATTTCCTAGTCGTGACATGAATTAAATGGTTTTCAATGTCTACGTCTGAACATTATTTTT
Source organism: Saccostrea cuccullata (assembly GCF_032062105.1). Classification (NCBI taxonomy): domain Eukaryota; kingdom Metazoa; phylum Mollusca; class Bivalvia; order Ostreida; family Ostreidae; genus Saccostrea; species Saccostrea cuccullata. Next base: position 334,882 of record NW_026933001.1, read on the forward strand.
AATATTTCCAGAAGCAAATACTAGTATATTTTTAGAATTTGTTTCCTTTGGTTAAAAAAAAAATCAAAACAAATTTTGATTTGCATAAAATTTCTGTCTGAATGAAAGGGTTATAATTTTAAAGTTTCATACCTGGTAGTTAAAAACAAGCAACAAAAGTCAATATTTTTCTTTTTTTTTAAGTACATACATCTGTATACGTATATATATTTAGTGTGTGATGAATAGCAGTCACCTGAGGAATTGTGTAGGCTGCAACCTCAAATTATGATGTTTTTGGGTTAAATTTCAGCATTTTGTGGAAGTTATTGGTCCTCTCCGGTAGAAAATTTACTTTTGTTAACGAGAATTCCGGCTTTCCGTATTCTGTGACATGCCAAATCGTGGCTCCTTACTCTGTGGTTTGACAGTGAACCAAGTATCGCTAAATCCCGCACAGCTTGTGATGGCATTCGAAATAATCCGCAATGCCCAGATCCGAAGATTAGTTGAAACCCGTCAAAACTTCTTTGCTCTCGGAAGTCGCACAACTTCTCCATGGCTATTTGACGAGAAAAATGTTAAAAGATGCAGCTCCCCCAGAATCGATAAATCGGCGATAACTAGTTTCTAAGCTTCAAACGACACAAACCCTATTTTCTTGTAATTAGCAAACGAAGTTCTTCACTTCATTTTGTCGAATATGGCCCGAAAAAAGGAAAAATCACATTGTCTTCTGTACAATTGATTCCGTGTTTACAAAGAAAAAAAAGCTGGTTTTCTTCTTAAATGGAAATAATGGAAGAAAACTTCGTTCGGGGGGAAAACCCGTAATGGGTCATTGTCATATCTGTGAAGAGGAAAAGCTCTGATTGTGAGGGCATAAGAACAGATGTGTCCTAAATATACAGCTCAGTAGTACTTAATATTTCGTGATACAGATCAATCAAATGCCAACTTACCTATCTATTGACTTGCTCATTTCAAGTTCAGTCGAAATTTAAAAAAATAAAAACACTGAAGCAAGGGGCAAATTATATTTGAGTTAAATCGGATCTAATCTAATCAACATTTAAGAAGTTATGTTTAAAAGAATTCAATTTCTCTCTTGTTAGAGTTCTTCCTGATTTTGTTCGTATGATAAGTTAGAAAATGTATTTTTAGTAGGGTGATTTGCACACATACACACCTACCCTCCGAAACACATCGAGAGGGGCTGCAACGGCACATTAGTACATTAGTATACAGCGAACAATTAAATGCATCGTTGTTTAAGAATGGAAAAAATCAAAAGTTCAAATTTAGTTATTTCCAAAAAATGTTAATAAAAAGATTGTGTTTTTTCACTGATCAAACCTGATATCTGCAGGGGACAGGATCTTCTCTTGATTCGCCAGCGCTCGGCTGCTGAACGCGCCTTCGGAGTAAGTAAGATAACTCTTACACGTCTTCGTTCGATGGAATAATACAATTTATATTAGAAAATGACCATAGGATAAATAATTTTTATTAACAAACAAACAAAGAACAATACAATTTTTTTAAAAGAAGGTAATTCCCCCACTCTTAAATAATAAGATACGATATGCAAATACTTGTAGTGTACAAGCGAGTCTCAGAGAAGCAATCGAGTAAAATGAAGACTGTCTAGATCTATTTACCTCGCTTTTCTCAGCGAGCCAAGAAATGTATTGGAAAAATTAATTCGTGAATTACAACGTTTAAAAATATGTCAGGCAAATCTCTATCAGACAGTAACAAGCCATTCACTGGTTTACTCTTTGGTAGAAACTTTTTTGGTCTCAGTTTGTTCTTTGTCTGTTTGTTCGTCTGTCAATTAACTTTTCATATTTCGACTTTTTCTGGCACAAAATTTTGGCACAAAAGATTCTTGGTTAAAGTGGAATCATATTGATAATTTTAAAGATACGTGATCATGTAATTAGTAATGAGAATAATAGGACAGGGTCATTTAGAAATAAAAAGATTTTTTACAAAGTCAAGAAAATGATTTTTTAAAGTCATGGCCCTGGGCTTAGAGCGCACCCACATAACTGGGTCAATTCCTTTTTCATAACACGACATAGAAATACGGTACATAGGGAAGAATCCTTAGAAACAGAGGGGCAATTAAAAGTAATTGTTCAAATCTGGGTTCAAGTTGCTGGTACACAAACGAGTTCAAATTTTACACAGAAATGTATTAATCTTTTTTTTAAAGATTTAATTACTAAAAACTTTAAATTGCTGAAATCAGAGAATTCGATTCTTTCTATATAACGAGTTTAAATATATTCTAAGAAAAGACAAAAATGAAGAGCTAAAAAAGGTGTCTTAAAGGTGAGGCAACTCAGTAAATAACATGAGCCCTTCATTGACTCATTTGGATGGATAGCTGCAGAACTGTAGCACTCTGCTTGAGAAAATACGGACAGAACAAGCTCGGCTTTATTTGTCCGAATTTTCTCAAGCAGAGAGCCACAGTTCTGCAGCTACCGACTACCAAGACTAACCTTCTTAATTGTCTTTAAAAAAAAACTTCATCTGATTTGTAGGTTTATAACGGTAAAGCATTTCATTTAGGTAAGAAAAATAACATTTTCTAGATTGCAGAAACCTACGCATTTTTACCAAGAGAAGCAGTTACACGGTTCCTCATGTCCTGCTCGGACTGTCAGAAAAGAATGCATGTGACGTCATCAGAAGAAACTCAAAGTAACGCGTCATGTGAGTCGACTTACAAACCGGAAATGGCCATAGAGGACCCACCCATCATTGACTTCAGTGTGCCTATTACGCAGACGTACCTGAATCACATGAAGCAAAAAAGCATCATGAATGACGTCGGAGCGACGGATGAGGTAAAATGTTAGCAAATGTATTATTGATTGAAGCTTTTGTGGAAAAGGAAATATTTGAATTTCTAGATATTGATATTTTTCAGCTTTTTTTTTCAAGCATAATTTTTTGAGCTGTATTCTAAAAAAAAAAACTAACTTAAAGTAGTAATTTTGTTCATCTTCTCCCCGCTAAGAAGTTTTAATTTTTAAATGTAGATCGATTTTATGGACCATAATGGAGAGGAGGTCAAATGGGATCAACATACGAATTCGTTTCTCGTCCTCCGATTGGTCCGTGAAAAATCGAGAGTAGATTAATACCATAACGGACCAATCCGATGACGGAAAGCAAATTCGTTTGTTTTGACCTCTTTCAAACTGTATTTCGCCCGCAATCAATTTTGCAGCTTGAACATCCTTCTAACTAGTAACCATTTATTTAAATAAAATATCTGTCTCATTTTGACTTCATATTTCTCCTAGGATTTTCACAGCTAATATACCTGGGTTTTTTTTTTATTTGTTGCCATTTTGCTCATCATCTTTGGGAATCTTGAAGATGATAAATAGAAACGTGCGTTAATGTAAAGGCTCCAAATGACTCGACTGGAACTCTTTTATTTAAAAAAAATTGATACAAAAATGGCGGTTTGAATCGAAGCAAACATAACATCTGAATAGCCAACTCCACACTTATAAGTCTGACAAATCTTTGGCGGGTTTTATTATCCTAACAAAGAATTCCAATTATGTAATGTAAAGAATTTTATGCATCGGGCAGTACTTAGAAATCTCTTAGTCAACTCATCCATACATATCAAAACTTACCACAGAGGAGACACAATCACTTGACTTTATTTTACTTATGACACCCCTCCAAAACCGGGTCAATCATTATGATTTCATAAGTGAAGGGTTATAATTATCTTTTATCATAAGAAAAATAACATCAAGTTTCTTTGGGGAGGAGAGCTATCGTGTAAAGGCAGCGTTATTGAGGGACCTGGTGGACTGTTGCCATTTTAACCCGAGGACTACCCACAACCATAGGCAGATGAGAAGAAAGTTTGAAATAAAACGATGAGAGTGTACCAGTATCAACTGCAGATCTTCACATGAACACAAAGGGATTCCTCTATATGCTAGAGCCTAATACGAACAAAAATGAGAGCTAACAGTAAAACCCAAAGCTACTGGTCCGAAAAAGTTGAGGAGAACCAAAAAAATGTCAAGAGGAATTGCCAATGAGGTATGAGAGAAGTTAAATTTGGCTCTTATTGAAGAAAAAGAAATCAAAAGGTTGGATTAAAATTTAAAAATGAATTTAGGTACTCTTTGTTTAATTAAAACCACAAATCCCCATCCTGTTCGAATGCTGGATCTTGAGAGAGGAATCATCTGGAGAAATAACTGCCAAAATAAAGACTTTAGGATACAAACGGTAAAACTAAAGGATACAGGATACAAGGAGAAAAATTAAAGAATACAAACAGTAAGCTCCAGTATCCAAACGGTAAAATAAAAGGATACGAACCATGAAGTACATATTGTAAAATGATAGGATTCGAATGGTGCAAGTATAGGGTACCAACGGTAAAACTAAAGGATATAAACGGATTAACTATAGGATACAATATTGCAAGGCGTAAAACTAAAGGGATACAAACGGTGATTTAGGATACAGACACTAAAAGCTACAAACCGTTAAACAGAGAGCTACAAACGTTGAATCTATAGGATAAAAAGATACAAACCCTAAAACAAAGTGATACAGACGTTGGATCGATAGGAAACAAGCACAAGATATAAAAAGAAAGAAAAAGGAGAGATGAAAAAGTGTCACCTCTGGTTTATTGCCCAAATATGAATGAAAGCCAAGTCTTTTAGATTCATCTTTTAAAACAGCGGATGCAGAGAGGTACATAATACGATAGGAGTCCAAGATTTTGCTGCATGACGTCATTTGCTTTTCTTCCTTGAACTTTTGGGAGAGCAGAAGTGCGTGAATATATCATGCAGATTATTTTCTAAATAATAATAAATGTACTTTTTTACTTCTTACTTAATCAAGTTTTAATATTAACTCGTTTCAAAAGTGTTCTTATAATTAAAACAAACAAAATCAGGAGTCCTGAAATTAATATAATTCTGCTCGAAACCTTTGAATTCCGTCGTTTTCTCTAGTGATCTGTGGATCTGTCCACAATATTTCGTATGAGAAATAATAAAAAGAAAGTGTCTGTCACAATTCAGTCAAAGATTGCAAGTTTAACGCTATTAAAAATGAATACATGACATTTGATCTATTTAATTTTAACGCAAACGCGCCTGATTTCGTTTTATAAATATCACATGTTGAATGAATTTTGACATTCTTAATAAGCACATATTACCTTAACTTGACCTTTAAGCTAATACAAAAAAAACTTTGCACTTAAACATCATATTTTTTGCGAAATAATGCAAATCTCTCTGCGAATATTTTATTCTCGCAATTTTTTATATCGCAAATAATCAAGGAAATTTCTTTCGCTTATGAATAACATACTTGTAGCTATCTCGTAAATAAGGTGTCGCGAAAATATAGTCATCATCAATATTTGAACGTTTAAATTTCAATCGCATTTTTAAGACTTTTTATACCAATTCTGTACTCTAGTTGATTGCTCATTAATCTTAGGATACAAACCTTTTTTCATAAATGTATATTTTTTCAACTATAAGCTATAAGTAAGAAAATATGATATGAAACGTGTATCCTTTTTCAAGAAAGGAAACTACTTAGAAACTATTGAGACACTCTTTTTTAAGCTGGAACTCGCTTTATAAATCAAATGAACGCCATATCAATAGGTCAGGGTATTGTCTTGACGGACCTAACTTTTTATGTTTTCTTGAAAAATAAATCGCAGGCTTACTAAGTCCTTAAAACTTTGGTTTGTGTGACTTGTATTTGAGTAAAAGAAGGGAATGTTAGAATTTACAAGGCTAGGTTTAAGAATAAGACAATCGATGCATGGTCCAGGACCGACAGCTCTATTGCTTTGTAAATCTTCAAATGTATTGGTTTTTGGGGCCTGAGGACTCATTTCCTCCTTGTAGGATATCATAAAGTATTCTTTGTTTAGAAATCTCAAAATGCTGGAAGTTAATGCTCACACTTGAGTTCATCGGTGCAGAGGGAAGCTGTGAGCTATTCGAACAGTACACATGTAGGTGATATCACTTTCTGACAGTAAATACCAAATCGGCGTCTCATAGTATACCACTACACTATTCATGTAGCATTTACAGATGCACATAAAATTAAAAAAAATTCTTTTTATGTCGTTGGAGATAAGCCCTAAGAGCTGAACTTAAGCGGGGTCACCTGAATTTAAACTATAATGGATACAGCATGCAAACATGCTTAAGACTCCATAGATACACCATTTGTACAAGTTTTTTTTGAATTTCATTTATGATGAGCTTGAAAATTATTTGTTTTTAAGAAAAACAGACGGGCGTTTAGGAAGAAGGACATGTTGGTGTAACAGAGACAATTTTGTGCCTCTGCTAGGGATTGAACACTGGATCTCTGGCCTGCCAATCCAGTGCTCTATTAATTGAGCTAAGGGGTTAACCCACTTGCCCGAGCTAGCAGGATGCCGTGTATCTTAAACTACTACATTGGTTTAGGTATTCTTAGAGTAAGATAATGATTATACTATAATTTTTTTTTGTTTTTGTATTTTTAGGGTTAAAACGATGTTTTAGCCACCCTCGAAGTAAAATATTCACATCGCCCGGGGATGAACTGAAAATATACTCACCGTCAATAGAAACGCAACACCCTAATTTTAGGGTGAAAATTATATACAGGTTATAACTATGTACCAAAAAAGTTAGGACATCTTTTACTTTGCCAAATCAGTTATTTAACGGTTGAATGAATTTCTTTCCATTACCAGAAGTTGCTTTCTAGCTCTCTCAACAGAATTCAAAATTTTCCATTTTTAAATATAAAATTTTAACAATATTTTGAGTTTCCAAGGGTTTGAAACTGTTAATCGTAAGTATTGTTCTAAAAGGCCGGGAAAAAAATCCTTCTTTCTTTACCGGATGTGATGCCTATATTTCCTCAAAATGACTGATTTTCATTGCTAATGCTGGAAATTCTCAAATAAAGAAAAAAAAGAGCTGCAGATGCAAATGTACACTATATAACGACTCATCAGGCTCATGTGTTTCAATAGCATAAATGGCAGTTTCTTGACCGGAAGTCAAAAAGTTGCTACACTATGCCAGGTTAGAGAAAATTCGACAGCAATATCTGAAAAACATGTATTTAAAAATGCCCAAGAATATTGATTTCGCTCAGATTAAGACATTAATAAACTTAATGCATGGTAAAAATCGGGCTGCATTTGTGTATATGGCGGACTAGTACGTTTTCATTAAATGGTTGGAAGGGGGGATGTTTTAAGATTTAACGGGATTTGTTTCTTTCTAAGGTCTAAAAATAACATTTAATGTTTAAATGGAGCATTAATTTTTTGTAAATTTACTTTTTACCTAAATATATTCATTTTTAATGTTATTATTAAACTTTAGAAGGTAACACATAACTCTTAAAACATCCCCCCTTCTTGCTATCAGTCATTTTGAGGAAATATAGGCATCACATCCGGTAAAGAAAGAAGGATTTTTTCCCGGCCTTTTAGTACAATAATAATGACTAACATTTTCAAAACCTTGGAAACCCAAAATATTGTTAAAATTTTATTAAAAATGGAAAATTTTGAATTCTTTTAAGAGGGCCAAAAAGCAACTTCCGGTAATGGAAAGAAATTCATTCAACCGTTAAATAACTGATTTGGCAAAGTAAAAGATGTCCTAACTTTTTTGGTACATAGTTATAATCTGTATATAATTTTCACCCTAAAATTAGGGTGTTGCGTTTCTATTGACGGTGAGTATTGCAGTTTTGGGGTAATTAAACGTAAATAAAAAATTATTTCAGCAGGGAAAAAGTGTGGGGAGAAGAAGAAGGCATTCTAATCCCACCTCTATCCACCCATCCATCCATGATTGTCTTAATGTTATATAAACTAGAATGGAAAACGAGTGCAAATATTTCCAAAACTATTTACTAGTTTATCAGTTTGAAATATTCTGATCTTTTTTCAAGACCAATATATTTTAAAAATAATAAATACTTATGGTCAACTGGAAAGAATTGTGCAGGTACTCGGTAAATGATTTTTTTCTTCTAAATTTTCGATCGCAGCCATGTAGAGAGCTAGGCGTTTTTCAATCATATAACTATATAGTTATAAAGTAATACTGTAATGGAGTATACCTTGAAAATAGAGTATAATTGAAAGATGACAAAACACTTCTACAGATCGATGCACCATATCTGCAGATTTGGTTTTGTATACCCCTTGAGATCGTAGCAAGTCGGAAAAGTCCTAAACCTTCAGACAAAGGGGCCAGTTACAAACATTGTTTGATTTTACGTTATCGCTTTATTTTTATTAAGATTGCGTAAAACCAAGCATAGTATCCTCTACAAAAATTTGAATTTTTCACTTAAAAATTGTCATATACAAATTTTAAGTGAAAAATTCAAATTTTTGTAGAGGACAATAGTATGTCATTGATCCCTGTACATGCAGACATACAGGTAAGCATAATCCTTATGCCCCCCCCCCCCCGCAACTTGTCGGGAAGGGGGAGCTTTTTTAATCATTTTGTATTGATGCCATTTTCAATTTTGCGTTGATAAGTTGATAAGTAATTAATTTATTTTTTTATGAAATTTATACCGGGTAAAAAGCGTGGGCTGGGATAAAAAGGTAAATCGGAGGACTGTTATTATCTTGAAATGTTTTTATTTCAACCTTTTAATACCTTTTATTCAGAGAAATCATATATCTTATATATTTGTAATATTATACTTTAATATAAATTAGTTGAATCTAATTCGTCGAGAAACATTAATTTGTTAAATTACTTCGAAGATGGTATTGGCCGAAAAAACAGCAATAATTGTTTTATTACATGATTCACTGATAAAATGATACAGCTCATTACTTGTTTGCATTTAATTAAGTCCTAGCCAAATACAAGAGAGAAGCAGAATTAAATTGTAAATAAACCTTACCAGTCGCATCAATTTGAAATGTTTTATATCAATTTTAGTTGCCATGAAAAAAATATATATAATGTCAGTCTTTTTTATTGGATAGATTTTGAAAGGAGTGTTATCAGGAAAAACTGATTGCCAAAAAGTAAAAATTGTTGTTCAGTAAGTCTTGGAGGGGGTCCCTGCATCCCCTCTTACCACCCTCACCCGAATATATATATTCGCTTATGTTTTGTTCACATGAAGAAAAAAAAAGAAGTCATAGTCGCTTATTAAACAGGTTTCCAAAATATTTTGTATCAATTTGGAATTTCCCGATCTATTTTTAGATCAATGTAGAGGAAATAAATCCTTGTATTCCCCTAGAACGTCACGTGCAGGTCAATACAACGTATTATTTTTCTAACATAGTTGGATCTCAGCCAATCAGAGAGATGGAAATTATTCAATCATATAATAACACATGTTGTTGTTCATGAAATATTTAAATAATATTAGATATTATACAATTATTGCTGTTTTTTGAGGTCAATACAATGATTTAGCCATCTGAGGAGTACAATATTCACCGAGCCCGGAGGGCGAGGTGAATATTGTACTCGAAGATGGCTAAATCATTGTATTGACCGAAAAAACAGCAATAATTGCTTTATTATATGATTCACTGATAAAATGATACAGCTCAGTACTTGTTTGCATTTAATCAAGTCCTAGCCAAATACAAGAGAGAAGCAGAATTGAAATGTAAATAAACCTCACCATAGCAGTCGTATCAATTTGAAATTTTTTTTAATCAATTTTAGTTGTCATGAAAAAAGAATATAATTTCAGTCTTTTTTTATAGGATAGATTTTGAAAAGAGGAATATATCATCAGGGAAAACTGACACCAAAAAAGTAAAAATTACCGTTCGGTAAAAGTGTTGGAGGGGGGCCCCTGCATCCCCTATTACCACCCTCACCCGAAAATATATACCCGCTTATGTTTTGTTCAAATGATAAAAAAAAAGTCATAGCCGTTTAAATAACTTTCCCAAACAATTTGTATCAATTTGGAATTTCCCGATCTATTTTTAGATCAATGTAGAGGAAATAAATCCTTGTATTCACCTGGAACGTCACGTGCAGGTCAATACAACGTAGTATTTTTCTAACATAGTTGGATCTCAGCCAATCAGAGAGATGGAAATTATTCAATCATATAATAAATCTTATAATTATATGATTGAAAATCTCCGAAATCTCGGACAAGGTTTTTAACAAAAAGTTAGATGTACAAAGAATTTTCGTTATCATCCTATTTAGTAAGATCAGAAAAATATTGAAGCTTATACATGCCACAAAGGCAGCATGAACAGAATTCAGGAACGGGGGAATCATCATTTACAGTGGGGTAAATATAAGTGGAACGTGACACAAAATTTGATAAACGACCCTGGACCAAAGTTACTTGCAAAAACAAAAAATCTGAACCGGAAGTACGTGTACCTGATTTTAACTCAAATTATCTCCCTTGACGGGAGAATATATGGTTTTGTCATGTGTGTCTGTCTATTTATAGTAAACAAAATCATGTTCAGGTTATAATTCTTAACCCTGAGTTGAAAAAGATTTACATCTGACTGATCTGAGTATGTTGTTGCTTGTGACCTAAAATGTGTCTTGATCTAACTTCGAGAGCACTATTTCAGATTTCAATAATACTATCATGTAAGACAATGAAATGAAGTCCCTTGATTTAACCATAGACCTAACTACTTTAGGTCTATGATTTAACTCTGGAACCCTTGATTGGAATAGTAGAATACACTTTAACTTGCTTTTATTGTTTCTGATAACTCAAAGATGCGCAAAGAATAGAATCAACCTCATGTCTGAGAGGTCAAAGGCATATGACGATGATACAACCTTAAAGTTATTGTGCTCAACTATTTAGGTGTTTCCCAAATGGAATCAGAAAACAATATTGGATGTATTATGTAGGCGCCTTGACAAACTTTCTCGTTAACATTGAAATGATAGAAGTGAAACTTCTTATCTGAGGAGTCTGGGGCTAAACTTCATTGAATGCAACGATTTAATGCATATTACAGGCACATAACCCCATTTCCCGAAGGTCAACCCCCCCTCCCCCCCCCCCCCGGCACACACAATTTTTCCAAATATAACATGGTAGTATAGTAATGTGTTAATAAAATTTTATTGTTAAAGGAAATTTGAATCCCCCCGGAAATACGAAATAGGATTTTCGAGTTTTTTTTTTTTTTTTTTTGGTTTGGGGGGGGGGGGGGGGGTGTTCTGGCTGACTATCCACATTTTCATCCTAAGTCAGTGAGTAAAAATACACGTCAGAAGAGGCTATTAACTATGTCTAGCCAATAATTAGATTGAAGGTTTGTATAAAATTTTAGAGTCATACATGGCGTATTTTTTATAAGTTCAGATAACCAAAATTAAAAATACCTTCTTATTTGATTTAATACTTTAAATAAAGAGAGGGCTTTTAATCGCTTTTCAAAGATATCAAATTTGTAAATTATAAAACTTCGACATCACACAAAAATGATTCGTTATCAATTTTGTCAAGTGATAATTAAAGGTGTATGTAATAATTTTGAGCATTTAAAACTTCAATAATATGATGAAACTGTTAGTGTAATTGTCCTTTCGGCCATTCTCTGTCGATTTCTTGTATTTTATTTTATTTTGTATATAGATATTTATATGAATTTTCATAACAAATAAATTATTTGGGAAATCAAAGAGAGATAAGTCTAAAATATTGGTAAAGAAATCTATGGAAAGCTGAAAATATTTCTAAAACATCCGTCCATGAAACACACACTTTCTTTAAATGGGTATTATGAATTTGTTATTCAACAATACTAGGCCTAAAGCTGTTGCATTTTTTATAGAAAAAGACACGGCTTAAAATATATAACCAATTTCATTGGCAGTAAATAAAATTACTAGTACTTTTCAAAAAAAAATAATTTATCCTGATTCCATCTCAATATTATATTTTACATAAGTTTAACATAAGGTATAAAATAGCGCATTCATCAGCATCTGTTTTAAAGTCTGGTTTCCATGGATAAAATTTTCTACCCCCCCCCCTCCTCCCTAAAGTTCTAAGTAAGAGCAACCACAGACATAAAACGAACCCTTCGTTTTATGTCTATGGAGCAACTAATCTATCTGACACTTGTATTCAAATTATTAATAAATTACGGGTGAGCCCTTCATAACATTATATAAAAATTTGATAAAAGCGCTACTAATGCCAAAAATCAGAAGTTGCATAGTTCTCTGAGTATCCGCTTCATGTAAAATGAATTCATTGACTTATTTGAGTGTTGTTGTTTTTTAAATCTTCAACTGAACAGTTTTCAAGTAAACTTTACAATCTGTAGTATTTAAATTTGAACATATTTCATTGTTTAAATTGTAAAATTTAACTTGCATGAAGGACAAATAAATTATTTTGTTTATGAGAAATATATTTATAATAAAGAAATCAGTGCCTTAATTTTTTTTGTCCCTAAATAGGTGTTAGTCATAAGACTCACCCATCCACTCCAGTCCCGACATTTAGAACGTATATTTGTACGTAATTGTTAGCCTAACATGACTGGCTTTCAATAATAATTTGCTTTGCATCATTCCGACAAAGATCAAATTGAAGACAACGAAAATTTTGTTTCCTCTCATACTAACCTCTTATTTTTAAGATTACTTATTAATTACGTATTTTCCATCGGAACATATGAAAAATTTAAGGAAAATATTATTATTTATTTTGTACGGGTTTTTTTAAGAATAACGTGTGTTTTTTTTTAATCCCAAACCAATAAAGTTTGTTAAACCTAAGGGAAGAGTAAAAAAAAATGGGCCTCAATTTGAAATCACAAATACATTTTTTTGCAAAGAAATGTCGCATTGTATTTGCAGTGCTCAAATATGAAGCCCTTTCCTTCTTTTATTCACAATTAAAATGGAGCAGAGAAGCAAATATTCCGTGACATGCTCTTTGAATTAAATAAAAATGAAATGTGTATATATACTTAAAAAATAAATTTGTCCAAAATTTTTATAATTCTGTCAGCATTTTTGGAGAGAAAAAATCCCTTGACACTTCCGACCTAGTTACCAACCAACTGAGCGACATCATCAGAGTTGACAAAAGTTAATTCTCCAAATCCAGTGATCCTGGTCTTATAACCCTATAATCGATAACTCCAGAGAGGTGCTGCAGGGCGCAGAGGGGTGCCAAACAGATGCTGGTGACCTGATCAATATCTGGTCTCCCAACACAGAGAAAATACTTAGTTCTTTCTTGATGTTTTTTTTCATGGTTCGAGGTTGCTAATAGGGGGTACGATTATCCTTCCCATCACGCAAACAGTATTAAGGAAGTTACAAAAACCTGCCTGTTGAATATTTGGAAAACTGCCGTTTGCCCACACGATTCTAGTCGATCGATATCATAGGGGAATGGTCTCAGACTTTTCTATTTCTTCCTCTCTGAATTTGGAACGTATTTGGGGAACTACTTTTTATGGCTCTTGTCTCTCTAATGGATTCGGTGTATAGAGTCTTTGCTTTCGCTGTATGTCTCTCCTACATCATTCGATTTTCACCTTGAAATGCCCCATAAAATTCGTATTGGTGCCAGGTGTATGGATCGATAGGAGCACATCAGTCCTCTGTTTTAACTATCGGGTAATACCGTCGCCGCAGCTACCACGCGCTTTGTTGAGAGTGCCCCGTGTTTGACTCTTATTAGCAAGCCAGCACTGGGATCAGTCACATCGGCACAAACAGGGAAACAGACATAGGTACCAATATGTCAAAAAAGGGGAACAAGAGCGAAAAGCCCAATGTAGAGGTAAATCTCACCTATGTCTTATTTAATGGTATAAAAAAAATGTAGATGTATCTTAAGTTTATATTTCGTTTTACCTTTTATTGATTTTTCCCTGTTTGTGTCACTGTATTTTACGGAGGCTATTGTTCACAAGGACCGCTAAAAATGGCTGACAGGCACAAGGCGCGAGCCAGCGCGTGCCAAAATTAGAAGCTATTGACAAATCTCAGGGAATCGGAAGAAAAAATCTTTTTGGTTTTTCCTTGGATAGTACTTATTAAACTGGTAACAATTTTTTGTCTCTCTGCAAATTGTCAATGGGAATGACAACCTTTCTTCAATTAATTAAACGCACGATACAGGTAAGAGACTGGGGAACAGTCGATAGGTTGCTTTAAAGCCGAGGCTTTCATGGGTGCAGGTAAGAAAAGCCGATAATTGATACATGTGATTTATCCGCTGATGTTCAAGACTCTTTTTCACGGGTGACAAATGGTTACCGTCTTTTAATAATTGATGAAGCAAAATACGTTCGGATTAACAGAAGAATAAGCAGGTCTTATATCTCGGTCCCAAATTTTATCGGAAAACAGGCGACTGAGTAAGAGGAACGTTTTTTTTTTCCACGAGCAGAACATAGAGGCACTGGAGCTTGTCTCGGTATTGATTTTTAGAGGATTTGGTCTATGTACAAATTGACAGTAGAGGGCCACTCTGTGCCGCGTTTTGCAGCTGTTACCCTCATCTCTTCACAGAAACGAGGTGCGCTTCGGGGCACAGTATGAAATTTTTGACTAATTTTACGTCAATTGGATCACTGCTTTATACTGTGTCTATATTGTCTCTCTATTCCCAAATACTGATCCAAAAGAAGGCAATCGTATATGTTTGTGCTGAGAATTTGATGTAGAAGAATCGTTCTTGGACCGTCCAATACACACCTGATTTTATCTGGTATCTGCTGTCAAAGCTTGAACAAAGATGATTTAGACAGGAGTTGGTGTCGCAGAAATATTGATTCTTTGAAGTACATACTGGCTCAACCGATGCCAGTGTCATAACTTTTAATCAAAATCACGGCGTAGTCTTTTTTTCAAAATGATTAAAATTTAAATTAGGAGGCGGATCTCGGTGACAGATTAAAGTCATTTTATGGTTGATAATTAATTAAAGAAATGTTAATCTTTAAGTAAAAAAAAAAAGCCAAAAGACTCCAATTTTTAAAAATAATGATCGGAGAAAAACAATTCAAATTCTTCGTATTTGCTTTCAATGAAGCAGTCTCTGAAATAGCCCCTCCTCCCTCTCTCGCTAGTTTTTTCCCATTATTGCAGCCCGGAGGACCGGTCTGCTCTATACATACAAGTTTAAGTGTTGGTGTATGGGGATTGGGGTGGGAGAAGTTATTCAGAATTAAAGGTTTTCTAAACATTGAAAAGATTGTTAATCAGAATGTTTTTCTCTTTATAAATTACGAGATACATAATATATTTACTTCAATAAAGTGAATCTGTAAAAATATATATGTTTTTCATATTTAATATATAAAGTTGCTTATCATTTACTATCGAAAAAACGACAGGTCCCTTTTTTAGAACATCGAATTTTACTTCTCGCATAAAAACGTTCTCTGCTTAGTTTGTGTTTTATATTCTATGATTGAAAATTAATACTTATTTAAATATAGTTGATGCATGTTTCTAACTTCAATTCATATTTTATGCAGCCAACATTTACTTGAGGAATTGATCAAGTTTAAATTGGTATCGTTTTTGTTTGATTTTTATCCGACTAAACGTTTTCAAAATATTCGCGACTATCGTCTCCATCAATTAGACGCATGCTTTTTCACACATATCGAAGCGGTTTGATGATCAAGACTCATTTCCATTGTTTACTTTATATATTTCCCGGGCGACTATTGATGGTTACCTCAATGTTTTCTTTATCAGATAAGTTTTAAAATAATATATAACGGGGGTTTAAAAGCAACTAAAAAAACATGTAGGTGGATATTTTACCTGAATTATCGATGGACAGATACCAATACCAGAATGTGCTAATGAATTTACATCATAAGGCATATCTTGACATTGAGATCATGAAAATAAGAGAAATCCTTACTTGTAGGAAAGCATGTCCAGTGTGGATAGCACCGGGGGCAGCAGGGAGGGTAGTCCAGCTTTATCTGATGACACCACCACCAACCATAGATCCACCCCTAAAGAAGGTAAATCTCTTCTACTCCTTACAGAGGTCCTATTAAAACAATGGCTGAAATTGAAACGGTTCTTTTTATGTGGTTCAGTTTCGAAGGGATGGTCATTTTGGTAAGAATACAAATGATATGAGAATAGGATATAGTGGGTGTTATTGAAAGCTGTAGCGTTTTTCCATTAAGTGAATTTTTGAAAATGCGAAAAGAAATATCAGTACATGTATTTAAGATAAATGTCCCACTTTTCATTTCAATCTCTTAGATTTTTGCACTTAAATGTTAATAAAAATTCATGAAAGTTTTTGATCTAGCGAAATATTATTTTTGGATGTTGTCAATCGTTGAACATCAAACTTGAGACATGTACAATCCACATCTTCATTCGAGGTTCAAAAACATAAGCCGAACTTTCAAATTAGAATTTAAATTTTACATTATTTTAAATCTGAAATTAAAAAAAATGAATTGTTAGGCAAAGTCGAAAAACTAAAATTTAAACTTGACGAAAAAACTGCAGTGTTAATTCGATGTACATGTGTAAGCGCCAAATACCGAACCGTGGACATTTTTTTCTGTAAAGAAGGTCGGCGTTCGGTACATTCAGTGTAAAGTGTCAGTGTCAGCTCTTCGCATAGGCGTCGTAACCGGGAAGGGGGGGGGGGGCTAAGGGGGCTTAGCCCCCCCCCCTTTTATGCAAAGATAGACATAATATAGGCATTGAAAAGTACTTCCCTTGTAGATATGTACAGTTGAAGCCTCAGACATCGTCACAAGACTTTAAACGATTTGAAAACCTTTGAAACTCCATCAAACTATCAAAACAGTACCTCAATTTTGAGAACGATTCCTAAAATTTTGATTTGACATCTTGAATCTGTCAACCAACTAGTAATTTCATAGTTTTCAAGATAACGAAAAAGAAATTTCATGTCAGTTTGTTTCTTAAAAATGAGTAAGTGGATGAATTCACATATTGACAAACTTGAGTAAATCAATATTGTAATATTTAACTGCATACCTGATTCGTCGTTTTTTGAGGTCAATTGCTAAGAAGTTAGACAAATAAGGGGAGCAAAATGCCCACACTTTGAATGCCCAAAAATAAAATTTAATTTGTGAACCAAGTATTAAGAAGAACGGTTTAAGTAATGAAAGGTATGCAATTATGACAAAAAAATCTCGCGACAAAATTATTCTATGGTAGAACCCAAGCGATACAAGTCCAAAGTATCACTCTCCTTTCTATTTTAACACGCTAACCAAAACACCGCACATCTCACGACAGAAAGCGGCAGATAAATTTTGTTTTTATGTGATTTTGTGTCATATTTTTTAAGGTAAAAAGTGTCCTTGCTTCATGTTTGTGTAAAGAAAATACGTAATTTTTTAAACATACTTTGAATATATCATTTTCAAATGATACAGAGCGAGGACCCACTATTTAAGAATATCGTAAAAGTGTGAAGAAATGAGCAACATTGACTTCTTTGGTTTGTATATATGCTATTTCAAAACACACACACACACCCTCACAAACACAAACAAAAAAACAACCAAAGCAAAAAATTGCATTCCGTACCCCAGGTTTGATTCTCGCCTTGTCAAACCTATAAGATGTAAACTTTGGTAGTGATTGTTCTTTTGCTAAGAACCATCACTGTTCAATAACCTTAAGGATCTAAATTGAAGCCCTTAGCATAAAGTGAAAGTAAACAACATGTTATCAATCAAAACCGAATAATTCTAACACTTACAACGGTGTAAATTTCGACTATTTTTACTAAAGTTACATATTTATGTTAACTGAAAAGAAAATTATTTAATGATTGAGATTTTATTTTTCACCTTCTTGTCAAAATATATAATGCATTTTTTTCGGCTTCTTCGCCTGTTTTCTTTACTTTACTAAAAAGGTTAGGGAAAAAGAATGCAAAACAATTATTCAAACGTTGAGCGATTTCAGATTTTCAAAAATACATATATTCAAATCGCATACTCCTGATGGTTAAGGCAAGACAGCGCGTCCTTCTATTATTAATATATCATGTTTTCCAAGAATATGTAATTTAATTTTTGCCACTTTAACAAGATTATAGGCGAAAATTGAGATACTTACCAGGAATATATGCAAGTCATTTCCTGTTATGCTATTTGAAATATTAACTTTGATGACATAGTTTTTGGTGTTTACATCAGTATTTATTATATATTTTTTTTTAAACAGTTTAGATATGATAAAATAGTAACTATAATTGTTCTGATATTTGACGGAAAAAAAAAAACAAAACGACAAATCATTAGAAATTCAACATCAAACCTTAATCGTCTGCAAATAGTAGATGCAACAAAATCCTTTTCTAAACAACTGAGAAGAAAACCTTCGCCGCCTAGATGACAAATGTAAATACTATTAGCAAGTCACCATCAAGGTGTCCAGGAGTCTATATATATAAGGGCATGGAGATCTTTCCTTTGGTCGAGACCGTATAAAGGAAATCACGAGAACGTAGTTGCTGGCAGAGAAAAGATCCCTCACTGCTTAATGACCGTAAGAGTCAAAGGTAAAAATTTGCAGCCCTCCGCTTGTGACGTCTCCACACGAGTGAAAGATTCTCGAGAGGAACATTAAACAACAAACATCAACAATTATTCCGCTCCCCCCCCCCCCCCATTAGAAAGGAAAATTGGGGTAACTTGAGTTTAATTCCACTGATTATGATTTAAGGACAAAAGCAACGTAGTTTGAATTTTATTGTCTTTTTCACGGGAGTTGAAGGGTTCCAATACATAAAGGAACTGAGTTCTACATTTTAATGTATATAAATGCTACAATTGTTCTAAAATAAGTCTGGATAAACAAAACACCTAGAATATATGTTAAGTAATTTTTATACATTTTTCTTTATATTAAAAAGAGTTTTCATTAATGATATCTTTTCAAAACCCCTGGTAATGCATGCTGATTTTTTGCCTATGAACATCTTATGGGACTGTTAAATTAAGAATGTCTTGAAAAATTATCAGTAGGTAAGGTACTTTGCGTATGTCCTTAATGACGACTTCAAAAAGATAGTGAATTACTTTGTTAAATTTTTTTCAGATAAAATTATCATTTTAAATTTTTTGTAAAAGTATTTTCCATGTATTTTTATTCAGCAAGAATTTTTATAGTTATCTCTCGTCTGTATAAAACTGTCGCTATCTATAGCAAAAGAGCCATGTGTGGCGAAAAATCTAAATAGTGTAAAAAAGGCAGAGAAGAAAAAATAACATAAACACCTCTAGATAGTATTAATGGCTTGAGCAAATTAGAGAGATTTTACTAAGGAAAAATAGACAGGGAAAATTGTCAAGTTTTAAAAAACTGTGTGTGATTTTTCTTTTAAAAAAAATAATAAAACATCGTAGGCAGACTTGAATGCTAAGAAAATGTTAAATCTTAAAACTGTTCAGGTCTAGGTTTTCCAGTAGAATGTGATATTTTACAGAAAACAGAGGTTGGTAAAACTAAAAGGTATTTGGGGAAGTCTGACATGCATACACAATTTATCGGTATCCCCACCCCATTTTGTTTGGCGTGTGCAATATTTGTGTACTTGATAATTTCTTAGTTAACAATAAATATTTAATTTTTTATAGCAAGAAGCTTCTTTAAATATTTAAAAGAATATGAAAGGAATAAAATATTCATATTATTTTGTTTCCGCTATTTTAGCAAATTTGATTAAAGATTAATTTTATCTGGCCTTATCATTTTAAATTGTAATCTCACTTTTATACAGTATAACTTCCTTTAGCCTGTAAATCTATATGGCTCGATGTTTATCTTTGTACTTTTGCATAAAAAATTACAAAGTTTGTAATGAATCTGAAGCAACTTCCATCAATAATACACGTGCAAATATTATTTTGTTTCCGCTATTTGATTGTTTATCACATTGTTTCTAACTACCGGTAATTATCTTGTTATCTCCCTGGTAAATCTCACGTTATAGTCCTTAGTCATTTTTAAGGTAAAACCAATGAATCATTTAAAGATGATACTTATGTTACATTCAAAAACAAACTTGAAACTATCGTAGCTCTGCAGAAGTCATATTGCCAAAAGAAGACACGAGTGTGTTACATTCATGTTGAGATACTCTTATTTGCATAAAAATTTGCAACTGTTTGCTTATATATAAAGAAGATGGATGAACTAGTTCAGCAAATTGCCTATAGTGCGACAAACATCAAGGTGAATATCAAAATTTAAATTATTAAAATTTAATTATAAGGAAATTTTCTTTGATACTTTACTAACATTAAGGTACACTTTATTTTAATTCTCGACAATATGCAAAAATTTCAAATGAATTAAAACTATTCGCCTATGAAATAACATACACACACTAAAGAGGGCTAAAAAGATCATTTTCTCGTATCATTATATACAACTTGTACTAGTAACTTTTAGAAAGGAATGGGTCTTCTCTCCATTTTTTTTTTAAATGGTTACCCTAAAAGTTTGCGTAAAAAAATAAATCAATTTTTGAATAACAAAAACATGGGGCAAAGACCCTTTAAATATAGTATACTTTTATGACACAATTTTCACATCTCTCCGAGAAAAACTTCAAATCCATATGGTTAAGACATTGGTTTCAAAGAAAATGATAGTTAGGATTATTATTGCTAAAGTTTGAACCCCTCGAATACCACATTTTTTGGAATAACAGAATAATTTTTGTCGAAAACACTTTAATTAGAAAATTTCATAAATTTCATTAATGAAAACTATACTCGAAAAATACTAAATCTACAATTTGAATATGCACTTTAATGATAAAACATATCAAAAGGCATTTGTTTGGCATTTTGCCATTTTGTTTTCAAATCGTTTAACGATAAAGATAACAAATTCGCCCCTGCCTTTGTTTAGAATTTGATTTGGTCACATTCATTATTTAGTTGGTATAAACCCTGGTAAACGATCAGGTATCAAATCCACAGCTCTTCAGCGTAGAGGCTGAAAAGTGTCGTAAAATCGATAACTTTGTGACCATAGAATTGGGAATGAGCTCACAGTTCCAAAGGGAGTGTTCCGCTATAGTCTACAAGTCTGTCACGTGACCTGACGACACCCTTTATCTGAGATCAAACAGGCGCTTGTTTCCTGGAAAAGCCAATATATTACAGAAACAGACAATATCTTGAGTGCAGTCTTTTCGTCGAGAAGGTCATGCATTTGGTCTTTTCTTGTAAATCCCGAATTACCATTAGGACAGGAAGACTAGATAATACTGTAACAATATTGGTCTTTTATCCAATTGATATCAATAGGTGTGGAATTTATATCTATCATATAATAGACTGAATCCCTTGGACAGTTTCATTGATTAGAAAAACCTAATATTTAGGGGCAGTATGACTTACCTTACTTCGTTGAAAGTGGATTTTTTAAAGAATCAGTCGTAAATATTCTTTTAATATATATAATTTTCTTTTTTACTCGCAAGAACTTGCAACTGTTTTACTCGCTTTTGCAAAGTAATCAAGAAAACTAATAATATTTAAATGAATTCAACGTTAGACGTGGGGTTTTTATATTTGACTTTCATACATTATCTTTAACTTACGGAACTCGAGGGTGGGGGATAAATTGATATCTGTAGCTACAACCTCTCCCATTCTTTCATCTTTCTTGATTTCCACTACCATTAAGCATAAAGTTTATTAAATAATAATAAAAAAGAAAAAGAAAAAAATTGGAACCCCTCTGCAAAATTTTGATAGTTTTAGGCATCTGATTGTTTTAAATTATACTACTAACATTACAACATTTTTTTTATTAACGAATGTGATTTTTTTTTACATACATGTATAAATAAATGAATTGATCAATAGGAAAGCAACCTGTGTTCAATTTATTTCACCTGAAAGTTAAATAAATAAAAATCTTATAATTCATCTTTCTGGAAAGTAATTTATGAATAAAATGTATTTGTTGGATTGTAATTTTTCAGTTCATAAAAAGAAAACGATATGTATAGATAAATACACAGTCACAGTAATTTCAAAGAATATCTCATTTGGCTTTGTTTTATTGTTTTACCCTTCAAAGGTAAGTTTAAATAAAATGAATACATTGTATAATAGTTTATGAAACTGTAGCTATGAAGACGAAAAGTGAGGAAAAAATTCTCATAAGGAAATAGAAAATGGGTATAGGAAAAAAGGTAAAACCGGCAGCTTATAGCCAATAGCATTCTTTTAGGGATTTTTGAGGAAAACAATTAACACCCGAGCACATTTTTTCTGAATATTTATAAAAAGACATGGGAAAATTGGAAAGGTGAAGGTTGTTTTCTTCTAATGTATATACATAAATTCTGGTGGATATTTTCAGGGGTAGGGGTTAAGTGAAAAAATATCCCTACGATAAGCAGAACTGTTTTCGTTCTGAATGTCCATGCATTTTTTAAAAACGATGGTAAAAATAAGTTCCAACATTAAAGAAAAACCCATTGACATTCGAAAAAAAAATATTTGCAGTGATTATGTTTTTTTCTGTTAAGAATCTGTGATGTTACAGGGGTTATACACGGCTTTGAAATCCTACCCATCTGTTTTAATACGAGAGATAGCAATCAGTGAAAAAAAGGTAGCTTCAGCCTGTTACATCTATTTTCCTCCATCAGTAATTTACAAATGTTTTTTGGGGTGAAAAATAGACGACGTCACATCACCATGGAGACCATGATAGAGAGACTGTACAAAATCCTTTCGGCAACCTTGCTGATGCATCAGGTTTAAAACCCAGGTAACTCAGGTGAAAGATTTGGAATTCGCGTTAATGGCTCCCGTTGGTAATTACAAAGAGAAACAGGCACTTGGAACAAATCACACTCCATTGCCGCGGCTCCTGTCTCCTCATTGATCGGGGACCTGGTACCTTTCAATTTGTTTTGTCTCCGGGAAGGCCAGGGTTTTTACTTTTAGATAGAGCGGTCGGCAAGAGGCACGGTAGAAGTTCCGACAGCGCTGGAAATCTCTCTCAGATAATCTTTGGGATTACTTTATAGACCCAGGACAAATCAATACCGTAATACCATTCGCAATAAAAATTAATATCCTCTTTAAGAAACTCATTTTTTGAAACTTTATATTTAAAAAAAATTGGTCTTTTACAGGTGCTTTAACAAATTAATAAGTTTTATTTAAATTTCTGGAATGCTGTCATATTTCCAACTTTGCACACTTATTTTTAAATTAATTACAATAATAAACAAGGAATAAACAAAATAACCAAAAATGTACTTTTCAATTTTTTACATTTATCCTAACGCAAAAACTTTTCATGGAAAAAATAATGGTATAATAGACACATGACTTCTTGACTTCTCAAGTGCTTTAGTACAACCTGTAAACGCATTCCAAATCTGCATTTATGATAATTTGTAATATTCGAGAAGACGGATTTCGTCCTTTTGGAGCCTGGAGTCGTCTGCTGAATTATTGGATCGATTGGCGGGAGTGTAAACACTACCTTTCACAAAGGATGAGAATCCGTTACCGTCACGAACCGGGCGCTGTGTGCATTATACCTTAGACCTCACATCAAAAGTTTTAACCAATTACCATCAATACTCTCTGTTTTACCCTTGAGAGTTGAAAAGGTTCGATTTTGAGGTGTCTTTTGTGTGACAGACATTACCTAAGTCTTTTCCTTTCTGGTATAGTGTTAGATGATGGGGAAAGTAGATCGCCATAGTGGGAAGGGATTCATCTTGTCTTGATGCAAATCGATAAAAAATTTGATAGGTGAGACTTCAGGTGTATCGTGCGCACGAATTGTGAGTAACAACTGAAACGTTGTCATGGCTACCAAAGTCTCTTTCCTAATCACCGTAATGTTATGGTAATTAATTTGACATTTGTTTTGCTGTCCTTCCTTGACGAAATCTTAAAGAGTGCAAATCCAAATAAATTGTTGTTTGTAGACTTGGTGTATTTACATGTTTACTTGTATTGTTTTATACAGATAGTCCTATGGCGGACGAAGAAGCCAGTCTCTCCTTTACTATGTCTAAATCTCCGTCATCAAGGTCAGATGACAGAGGTCATCCCGAGAGAAAAAGGAGAGCTAGCGAAGACAGTTGTGAGGTGCGTACCATCTTATACAAAGAAATTCAGCCTGGATTCTATATAGCCAAGGGGCGAACTTTTTTTCAGTTACTAATGAAACAGTAAAAACATTCGAAGTACGAAGAAAAAGAGGATAATTTCAAATGTTAATGGCGGTAGTTGCTTAAGGTTCTCCATTTTAAATAGATGAAATGTTGATAACTACTGGATTTTTTTTTCGTCCACACAGGGATTAATATTTTTTTCCCCTCAAAGTGGCTGCATTTAAAAAAAATACTTTTCTTAGAACAACAGTGCGAAACGGGAACAATATTCAGAGACTTATAGGACATGTGTTCGATTCGTTCATCAAGAATCGTTACATATAGTATACCGAAGCCGTTTTAGACTCGGGAGTCTTATAAAAATATTGTTTACTACATGCTTCTTTTAAAAAATGGAATTTTTCAGAAGCAGAGGTTTTAGGCGAACTAATAATTTTCCAATAACTGCATTTGAAAGGCACTTGGAACATTTTCGCTTAGCATACTTTATAAGTGGCACTGACAAGTTGCAATAGTCTTAAAATAAAGCATTTTAAATGCGTTAGTTTGAAAGCTTCTTTTT
Source organism: Saccostrea cuccullata (assembly GCF_032062105.1). Lineage (NCBI taxonomy): Eukaryota > Metazoa > Mollusca > Bivalvia > Ostreida > Ostreidae > Saccostrea > Saccostrea cuccullata. The sequence goes on from NW_026933001.1 coordinate 359,648, forward strand.
GACATTACATCAAAAGATTTAATTTGAAATTTTGACCATTTGTTTACTTTTACAGAGTTCAACAAAATTAAGTGAGAGCGGAATTAACGACGAATCTGTTGGTAAAGATGAAGATGACGACGATGATAATGACGATGATGATAAAATGCCAACCGGGCAAGATTTTGATCCGGAGAGACTCAAGGCATTTAATGTAAGGCATATATTTTTGGTTTTAAAAATCTTTAATTTAATCATTTTCATTTAAACTGATGTACTCTATTGATTTTATTTACCTAGGAGTAAATGAATTTTCCTCATATGGGATTTGTAATCAGCTAAATTTAAGTTCTTGAAATATCATTACGAATAAATATTTGATTAATTCTTGGAACGAAAATATATAACTGTACGGATTATATTAAAAAAAAGGAGGATGGTCTCAAATCAAATTAACATTCGAACAACAATGGAAAGAAATCAAGTATATTTTATATTTTTAGATGTTTGTTCGCCTATTTGTTGATGAAAATCTGGACAGAATGGTTCCAATTTCAAAACAACCAAAGGATAAAATCCAGGCTATCTTAGAGGCCTGCGATCGACAATTTCCGGAATTCCACGTCAGATCTCGTAAAAGAATTCGCACTTACCTCAAATCTTGCCGTCGAATGCGCAGGTCTAAAGAACAAAATGGATGGGAACCCGTAAGTATAGAATAAAATGTTTACTTTTCATTAAAAACGAAATATTTCATGAGAAAAATTTTGTCTTTCTTGATCTTATTATGTCTGAATGAAAAAATTAAATTTTATTTTGTTTCCAAAGCAACAGATGCGACCCACTCCTCCACATCTTACCTCGGCTGCAGCAGAGAGTCTTCTTGCACAAGCCTGCGAAAATGAAAGCCAAAATGCCAAGCGCATGCGTCTTGGACTTGAGCCACTTCCGGTAAGTATTAATGACACAAATTATACACTGCATTGACAATGGATTTTTTCCGTTATTTCCCGATCATGACAAGGAGCACATGGCGGGTGTGACTGGTCGGCAGGGAATGCTCACTCCTCCATGGCACCTGATCCCACCTCTGAAGTTTTGGAGGTCCATGTTTGCTCTGCTCCTATTTTGCACAGTTTTATGGATTTTTGATCTTGAATACTGTTCGTTTTCTTTTATTTAACTGATTTCCTTCCATAGAAATTATATCCAAATGTTTTGACAAATGTCTTTCGTTGTCATAAATTCCAAAACGAGGCCTGGAACATGTGTATTTCGGTTTTAATGAAAATGATATACCGTACCTATTAACGTGAGTTAAAATTTGGACTTCCTTGTAGGCCGTGTCAATGCAACATAACAGTTCAACAACAAATAGTCAATCTCAGACAACTGCTCAGCCTCAACAACAGTCAACGCCTGCTCCATCACCACATTCCCAATCATCCTCAAATCAAACATCACCTCAGTCTCAACAATCGGCATCACAAGTAGATAGACACGCACACACTAATAACGACTTCTTGCGCCATCAACCTCCACCTCCTGCCTTTAGGCCTGCTCCAGAATTCCATCCACCATTTTTCACTAATGGAAATGGACTTTTTCGCCCTGGATTTCCGGGATATCAACATCCGGCACATCACCACCCACCTGTCCTGTCGCACGGCTCACTGAACCCGCCCTCGGTTCAAAACGGTAAGTTAAGTATGTATCGTTGCAATATTTCTCTTTCTTATCATAAAATATTTTATAACATATAATAACAAATATTTTTGTCATTCTTGTTCCTTTTTTTCAATTGAAATATTTTAATCCGTTTTTGTTTTTTTGTTTTTGGTTGTTTTTTTTTATTTTTGGCAAGTGTCATACATTTAAGCAATATGATTGCATGAAAACCAAGTGAAACAATGAGAATGAGGAGTCCGACACCTTATTTTCACGAGTCAGCTATACGGTATTGTAAGCGAGACTAAATTTTCGCGGCATTGGCTTTTGCTGTATATAATCCCGACTATTACACGAGAATGTAATTTTCGCGAACATACAGATTCGCGTAGTTACGCGAAATAAAAAAAATCGCGAATAACAAGTCATTTACAGTATTTGTCTTTTGATTTTTCTGTAATCTCGTGTTCGTGTGTTTTATGAGTTAGTTTTTATAACCTTGATATCATAACTATTTTGCAGGTCCCACAGATCTTAGCATAAAGAAACAGTCCTCTAAGAGTCAACTAAGTGCTGGAGAAATTGCCACAATAAAACAACTGATTGGTGGCTATCGCGAGTCGGCTGCTTTCCTCTACCGTTCAGCAGACGAACTTGAACAGTTGCTTCTTCAGCAAAACTAGCTGAAAATAAAATTTAGTGCAAATTCGTCTAGTCGACTTTACCTCATCATCTGCCAGGTGCTTTCTGTATACAAGAAGCATCAAAGATATCGCCTTGACACCCAGGTTTAGGCTAATGTGTGTGATCAACAATATTCATGAATTGCCTATTTATAGGTTTTGATACAAATCTATATTGGATAATATTTTTTACGATAAGAAAATGTTTTAATTCAAAAAATCTTTTTTGAGAACTTAAAAGGATTCAACCAAAGGGTCGATATTTATTTATATAAGCCAGTCCGATAACACTTCCACAGACATGCGACTGTACAATTAAATATTCACAATATTCAATTGGATTGATTCCATATACTATGATCTCAGTTAAAAAGAAAGTTGCGATTTTTTTTACCAGGACTTAAATAAACATAGGTATAAAAACATATCGTTATAAATATGCAGGGCGACATATAATACGTTGTAAATGCTGTTCATCTGTTGCTTGCGACATTGTATGATGAATATGTAAAAACAAATTTATTTTGGTGTCACCCCACTACAATGTAACCCCCTTAACATTTTCCCATCATTATTACGTAACTCTGGTGCTTAATTTCCCGTATCTACTGTGATTACCTTTAAGGTATAGATTGTCCCTTAAGTGTCATGGCTTAAAAATCGTAAATTTATATAAGAATTATTGCTTGTATTTGCGCGGTTTACTAGTCATACTATTTATTTTATTTTATTTTTCCAGTTTTTTAAAATTATTTGACAGTATTCTATTTATTTCAGTGTAAATACTATTTTATTTTTGTGTGTATTAGAAATATGGAGTGAAATATTCATTTGTTACAGCGTATTTGATTTTAGTATACAATTCTCATTTTTCACTTCAGTGTCATTCAAATAATGAGATATGTGTTATGAATATGTATAACTTATAACTACATAGTTTTACTTGTTGTCAGCTCAGCGTCTTATTATAAATTCCATTAATGAAATGGATCCGGACGATATAGGTTTTGTAATTTATTGTGTACCTTGTATCTTTCGTGTGTACAAGTCTATAAGATATATTGTTAGTTTTTTTGCTAAAGATATTACTTAAGTTTTATTAAGATAAGCAGAATGTTAGTGTATTTTCAATCTATGAATGATATTAAAAAATATATTTTTATTCTCAACATTCTTTCATTTAAAAAAAAACTGATTGAGGGCTATTGACCCTCTGCTTTAAATTTCACAATGTTTTTTTAACGTGAAAATTATTGTGTAATATTAAGAATTCTAAATTGGAAAGTTATCTCTCTTATCAGAAGGCCGGACCCCCTTAAATGTTTGGTTTTATATAATTTGAATAAATTCTTCAATTTTTAGACATTTTTTGAACAGGCCTAAATGTTTTGATTTTGTGATTTTATTATTTCTTTTTTCACATTGCATGATATTTATTGTTATATTTATATTATTTATTTGCAGTTTTTTTGTCAGTTTTACTGAATTTTTTGCAAGTGCAATATCTATTTATTTTGAAAACAATATGAATCTGTGTTTTCTTAATTATTTTTTCGTGAATTTGAACTTTGTTTGTCAAATAAATTTGTATGAAAAAAATGTGTTTTTAAAATACACAAAGTACAGGCAGTATGTATAGCCTATTTTATGATATTTATAATTATGAACGAGGTTAAGATAATGAACAGCCTTGATCTAAGAAAAAAAAATCAATATTTAAAAAAATCAAATTTGTGATCAAGGCATAAACGGGGGCACCCACATATTTCAGAGGGTGGATCAGATGCCTGGGAGGAGAAAAGATCTCCCGTTGATCGGGTACAACCGCGTGAGCACTCGTCATTGATGAAGTTAATGGAACATTACGAAGTCAGTTTTAATATAAAACAAAAGTCTGACAACTGAAGCAAGTCAGTCAAAACATGCTAACATGGTAAAACAAGATGTGTTTGTGAAACAATGATGCCCCCGTATGACAACGTAGCAAAGATTAAACTTTTCTTAAATGCAAATTTAGGTACCTAAAGTAGGGTATTCTCACTGGAAATACAATTGTAAAAAATATGAAAGTAGGCCAGGGTTAAAGTTTTTTCATAAGTATGGAAATTGTCAAGGTCATTGGTATCCAATGATAGGTCTTGCCACAAAAAATACATTTGTAAAGCATGAAAGTCCCAGCTCTAACTGTTTAGAAATTATGACCAAGGTTAAAAAGTAGGTCAAACTCCAAGGTCAAAGTTCTTGGTCTTGTCACAAGGATTAAATATATAAAGTATGAAATCACTAGCCCTAACCCTTTAAAAGTAATGGTCAAGGTTTGCTTTTTAAAAGAAGGTCAAACTCCAAGGTCAAAGGGTCAAAGTTCTTGGTATCCAATGAAGGGTCTTCTTCTTCTGAAGAATTACATATGTGAAGTATGAAAGCCCTTTCCCTTACCGTTCAAAAGTTATGGCCAAGGTTGAAGTTTTTTCACAAGTACGAAATCTCCAAGGTCAAGGTCAAATGGTCAAGGTTGTTGGTATCCAATGAAAGGTCTTTCACAAAGAATACATATGTGAAGTATAAATGTCCTGGTATCTACTGTTCAAAAGATATGGCCAAAGTAAAGTTCGGAATTTTTGTGCAAAAGTGGGTCAAACTCAAAGGTCAATGTCACAAGGACGAATTTGGTGGTACCCAAAGAAAGGTCTTGTCACAAGGAATACACATGTGAAAAAAATGAAAGTCATAGTTCCACTAAATCAAAAGTTATGGGCAAGGTAGAAGTTTTTGCGGACAAACAGCTAGACAGACAGACGGACACGACAAAAACTATATACCCCCGAAACTTCGTTTACGGGGGCATAAAAAACGACCATAGAATTTACGAAATGCTTGCCTAAATTGCTCTTGCTTAGAGCATGCTGTAAGTTTAAAGTAATAAAGTAGCGAGTAAATGCTACTACAATGGGAAGCTGCCTCCTGAAATCAAATGCAAGAATGCACATAAAAATATACTTGCATTTTTCTGAACATTCCTTATTGAAAGAAATTATTTAAAGTCGTTAGACATGAATAATTGGATTTAACATGAATTGTAGATAAGTGCTATGTAGGAACTGGCCAGTGGTACAATGGGACGGTCAATGTTACCAAACCCGGGACAGCCTGTCAGCCCTGGGACAGCCAGCATCCTCACTCCCATCTCCGTCCCCCGTCAGTGTTCCCTAGCCTACAGGGGGCATATTCTCTTTAGAGAATCCACTTCTCTAAAGAGAATACATGGGGCAGAAAACTACATAAATGCCATAAGCAAATGATAGTGAAATATTACTAAATCAGTAAGGAAAGTTGACGATGGAAAAGCTGAAATCGTCTACAAATAAGAAATACTTGTATAGTATAAAACTTGATACGATGGTATCCTTACATTACAATATACATGTACTTGTTTGAAGCTAAGGTACCTGTAGTCTAACACTGTGAGTGTAATGTGAAGGTATCTGCATGTAAAACTGGGGTTAAAAAATCGGTCTGACAACAAACATCACATACCGGTATACTGTATTTACCTTTGTAAAACACTTTTTGCGAGTTTCTGGTATTATCTCAAGCCTTTGAACTAATTGAAGCAGAATATTATATTTCTTACCTCGACTCCTTGAGTAAAAGACCAAATTCAACATACATGTACAAAAAAATAAAACAAGGGGTTTGGTCACTTTTTTATAGTGATATTGCAGTTTATTGACCCCGAAACCAGAAGCTACCCTCAAAATTCACCATATAATTTTTTATTTATTTATAGAAGAAGTTCGAATGCTATTGAAAATACACCATTAGTCGTAGTGGCAATCTTATTTAATGCATTTGTCATGGTTATCGAATTCAAATAACCCGCGGTTGTAAGTAAACAGACTTCTTTGTTACGTTGATGAATGAACGCGAAAACCGGTTTTTAACGATTGAGTGAACAGGACTATTCATGCCTACACGTTGACTCCGACGACAACAAATGAACAAATATTTCATTCAATGATTCATTGAATTATCTTTGACGCATCTCTCCAGAACCCGTTTGCGAAGGGAGGATGGAGGATAATTTCGAAAATAAGAAGGAGGAGTCGCCTGGAACCGTCTCCTGGACATCCGATCTCCGAGCTCTAGGGGACATTAGAGACGATTCTCATTTACCGTGTGTTTGTAAGTTATCAGCTGATGACACCAAGGCATTGCCCGCTGGACTGTCTATATACTGTGACCAACCCCTCTACATGTACATGAGGCGACAGAGAAAACAGGTGCTCGGACGGACCATATACCACGATGCCAGTGGGCCGTACTACGAGGTGGGACAGACACTCATCATTCCTGACAATTTTGAAGGTAACGAAATCGATCCAGAATTTTGATATATGTATTGATGCAATACATAAGATGTGTACGTCTAACAGTAGACGCTTTGTAAAAATGCCTAATTATAATGCTACTGAATATTTATATGACATTTATAGAGAAGTATATTTTTTAAAAGAAGTCATTATGAACATAATCATATTAAAACAGATAAATACTGGTATTAGATTCCTTTTTTTAAACAGATAAGTATGTCTGTTAGATTAAACAGATTAGTATTCTGAGTATAACTGTGAAAAATAGCTAAAATATCATGTCCGTATAATATTTCTAGTACATATATATGTGAATACTTTTAGAGTTATATAAAATGTTTTAAAAGAAATTACCTTGTATAAATTCTTGTTCTCATGCACTAATTACTTGTTTTATATCAAAATAGCCTACAGAGAAAATGGTATGAAAATAGATTTCAACAATTCCCCACAAAAGTTAATTGTTTGCATCATTTGAAAGAGCAAAATGCTTTGCACATAAACGTGTTCTTGTTTGTGTAATTCCTATATAATTAAGGCTTAAAATGAAAATTTGTTTGTTTGCATTTGCCTAGCGACCCTCTGAAAATGCACCCGACCCAAACTTTGTTTTAGCCATTTTATGATATTATTTTTTCCCAATTTTTCAGGATATTGAAACTGTTTCGTTTTCAATATTTAACTTTTGTTTTTTTATCAATCAGTGGTTTTTAAGAGTGGAGCTAATTCATGTTTAGTAGGCCTATGGAAAGCTCTTTTATTTGCTATCTTACAAAAATCTGAAGAAAAAATTTCAAAAAAAAAGAATATCTACCTACCTATCCATCCAGTCTAAAAATTATAGGTCGGCAGCAGCAAACAAAGACTTTTTTAAGCTTTGCCTAAAAGAACTTTAAACCTCAGATATTACAAGAGAAAAGGTGAAGTACATGTAATTATGAAAATGTGGTTTAAGGATATCGACAATGATGCGAAATGGTGATGATTAGAACACCGTGTAGAAAATTAACATATTTTATGCAACACGAAAAAAAACGCCATTTTCATTGTCCCCTCCATCTTTTTCGAGTTGAAGGTCTTATGAAATCCTTGTTTACAAAAAATTACAACTATGCCTGCGAAAAGCATATCTCGATCTATAAGAAAAAAATGTGTAGATTTTAATTTTTTTTCAACATTCGTCAATCATCATCCATATACATTGTCAAAAATGTGCAAAATAATGGACCACGACACTGTATAATTTCTGAGGAGCACTTTTTATCTCATGAACCGGATTTAAATTCTGTTGATTCAGAAGTTATATAAGTATTAAGTAAATCTTCTTTGATCCTACATGCGGTGTATGTATTTATATATAACTATTTGGTTGTCGACGTCACCTGCATGTCTGCTTTTAGCTAAGTTCTCTTTTTTGATCTGAGGTTAAAAATTTTGTACAAAATTAATCTTAAGCCTAACTTTGACAAATGAAGAAAAAAGTTTGGTGACGTGCCCGATAATTTTCGCTATCGAAATCTATACAGCCATATCCATACAAGTTCAATGCAGTGACTACGGAAGCAGTTAAAATACATGTATTTTACTTATGAGAAATTATGATCAACCAAGAAGCAAAATCTTTCTCTGGATGATATAATCAATGTAAACGTTTCTTTCAAACAAAATTTTCAGGCTGTATGAAACAATCTGGAAAGATATTGTATAAAAAAGTAAAAATTTGTACATGTCTATAACTTTTAAAAATATCTATATATGCTTAATATGATAATAGTTTGATATTATGTTAACAGTTCCCAATTTCTTATTCACTAAATTACCAATCTAGTTTGAAATCATAGATAAATAGAGCGAGCACGTGTTTTTCTGATGCATGTTTCTATGTTTCAGTTGATTATTTGTTATTTGTAGGTTGGTTTGAAATTGTGCCATCAGACTTTGGCAAATCGAAAGTATTTACCTCAATAGAAGAAGTGTCAAAAATCATGCCAAGAAAAATATTCACACGGACAACAATAACCGGAATACGAATAGTGGAAGAAAATGGTCAACAAACATTCAAGGAAAGAAAAATTCCGGCGGGTTCCATTCTTTTGGTTGATAGTGCACTCTCTGCAAAATGGGAGACTCGCGCAGAGAAGAGTGTTCGAAAGAAGAAAATGGAAGAATTGACCACGATTGAAATTCAGTACTTAAAATGTACAGATACAGACCAAAAAGAGGTCCTTGTCCCTTTTTCAACAAAGGGTCGGTTCAGTAGCGTGTATGAAAAAGATGCCAATAACGAAAGGAGCATATACAGGATAAAAGACCTTATATCAGACTTTGATATGCCAACAATAGTTCGATTAGTTTATGGGAAAGCCCCGGTTGTTCCGTGTATTTTTACGGGAATGATAGCTTTAAGAGAAACTGTCTCCGAGGATGTTATCATTGCCAGTACAGTCATGAACAAGAGAAACGTTTTGATAGAAATTCCAATTTCTTCATCCTGTGTTGTTTGTTTTCCGGAAAACGAAGAACCACTAAAGGGTTTGAAAACGTTTGAAGACGCTCAGAAACTTTGTGAAAAATATGCCGTGTCATTTTCATCGCTAATAAAGTTATCGTCTGAACTGGATACACATCACATGAAAGTACAGTACAATCCCAAAATGTCTAAGGTCAAAGACTCGGGCTTGAAAACATTGGATTTAATAACGAACATCAGTCTAGCAGACGATGAGCCTTCGGACAGGTTTATGGAATCGGATAGTGACTCCATTCAGAGCACGGACCAATCAATGCCGACGCGCGGAATTTTCAAATTGTTAGAATTAACTGAACTTAAACGAAAGTCAACGGACTGCTAATAGCTGTTGTGTTTTTTTGTTAATTGATTTCTTTGCTTGTTTTTTTTCTGAGACAAATCACAATTAGATATATATAATTTTAGCAATGAAAATTTAATTCTTTGAAATTCTTCTCCGTTTTTGGGTATTTAGAAGACAAAGTAAGTGCCTATTTGTAATATTTCACATGATAATTGAACGTAACAAAATTATGTTGATATCCATGCTTACATCCGATAAATTATCATGACTGAGTTTAAAGTGATCATTATAAAAAAAAAAAAAATTAAGTGCAAAAAGGTCAAGTTTATTGTTCTACTGCTTAGTATAACGTACAATTTTCTTTCAAATTTTTGAATTATGCTTTATGAGTAGAAAAATACACTTATTAAAAAATCCTTGACACAGTAGCAGAATACCCTAAATGTTATTTGCAATGGTTAATGTCTAAAGAGAATTTTTTTTTTCATAAACTTTGTGATACCGGTACATGTTTTATTGTGTTCTAGATAAGTTTCTGCATGTGTAAAGATTTAGAATGATAATCAAGTAAACTTTACGTATGGAATTGTTCGTTTTTATTTTTTGTTAATCTGTCTGTTCTTCTGTTAAATGTTTGTTTGCTTGGGGGGGGGGGGGGTGTTACTGTGGATGGAGTGGTGTTTTGGTTATATTACTAGGGAATACTTAATAGCTTATTTTTTCATTTCATAAAGTTTTCTTTTTTATTTTAAGGTCTGTGCTATATTTTTCACATAAAAATACATGAAAGAAATATAGTATACACAATTAATTCCTGCTAGGTTATTTTGCTCAATTTATGAAGGTTACAAATCATTTCAAGGAAAAAAATGAATGTATTTTATTGCTTTTAGATTAAATGTTTATTAAGTATTACACGGAGATAAAAAAAATGATTCTTGGTTAATTCGTTCGTCTTAATATGTGACATTTTTAGCTTTATAAAAAGGAATGATTATTTCTACCCAACTAAATGTTGCCACACACCTAAACCTAACCTTGGGATTGGAGAACAACGGAAGCTATTTGTCATCATTTGAAGGTTATGATAGGAAATCTGTACGACCAATGAGCTGTTGTTATATAAATAATATGATATAATGATAAATAAAATAAGGTGTTTTCCGCCATTGGTCAAAGCATAAAAATGCAATATCATATTATTTACTCCAAGATTTTTAATGGAGACCAGATGCATTGTTTGTCTACTATAAAATGTACACCTGTTTAGTGTTAATTGAGTGAACAACTCAACAAATGACAACTTTATAAAATGCGGTTGGGGAAATCGATGAACGTCATCGTCTAAGGAACAAAATGTGATGTTAACTTTTGCATTTATTTTGATTACCATCACATGTTACATGTGTGAAAACAATCACTCGGACGCAAATCCGAAACGAAAAGATGTATCTAAACTTCTGCAAGAAAATGTTTGATAAATAAAAGTATATTTTTGATAACACCTCGTACATGTCATAATGAACGTTTTTATAATAGCTCATTGGTCTGACATCAAGCAGTCAAACTGCGGACATGATTATAACTAGCATCGAGCTCTTTTCTTAGACTCAAGGTCTCTTGGTCAGGGGAACTGGTTTTAGGATGGGGCTTTAAAATGCATAAATTCTTTGAAATCTCTCTTCTTTCTGCTCCTGGATATTAAGTAAACAGAATAAGTGATTGTTTGATATCATGAGCAAGATGCTTCTTTCTAAATGTTGAATGGCTCCTGCATCAGAGTTCTGGTGTTAGAGAGGGAACTGTTGATTCAGTGTATAATAAAAATGAAGAAAATACAGAAAAATCTATTAAAATATTCTTCTTTGTCTCCTAAGGGTGCTTTGCGACAAGCTTAGTTGAATTTTGCCATATAGCGGTAGTTGTGGAGGAGTACACGAATTGGGAATATTATAAAGAGCTGTTTTGTTTGTTTGTACATGTATCCTCCACTCGGCACTTAGGGCCATTGAGCAGTGAGGGATCTTTTTCGTGCCAGCACCTACTGTGACACAGGACCTCGATTTATACGGTCTCATCCTAAGGACCGGTCTCCACGTCCCACAGTGGGATTCGAACCCGCGACGTAAGGATCAACTTCTTACTCCGCGACTCTAAAGCAGACCTCGTATCACTGCGCCACGCGGGTGACTTATAAGTAGACTGACCGTCTAGAGGTAAACTCTTTTTCTAAAAAGAAGTTCGGGTATAATGTTTTTATCCTGGTCTGTCCGTCTGTCTGTCACATCAGCTTCTTCCTCGAATAAGTTTTACAATGAAATCAGTTGTCAACCCCATTTTTTAAAATATTAATGGTGAAACGAGAAAGATAACAACGAACAATATTCGAGCTCAAAATTCCATTCAAACACAAATCAGAAGCAGCTAGAGCAAACACGGGCACCTCAGAGATCAGGTACCATGGACGGGTGAGCATCCCCTGATGACCGATCACACCCGCCCTTTGCTTCTTGCCATGCATGATCGAAAAATCCGTAGACAATTCAATGTGTAAATCATGGCTTAAAACTAGTTATTACATGTAGTATGAAAAACGTCCATCAGCATTTGATTGAATTATCGATTGTGTTTACTGACAAGGTCATTGTATCGATCTTAGGACTTGGCGGAATGTACCTGCGGAACTGTAGCTCTTCGAAAAAATATATATAGACAGACGCAGAACTGTAGCTCTCCGAAAAAATATATATTGACAGACCGGAGAGCTACAGTGCCACCTATTGAAAAACTGTATATTTATTGCGTACGAAAATGTGCGCTCGGTTTTGGATTAATTCCTCAAAATTTTTACCTCTATTGCAAAAAAAGTTTGATTTCAAAAAGTCCTTAATCCTCTATTAATTACTCTCGTAGGTTACATCTGTACGAAGTGCGTTGGACCGAATTAACTTACAAACCAAAATGGCAGTATAGATAGGCAAAATTTTCGATGATCCCAATTTCAGGTCCAGGAGGGTTTTAAAAACAATTATAAGGAATGTTTTCTTGTGGAAACAGTAAAAAAAATGTTAGCACACGGTTAGCAATATTTTGAGATGACAGATTTAAAAACATGGAGAAATAAATCTAGAAACAGCGCACTTTTTTGTGCGCAATAAATAGTTTTTTCAATCAGGCATTCAGAGAAATTGTCGTGATTTTCATACTTATTTGGTATTTTTTGTCTTCTATTTCCGTCATGTATTCTATAATACATAGTGTAAAAGGCTTTTGCTATCATTGCAAGACACCACAAATCACTTCTCATTTAATAACATGATAATAATCATTGGTATCTAAGGCTGGATTCAAGAAAATCTTATTTTTCTAAAACTGTATTAATTGTTTTCTCCTTTTATAGGGCACAAATGTCAACTTTTTAAAGACCTTTTCTAAGACTTCCAATGACTGAGTCGTATAAAGATGAATGAAATGAAAATTGTTGCATGAAAAATTTTCATTTTCAAGCTTCATTTTGATGCATTTCAAATTAAATATTAATTTTTGGAGTAATCCTTCCTGGCTGAGGATCGGATATCCTTTCACGGGTAATAACTTGCCTCGTTTCAAAAATTGTTCGTGCGTAGAGCATGCTCCTTGCGTATCGAATCAGCCAAGAGGTACACATGTAAACCCCATATACAGGCGATAAGGGTTTATTGCCTCTTTAGAACGGAAAAATGGCGATTAAAAAATTTATCATAAACTTTGTTCTCATTACTTAAAAGTCCATTTAACAATACAACTTTTGGAGAGGAGGAAAAATGGGCCTCTATAACATCTAAAAAGAATTTGTTCAAAATCTTAAACGTGAACAGACGAACAACTTGTGGCCTTCAACTCTACATTTAGATAGGTCCCTATACATCGACGACGTATTGTCAATTAACAATGGTTATTTCCATTGTTTTGTCGATACAATATACCCTGGTGAGCTTGAAATAAAAGATACTCTAAATCTGTTTCAAAGTTTGATATTTTACAAGGAAAAGACGTTTATGGTAATCTAACAACCAAGCTTTATGAAAAAAGTGATCAATTTACCTATTCAATGTCAACTTTCCTTACATATTCAACAATATCACCTGCATACTGGAATTATATCTCGCAGTTGATTTGATACGCAAGAGCATGCTCTTTGTATGAATACAGTAGTTTTTCTAAAACGAGGTAATTGACAAACAAGTTGATGAAATAAGAATATCAGCGGTCTCATTCAAAGTCACCATTTCGTAAGTTCTATGGTTGATAAAATGACCTTGTCAGCAAATACAATCTATTATTAAGTCATATGTATACTTATTGTTAGACCACTATTCACATAGTGAATTGTCGACGGATTTTCCCGTAATTTCCCGATCATGGCAAGGAGCACACAGCGGGAGTGAACGGTTTGTAGGGGATGTCAATCCTCCATGACACCTGATCCTTCCTCTAATGTTTTAGAATTCAATGTTTGCTCTGCTTCAAAATTTGTATTAATTAATGGACTTTTTAAAAAAAAAGTTTCAATACTGTTCGTTATCACCATATATTTCATCCAAAAGAATTTGACGAGAAGTTAGACAAAAATAAATCCATTCTGGCATATTTTTACCCTCCTTGTCACTCCTCAGTATTTCTTTCAAAAATGATAAAAGTTGGTTTAATCAAACAATAACTCAAAAAGGGTATATCCACCCTAGCTTTTAGTTTTCCCCAAGAACTTCAAGTTCGTAATCGCTTATCAATACATTGATTTATTTTCTCAAAGATATTCATGTATTTTGCACAGAGTTTAATTGGACTGACTGGTTACCACAATGTTTTCCGAAAACGTAACATACACTTTCATCTATATTGGGAGACAGTAGGACGATTTAAAACGGTACCTTCTTTTTTTAAACAACTACAATTCTAGTAGATTAGGTTTGTTTTGGCTTCGGTGTTTTCGCGCCATTCTGAGGCACTGCGAGTCTGGGTACCCCCGGGCCTTCTCTGGTGGACTGGATATTATAGTTATGGCGGACCTTCATCTCGTTCGCGTAGGTATCAGCATTTTCAGCTAAATAATTCTGGACTTTCTGAAACACTGGATGATTCTGTACTTCGTCCAAGTTTGTTGCCTTGACGAATTTGGGTGTCGGTCCAATAGGAAGTTCCAGTAACTTAGGAGTACTTGAGAGGGTAGATGCTACTATTGTATGGTCCTTAATAATGTCACATATCTTAAGCACACTTGTAAATCCACATGGGGTAGCCGGGGGTCTCCCATGCATTAGGCTTAGTATGACATCCTTTGACAATCCAGCTTCCATCATACTGTGTATAGAATAAACGTAGCCACACCTCTCTGCGTTAAGCCGTTTAGACGTTGTTTTCCGTGACTCAATAAGATAGAAAAACCCAGTGGATTCAAACGGAAGAAGAAATTCCGTTCCCTCGTTGTCAGAACACTTCAAACATCGCATCAGATTTTTAACTGTCTTCTTTTTATCAATATATCTGACAAAGTCTTCGTGTATATTCAGTACATTGTAAACTCCAGGGTTAATTGTCAGTTTTTCATATAATCCATCTGGATTACTTTTGCTGCCTTTCTGGATGTTCAAGAACCCGGATACAGGTTTACAACATAGAAATCGAACTGGCATGATTCGAGCAACATTGGCGACAGTTGTCAGTGGTTTATCCAGGTCGTCAATGAGACGAAACCAACCTGCCAAAAAGGACTCAACTTTAAAGTCTGTTCAGTGATTTGTCTTGGTGCAGAACACCTTAAAATATTATGTTTGCTTTATAGTTTTGCTTTAAATCATATTTGTTTTTTTTTACGTTAAAGAAATAAAGTTGTACAATAATGAAGATTTTTACATAAAAATACCCAAACAAATTCCGAAGAAAAAATACAGTACTGACGTTATATATATAAACCGTTGTGAAATAAACCTACCAGGATACTTTTCTGGGATAACTACCACTGGACCATCTTCTCGGCAGACGGCGCCTGTCAATACGTCTACGGAAGTGACGTTTTTGCCGTAAATCTTACGACCCTTCACTTCCTTGTACAAGAGCAGAGGTTTGTGGACATCTCTTGCTGAATTTTTTTCTGAAGACAAGACATTCTCTGTACTTAACCTGACCACAACCGGAAGTCTGTCCTCTTTTAAAATCTCGAGTAACTTTTTTGGCTGCTTTTCCCAAACAAATGTTGGATCATCCTCTCCTTTCATTAGAGATCTTTCAGCCCCCGCCATGTTTTTCGTATGTAGTTATGGTGTCTACGAAAGTTATACATTTAATTTCGTTGTTATTCAAATATACTTGCTTCTCATGGATATGAATAAATATTTAAAAGTAAAGCTCGTTGAATTTTAATGAATGCTGTTCAATGTAGTAAATAATCAAACTATAGAAAACCTTTTTATTTCTTTGATGCACTGTTGATTTTTGTCAATTCAGAGATTTGTTTGTGGAGTATATACCTGTATACGATTACCTTGCTGTCTCGGAAATATCGTCATTGGAGCATTTTGGACCACTTCACTGGAATCACTCAAATAAATGAATCATATATAAGTGCATATCGACAGTGTTTATCTCTGATATCATTATTACTGATATGAGGCCTATTCGTTTATATATACAAGTATTAAACATGTTTAAAAAAGGAAAAATTAGGCAACATTTATTTCTTTTCTGATGATAAAAGGTGCATACATGCAAGCAGATTAAATTTGGGCAAATCCTTGATTTTAAGATGCCTTCTACATGAATAATCTCTTCTTTTTTGAATGACAATGATTGACTCGAATGATCATTTTACGCGTTGTGTGAAAACATTTCAATGAACTTAAATTTTGATGCCTTTTGAAAAACTCATGACACCTTGCGTGAGAAGTAAATTATAAAAGAGGGCGGCAATAGGAAATGGACTTACTGTTTCAGTGTTTAATTTAGACATCCGAGAAACATTCCTTTCATTCAGCACATTCCACAAGCTGCAGAAAGTTCATTATAAAAGGGAATCTCTGAAATAAAATACACAAAGCAGAATTGTATGTTTAATCCAATAGATCATTCTCTCCTTCAAGCGCTTTTTTGGAAACACAGACTTATACCTATAGGTTTTCGTAATCAGTTGCAATTTTTTTTTTCTTTCCGTTTCACCGTTTTATTTCCTAACCTATGGTCAAGGTGAGTTTAAAGGTTTTGTAGAAGGGACTTAATACCCTATCTTTTGTGAATATATAATGTTTTGTGTCACTTCATAAAAGAAGGAAAGCTATTCAATACAAAGATACGTCACTCAATTAAATATCTTGGACACCCAATATCGAGTTATGCCGCATGCCGATTTTCTTTGTCATTGTATTCATTCTAGCATTTCCAAAGCAATTTTTTAATAGTCTTTTTATGAAGAATATTTCTCTTTTTTATTTTCCTTTCTTTTGATATTATCTTTTCAACAAAAGTAATGTGCTTGAGTACCCTTTCAAAAATTGATAGTATATTTAAGAATTGAAATAAGAACGTTTTATAATTTGTCCATTTACCCCCGCTTGAAAAGCGAGAGTATACTAACTTAGTAACTAAGTATAGTGATAGGTGTCTGAGGTATACACGTCTCTTATCTGCAACTTCTCCTGTACAACTGAATAAAAATATAATAATATATTTAACAGAATCTTTGTTATATAGTCGCATTGCTCAGCTCTTTTTTTTTTCGTTTCGATGGGACAGATAATCGTTTTTTGTTTTTTTTTATTTAGCAAATTATGGACACTGTCATTCTTTCTGTAACATTGGGGGTAACCATCTCTTAACCACAACTCCTCCTATACCACTCAGTAGAATTTAATGAGTTATTCACATAATCTTAATTGTTAAAAATCACAATATTATTTATATACAACAAACTTTAAATCTTTGAAAGTAATTGATCAAAATATTTCATTAATATTGCAATCTATGGATACTGAAATTAAAGAAAAAAGATGAAGAAAACTTTATCAATCACGTCTATTTATACAATATTCATCAACATATATTCATACAAAACTCATTAACATCTATCCATACAAAACTCATCCATACAAAACTCATCAACATCTATCCTTACAAAACTCATCAACATCTATCCATACAAAATTCATCAACATCTATCCATGCAAAACTCATCAACATCTATTCTTACAAAACTCATCAACATCTATCCATACATACAAAACTCATCAACATCTATCCATACAAAACTCTTCAGCATCTATCCATATAAAACTCATCAACATCTATCTATACAAAACTCATCAACATCTATCCATACAAAACTCTTCAGCATCTATCCATACAAAACTCTTCAGCATCTATCTATACAAAGCTCCGCATACATCCACATAATATACATCAACTTTAATCCATATAACACACATCGTCATCTTTCCATACTCATCTATATCTATTTATTCAATACTCATAAACATATCGTAAATCCAAGAATTACTCATCTGCATTTAGGCATACAATACTCGATACATATCAACACTTATATATCCACATAATATACATCAACTTATCCCTACACCACATCAACATCTATCCGTTCATTACTTATATAAATCCATCCATACTCTTCAACATCTCTTTATACTATATACATCAACATAAATATATCCATATCATATACATCAACTTTAATTCATTAAACACACGTCAGTATCTTTCTATACAATATCCACTCAAAAGACATTAATTTTTATCATTATACTTCTACATTTATTCATGCAAAGCACATCAACTCTTACTGTATCCATACAATATAGATCAACATCTAAAGATACAATAAACATACTTTATCTTCAGAATAGAAATATTTACATTTAAGTGATTTCACAATTCTTTTTCAAGAATGAAAGAGAAATCATCACGAAAGACGAATAAAATCCGCAAGAAACAAAAAATATAAGCAATTTCAAATTCGAGATCCTTTTAAATTTGGCAAAGGTGCGGTGTTTTTTTTTACGTTATAATAGTTATATACAACGAGCATATTACTTAGGTTGATTTTCATTGCAATAGATACATTTTAATTTAGCCAAATGTGAGCGTTTTTAAATGGTCGACAAGAGGTGGGTAAAAAATAAAATGTTAAATTATCTTTGCAATTTATGAGGTGGGGTTATGGTTCTAAAAAATTATTTGCAATTATTTGTTGGCATGAATTTTCTCAACATTTCAGTGGCATCCTAAAGCCATGACACCACCCTTTATCCATTGACTTTTACAGAAATTTGAGAGCAGCAAGCACTTATTTAGGGGCGTGCGGATATTTTTTTTTTCTCTTCAGATCTAAAACAATAGAGATAAATAAAGTGAAGTAGGTTTGTCAGAATCGGATAGCCATGTTGTCTACCATTGTGTCCTTGACTAAGAGTACTTTGGAATTTGTCATTGTGCAAGTTAATGACGCATACTGTTATGTGAGAAATAATTATAAACAATATAAACCCCATTAGTCATTTCTTTATCTACTTTACGACTTTCATGTTCAAGTGTGTTATGTTTGTTCAGCTCTTCATGGCCGTAACTTTACACATAATCTACACTTTGTAATAGCTTTATTATAATAATAATGATACATTTATCCATATGGTCAATAATGACCGTTATTTACAACTAGAGACACGAGTACCCGAACTAAACGGCAAAGTAAAATTGTCTGAATCCTTGTTTTAAGCAATAAGTAATTTTATTAAATTTAGAAGCATATTATGTATTTACATATAATATATAAAGATGTCTTTGACGAAGCCCCGCTTCAAAGCCCGTCAAGCTTTACGCTTAGATGTTCCACATAGCAGTTTTCCTTATAATACGTAGTCTGTGCATGCACAAACAATAAAATATTGAAAGGGAAAAGAGTTAAAATGACCACTTCATCACTTTCAATCTTCTTGCAAGCTTTTACTGTAATTAGAGGAAATAATGAAGTAGAATTCCTACTCGTGTATAATGACTGGTACATTTGTGATGAATTTGGTTTGTTTATTTATTTATATATACCGTCACATGCATGTACTAAATTACTAAACATACATATATGTGTGCATCACGCACTTGTGACGGCAAACTAAATAGGGAAATATTTTGTTTAAAAAATGAAATTTATTACTTTGTGAAGTTATGGTATATGGGGTTTGGTTAGATACTCAGAACTAGTCTGTGTGTATGTGTATGTTATATTGTGACACGGCAGTGACACAGTACAGCATTATGAACTCCGTGGCCTCGAGAAGAGGACGGAGGAACTAGCGGGGACTGAAGCATGAATAATCTTTATTGTATTGGATATCACAAGGAATTTGGATATCCGTAATAAATAGCGAAGATAAAGTGATAACGGATTATTACATAGAAATTGCTCAGCTAATGCAGATGGTGTTCTAAAAGAGGAAGTTCGCTGGCAATAGGAAAGGAGGAAATACATTGCAAGCAGATTCGCAGGGATTTGATTCAATGTTATATCAAAATATAAAGGACAAGTTTCCTGAGCGACGGAGTCGGGGAAATATTTAGTAAGATAACAACAATCTGTTTAGAAGAGAAAATATTCACTTGTAAGGATTTTTAATTTAAAAAATGGAAATTAATACCTTCGAGGACTTAAATTTCGAGTCTGGAACTTACTCTCTGCCGGATATAAAGCAAACTTTTCCTTTGCCTGTGGTGGTTGTCTGTGATGCCTCTAAAAGCCCTGTTCCTGTGGATAGAACCCGATTTAACTTTGATCTGAGACAGCCCTTACTGTTATACAGAAGTAGAAACATTAAGAAAATCAGCGCTAGGAGTGTTCACATTGACCCCTCCTCACGAGCATTTCACGATGTAGGCGAGCAGCTTCTTATACCCGAGGATTACAAAGGTAATACAAACGATAAAGTACGATGTGCTTTTCTGAAATATCTGTTTTAAAAACATATTTTCAAACCACTGCTCTCTAACAAAGATATAGATAATGTTTTTATTAATTATGTACCGATAATTTGTAGGAACAAAACTTTTGGATGTTTCTATTAAAATTCTTGCCCCTGGGTGCAAAGGAGATAGTAAAAACGACTAGCATAAATGGAATTGAAACACTTGCAATCGATAAGATCGGTAGTTATATACCGCAAACCACTCGGAAACTGTTCGGCTAATTGGTTGGTATGGAAAGTAAAATTTCAGAAACTAAGAGTTATCGATATGTATCAATATGCACGGTGACCTAGATTGCTTTAAATATACTGCAGTATATTAATGAAATTTTAAAATTGTAAAGTGACAATATTCGTGTTTTTTTATTTCTTGTTTGCACAATTTTGATGTGCTTCCTTAATCGGCGTTATATGTGCAATCTGTGTCTCATTTAAACAGACTTAAATTGTCACGTTACTGTGCTGCAGTGTTCATGTAATGAACATTGCTTTAATAAGAGGTCCTCTAAAACCAAAGAGAAATAACACAGAGTTTTATCACATTAGTTCTACATTCTTAATCAATAAAAAGTAGAAAATATTTGAATTGGAAAAAAATTAATTATGGTTAAGTTTTAGAGTAATTGGCTTGAAAATTATATCATAGAATATTCTTAGTAACGTAACATGAAATTTTATATTCTACCGTATTGATACTGAGAACAGCTTCATTAATTTCTCTTCACGTATGGTATGTTTAATACAAAAACGTTATTTTTTGATATCTTATCTATAATCATTTTTACAGGGTACTTTTCTTTGTTGAAGAAGAACTACAATAACGGTCCCGTGGACGACTTTGTTCCTCACTATCAAGAAGTATCAGAAGTAGCGGGAACTAACACGGAGTCATTCCTCATCGGAGGGGAACGTCGCGTGCAGGCCTTGCAAATCGTTCGACGGGAAAATGGAAGCATTATCCACCAACAACGCACTCTATTTCCAGGCGATGTTTTGCGAAAAGGAAAGATTTATATTGGTGAGAAAAGGCGGAAAAGTAAGATCTTCCGAAAAACAAAAGTCGTGGCGGAAAAGTATTTATTGTGTACAGATGACGCGGATCGAGAAATTCTTCTTCCATTTGACCAGAAAGGACTATTTTACACTTTAACGACAACATCTGGGGATGCCAATCGACCAGTGATGCAGATGAGTGAAATCGTTGACAAGAAATGTTTCCCGTGTATTGTCCGTCTTGTTTATGGCCGTATCCCTAACACACCTTGTTCCTTCACCGGAACACTTCGTCTGGAGCGAGCAGATCTGGAGCAATCAGTTGTGGCTGCAACGTTAGCCAACACCCGAAATATTCTCCTGGAAATCCCCACCTCATGTGACCTACAATTCAATGTTGCTATGTCTAACGATGATCTAATTCGCATGCCGTCGTATCACCAAGCTCTGGAATTGTGCAACGAGAAAGGGTCGATTTATATGAGAAATATCAAAGTCTGTTATACAATATCCAGTGACTCTCACAATGAACCCCCGCTTGATTTGCCCCTGCTCGATAATAATGCTGTCGAGCTTGAACCAGTAACACACCGTAGAAAGCTCTCTATGCAACTTTCTACTGGAACCAACGCTTCGGAAGATTTAAGCCATGGTTCCGAAAATAGATCATCCGGCTATGTTGAGATGCGATCCGTCAAAAGTGGTTCAATTACAGGGGACAGCTTTGATGAAGATCTCAGAAGTAGTTTCTCTCTATTTTCAAAAGAGATCAATGACAATGATGAACATCCTATCCCTTGCGTCTGTACCAATCAATTCTCGAATCCATCCTACATAGAAGGTACAAATGAGCCACATCCAGAACAACCAGTTCTTCAAATTTTCTTGGGGAACAAATGTTTATCTGTTGAGATGAAAGCTGACGATAGTTCAACCGAGTCACTTGAGGAGCCTCCTGAAAGAATTCAAAAATCAAATCAAGAACAAGCACCCAAACCTTGCCTTGGTTCGGGTGGTTCTTATGACAGCGGTATACAAATGGAACCAGACAAACAAGGTGGAAGGCGTCCCTCTACTCAAGTTTTCTCTGAAGCAGTACATCATTATGAGGATAACATTACATATGATGTACCCCGCTTGCCTTCTAGACGGGTCAGTGCTCCACCTGGATGCAGCACACTACCTTCTTCAGAAAGAAGTTCAGATAATGCAAAGGAGGCATTTAATCGCCGCCCCTCGACGTGGATGAACTCAAATCCTCGGCGCCCACCTCCCCCATTACCAACTACGGAAGAAATAATCAATGACCAGACGTCACCAATAGTCGCAATAGAGGAATATGAATCTGAGGAAGAGACAGCAGATCCCGTTTATCAGAATATTGCAGGTTCTCAGACAAGCATGGATAACTTATTCAGGCACCGGGAGGGAAGCCCGCGACTGACGCCTGCTAGTTCTCGATGTTCTTCGACAAGAGATTCGGGACATCTCTCTGATGACTGCATTCCTGGGCGATCAAGCCATAACTTTGACCGGGGTCGACTATCGCCGAGCATTTTTCAGTCATCTCCGATCGGTGACATTCCTGATCTTCCCCGAAGTCGGAGTAATTCTATAAGTCCAGGTGCAGACGATAGTCCGAATTCGACTTTGCCGATCCCTTCCCTCCCTATTTCAAAAGAGTCATCCAAAAAATGCAAATGTGACAGCCATGCTCTTTCAAATAGCAATTCAAAGCCAACCCTTGAGGGGGAAATGTTGTATGATTCCAAGGAAGAAAACAATAATCTAAAGACGTCGCTAGACACAGACCCAGATAGATCAGGGGATACGCAGATACACATTGAAAACTTGACCGAAATATTGACATTGACAGAGACTAAGGACCCTGATGTGTTTTCTGAGACATCTTCCAATGACAATTTTACCTCTAAAAATAGAAATTTAGAACAGTATTCATATACAAGTGAATCTAACACCAAAGAGAGACAATGTTCTGTTTCGTCTTTGCAAAGCCTCGATATTTCAGACGAAAACTGTGAAGATTCTGAGGAGAGTACTTCTGCACCGCGCCGACCACCCAAAATCAGCATAAACAAAAAGAAGTCTAGACAGTCAAAAGATATTTCTAAAATGACAGTAGAGGAACTAGTGGTAGAATTCCGACATGTTGGAATAAAGCCACCGACTATAGACCTGGTTATGAGGGAGAGATTAGATGGACTCACTTTGTTAGAAAAGTATCGGGCGCATGAATCCGTCCGGGACTTTATGCCGAGTGTAGGGCTAATTGATCTACAGAAAATCTCGTTATTTATTCAAGGGTGTAAATACTGAAAAAAAATCTTAAAGACAATTTATACACAAACTTAATGTTATGCTTAAAAATTATGTAGAATAAATAATAAAATATATATGTAAATAGAAATGAATAGTTAAAAACTTCCTTCATTTGCACAATTCATATGGCCTTGAGCTCTTGATGATATTGCTCACACATTTAACTGTTTAAAGCATGTACAGCCCAGCACCACTGTTTATAAATAGAACCAAGATAAATGTATTTTTAGTGATATCTCTGTGCAATTTAACTTTTAATAAGTTATATCTCTGCTATTTTTTGCAATTTTCTTTTTGTATAAAATAATAAATATAAATATTCCCTCACGTTTAATCTTGAATTTTTTTTTTTTTGGTTTTACCAGATCATGAAGAGACACAAGTTAAGTCTGCCTCAATTAAAAAAAAAACTCTTGGGAAATACCGCCAGTTGCTGTTTAGTTGACAATACTCCAGAGCCAGCTGGTAAACAGGAGAACATTTAATTTGTATCTGACATCATTTCTATTAACATTCTTTTTCCATCACAAATGATCCTCAGGTGAGAGTGCTGATTAACAACAAGCCTGCTACATATTTAAATAAATTAATAAAACATTTATTTCAAAGCTCAAAAAAACTTAATTACAAGGAATCGTACAAAAATGCTAATCTGCTTCAAAAAAAGTAAATACACTCTACATGAACAAAAGGAAATGGAAAATAAAACACATCACAACCTAAACATTTCCTAGAAACTTGTAATTCTGGAAATTCTTACTTACATTACTTAAAGATTACCATCAGGTTCCATGAAAGCATGAATACCAGACGTTATAAAATTATCAGACATTTATATTCCCATAGCAGTGAGGATAGAATTTGGTGATTTGTAAGGTTTACCCCCTCCCTTCCCCATAGTTTTGAGTTCATAAAAAGATGAATTGAATTCTGAAGAGTATGATAATCCCTCCCCATCAAAAACAAAAACTTCTGCCTTTGCACAATATCAGAAAACGTGAAATAGATAGCAGATTACATTTAATAAGAAATGAAAACAAGTGGGATTCCTATTATAAACTTCTGACTGTACACATCCAAAGATGCAGACACTGTTATAAAGGCTGCATGGTAAAATACATGCACATGTATTCACCAGGTATTTAACATATGATATAAAAATATTAAACGTATCAAATTCCACTTGGCTTTCTGCATCTTCAATAAATGGTTTTCATAAAAAAGCAAAGAAGTGCAAATTCTTTCTTTTTTAAAGTCTTTGATATTTGCGACCCTCTTTAAACACAAGACTTCAGAATTCCATTTCATACCAGATCTTTCTAAACAAGTGTTCAAAATCATGTTTTCCTCCCAGAGAAAAACACATAGCATTGTGAAACACTTATCTCTTTAAAAAAGTTTTTTACTTCAAAAATAGGATTTAAATCATGTGACTTTGAAAGTACACACAAATGAACATAATGTAAAACAAATATAAATATTCCACATAATAAATTGTATATTATTGTATGGTAAAAGTATACTTGGGGAAAAAAAATCACAATACAAATTCATAACATATCTACAAACACATGTAAAAAATTGTGGGGGTAAAGTAATAGCCATGTATATGAAAATCCATTTTGATTAAAGCATCTGGAGTTCAACTCCATATTAAGTACTTCTAATACATTTCAAATTTTCCAAAATGCAGACAATGAGTTGTGTGCGTAAATGTTCCTCTTTTAAAGAGGAAATAATGCCAAGAAACAAAATTCCATTGTTCAATTCTAGTCACCTCATTAAAATCAAGGAAGTTTTAGTAATCAAAAATATGAGAGGAGGTCTAAAGATAATAAAAATGTACATAATTAGATAGTTTGTTTTATAAATACATGTATAAATAACGATAGCATAGTAAGTAATATGATATACCAATTATAAAATGTCACAACTACTTGTAAATAGAATCATATAATGCAAGTCAGATCTATAAAATAAATCAAGAACACATTTCTATCACAAAAATAAATATATATTGCTGTTTTTTTTTTATTTGTCAGACATGGATCCATTTCAAGGAAGATCATCACAACAGAACTAAAAAGACTGCAACTTTTTAGGGCAAATTCAGCATATCAAAAAAGTTTAGAGATTCTAAATCCATTTTGTTCCTTTTCTTACACACAAATTAGATTCCATACTGTTCTTTCTGTAAATGCAAAGCTACAAACAAGACAAAAGTCCTTCTTCAAATGTTTTCCATATCATATTCCAACAATGGTAAGCTACAAATTACCCTAGTCCTGGGCAGCCTTCGACGTAAGTGCTTGAAGAGCAGATGTTTCAGAGGGTGCGGTGGGTAACTGAGTCAGCTGAACGTTTTCTTCAGTAGAGCCATCAGCTGAGTCTGTAAAAAGATGTATAGTGTTCAAAGATAAAGAATTCAACAAATACCACTTTAATTATAGCATCTTTTTAAATCTCATTTTCTAATTTTTGCCTACATGTAAAATGTCTTTTTCTGTTTACAAACAAGAGAGACATTCCTCTTTTGATGTTTACAAGATTATCAAATATCCTGTTCCACATCTCTTTTGAGAAAACTGCAACTTACAACTATTTGTTAAGAACGAATTATTTGTCTTCAACTTGCATGTGCAAAGAGACAAAGAAGAAGGTACAGTTTGAGCTTTATTGTGTCCTAAAAATTTAATGTTCTTAAAAAGTTATGAAATTGGCTAAAATAACAATAGTTGAGTAGATGAATATGATAAATCATTAAAGAATATGACTTTAAGGAGGACCTTTCTGGAAATATGATGTCATTAATTTGGTACATTTCTAAGTTTAATGCAGAAAAGTCTTAAAATGACTCATTTCTGTGCTAATTTTCCTTTAGAAAATAGCGTCTGCCACCGTCGCCCACTTTAATTTTCAGATATATTATGTAAACTGCTATAAAAATCACATACGGTATCTCAAAATCTTGCTGGGTGACGGTGGCAGAGTATGTTTTCAGAAAAAAAATTTCACTGAAAATTGAAGTCTTCTGCAACTTTTAAAGAAAACACGGTAAAAATGCACAAGTTAATGACGTCAATTAGCTTTTAGGAGGTCATATGAGAAAAACGATTTGTTAAATCTTTAAACATGATTCAAAATAATGAATTTAAAAATATATCGCTTTCATATTTTAGAAAAATACAGGGCTTAATTTGTCTTGAAACTGTACCTTCTTTGAAACCAGAAGTCTCTGTCGAGACTGAAGCTCAACTGGTTTGTACTTATAGCAAAGGAAGAGAAAAGTACTTAAGCAGTTAGAAATTGAAACTTTTCAACAGCAATATATAGAATAATGATCCTTGATTAGTCTCTTTATGTTCCACTGTATTATGTAAAACTGTTATAAAAATCAGAAACATACGGCAACACCGTTATCGAAATCAAAAACCAATCTTGCTGGGTGACTTGTGTGCCAAGTGGCAGAGTATGTTTTCAGAAAAAAAAATTTCACTGAAAATACACAGAATTATGTATCTAAGTGTAGTCTACTTGTGTGCCAACTTATATTGAAAAGAAAACAGGAGGGTAAAAATGTAACCACGGCAAAGTTCATAATCAAAAACGATACACAGAATTATGTATATTAGTGTAGTCTACTTGTGTACCCAATTATATTGAAATCAGACCAAAACTGTAGGAGGAGTAGCATTTTGAAAGAATTTCACAGAAACTATTTTTGTGAAATCTTACAGAATTATGTATCTTAGTGTAAACTTGTGTGCCAAGTTATATTGAAATGACCAAAACTGTAGGAGGAGTAGCATTTTGAAAGAATTTCACAGAATGCAACATTTCAAAAACCGATACACAGAATTTATATCACTTGTGTGCCAAGTTATATTTAGAAAAACTGTAGGAGGAGTAGCTTGAAAAATTGTCTTGAAACTGTACCTTCTTTGAAAAAATTAACAGCTTAAAAAGAGCATTTACAAACTACTGTTGCTGCCCTTATCAAAGATCTGAATAATTTTTGTACAATTGATGACTAAATGAACTCACCGATTTCTACGACTGTTTTATGAGATGGTGCATACAGAGACAGCAGGCCACAGACATACACATTCCACATACCATACACTCCTATACAAAGTCAAATTATACTTTATATTGAAAAATGAATTATTGCTACAATTAACTGGTACATTTAAACTAAATCTTAATGTATTATATTAAAGTAATCTTTCTACAGCTAACATAAATACAGCACAATTCTTATACTGAAATCATATTTTTTCATTCAAAATACATGTAGTTGTGGGATATAATGTAGGCATGATCCCAAAAATGATTTTGTTCATTAAGTGAAACTCAAAACTACATTTATGAAATTTTTATGAAAGCTAGAACCTTGATTCAGATAGGCCCTCTTTACTGCAAGCTAGTACACCCAATACATGTATATGTAATTGGTCTATTCTAGCTTCCATCGAAATTTCTGTAATCCAATGAAATATTGTCACTAACAAGCATGCATTAAAATCAGGAGAGGTGCTTCACTATTTGTTACGACAATACGTTTCCAAATTCAATGTGACTGTCTAATCAATTGTACTGCTATCACAAGTGACTTGCCTGTGAAAAATGCACTGGTGTACTCCATACTGAGTTCATGATCTCCCCATCTCCACTCTCCCTCATTCAGCTGAGAGATGATGAAAAAGATGACAGTGAAGGCAGCGCAAACCAGGGTGGCCAGCATCAGGAAGCGAAATCGGTAAATAATGCCCTACACAAATAAAATTGGTTTGGCTCAGTTTTTTATTGGTTACTTTCCATACAAACATAAGTGTTTTTTTTTTTTTTTTAAAATCATATGTACTTTTAAGACAAGAAATTTACATGGTAAAAAGAATGTCAAAAATCTTTCACTTCACTCAACTAATACGAGTCTCTATACAAGTGATTTTCACAGCGTTTGAAAAAAAAAAATCTAACTTTATATAAAAATAATCTCTTTGAAAATTGAAAAAAAAAAGAAATTGTAATGAACATACATGTAAAATCAATTTCTATACTTTGAGAATATTAGATAACAATATCACTAGCTCTCACCAAGTAGTATTTTCGACGTAATTGACTCATGCTTGGTAACGAGGCCTTCTTTGCACTTATGTTCTTCATCACACAGAAAATCATGTAACACAGAAACAGAAAGTAGCATCCTGCTGCAATTCCTGCCAAGATGATGAAGGCAAGCTACCAAATGATCAGGAAAAACAAGAAACAGTCACAGTTTATGAGTTATACTCATGCAGTTACTTCAAAATACAATTAAACATTAGTAATATTAAATTTTCTTAACTGTTATGGTAGCAATGAAATAGGTACTGCATGCACAGTAAATGTGAAATTGTCTTCATTCCTTTATGACTTTGTAACAATAAATGGTCCATTCCATATGGTCCTTCAAGACAACAGCACTGTACTATATCAGTAACATACAGCGTATCCTCTACACAAAATGTGTAAATTTCTTTTGTCATCTAGACTATAGTCTTAATTTCTAGTATATAAAGTCACAAACATGGCGCAGCGCCTGCTCTAGAGTTGCGAAGTAAGGAGTTGATCCTTACGTTGTGGGTTCGAATCCCACTGTGGAACGTGGAGAGGTCCTTCGGATGAGATCGTATAAACCGAGGTCCTGCGTTGCAGTAGGTGCTGGCACGAAAAAGATCCCTCCCTGGTCAATGGCCCTGAGTGACAAGTATAGGACCAAATTTGCAACTCTCCACCGGCAAGTGGTGACATCTCCATATGAGTGAAAAATTCTCGAGAGGGAAGTTAAACAATATACAATCAATCAATCAATCTAGTATATAAAGGATACAGCTAGTTTGGTTCCAGCACTGGACACCCATATGCTGAAGAATGGATTCTTCAGTTGGATTCCTCTAGAAATAAAAAAAAATTTAATCTGATTAAACAGCAAAAATACAACTTTTTATTACTAAAATGTATCTACATGTACATGCTGTACTTATGCATACTAAAATATACCGAAATTCATTATGCGACAAATTTCACAAAACCACTCCAAAATGTAGAGATTTGATAGGAGACTATTCATTTGACTACACTTTGACCCAATCACTTTCAATCTGTTGATACCTTTCACACATGTCAAAGACAAAGAGACAGATAGATCCAAAGATAATGGCCGACAGGTGTTTCCAATACAGGCTCAGGCGATTTCTCTCTGTCTGGTCCTGAAAGATGAGTAGGAATTTCTAAAAATCCATTCTACATTTCCTGATTAATATCAAAGTATTACATACTTATCCATTAATTACATTTCATGCACACACATTTGTAAAAGTGACAAGTTAATCCCTAGAAATTGATATGATGTATGCTTTTGTGCAAAAAATAATTTGGAAGTTTGCTGTTTGCAAAGAAAATTGCTTGTAACTTCTCCATCTTCTGACGTCAACAAATCATAAAATATATTGTCCCAATAAAATAAATAAATGTAACGCCCATACCATGATATGCTCGCCAGCAAAGATAACCCAGAATGACATCAACATAGCATAGAATGCTCCCTGACGGATGTCATTCAATAGCAGCATGAAGGGGACATTCAGGCCAAACTGTAGCAGCTCAATGGGACCTGAAATGAAAACTTGACCTGTTAAAATCATTCCAACTAAAAAAAATAAATCTGTACATAGAAAGCCTCTTCTAAACTTAATTTTATGTCAAGGGCTCAAGGCCCAATTAACTGTTTTCCTTTACTGTCATTTGTAATGAAATGGGCAAGAAATCACAGACCAAAATAATTAATTTATCTCAACAGGGCCAAAGGTCAAGGTGAAATTCTAAACTTCAAAACCAGCATCCTGATGAACTATCTAAGAATCCATATGATTATCAAATGACAAGACATTACAAAGCTTAACATACAGAACAGAAAAATTCATGGTTCAGAAGAAAAGAGGAAGAAACATCTAAATTTGTAATTCAGTTAATAATGAATCGTGTGAAAAAATTTCCTTGTACTCTCACTTGTCCTCTCACTTCATCATCTTTTGAACCATATTGTGATCAATATTAGAGATTGGTTATCATATTCTATCTGTACTTCAAATCAAACTTTATTCAAGAGAACTTCATTATAAACATCAATTTCCCAAGAATGTATATTTGTACGTACACAAGAATAAAATTCTCTTCAAAACCCTATATATATTATAATTAGCATTCAATTTATTACCAACCAGTATCATGAATAATCACAATACATGTACAATTGCATCTCAAATATACAGATACAGTCACAAAAAATATATACACTGTATTAACATGATCCCTTGCACAATATACATGGATGGAGAATTTAACTGTTTTGCTTCAAGTTTTTTTTTAATCAGAAAGTATACTCACAATTAAGGATTGACATAACTACTCCTAAGGCAAACAGAGTTCTGAAAACAAATATCACATTTCAATTTCATCCTTGTGTAACAAAACATCAGCTTTCACCTATAAATGTCTCATACATTTTTTATACTCTTTTAAAAATCAAAATTTGGAAATTAATAGAGAGTGTGCATTTATGAAATATAATACCCATAGCTGGACCCACTGTTCCTCCATTAATGATACAAATACCATGTAATTCCTAGTTAACAACTTTTCCAAACATTGCTACTTTTCTATAAGATTGAGTATTCGCAATATCTAGTCCCTCGTACATGTATTATCCATCATATTTGGAGGCCTCCCTTGCTAGTCTATAGTTTTATACTGAGGTGAAATTTCTACCTTTCTAACAGATTTGGTGGTCTCCCTAGCTACCCTATATTTTTCTATTCTACCTTTCTAACAGATTTGGTGGTCTCCCTAGCTACCCTATATTTTTCTATTCTACCTTTCTAACAGATTTGGTGGTCTCCCAAGCTACTCTATATTTTTCTATTCTACCTTTCTAACAGATTTGGTGGCCTCCCTAGTTAGTCTATATTTTTCTATTCTACCTTTCTAATAGATTTGGTGGCCTCCCTAGTTAGTCTATATTTTTCTATTCTACCTTTCTAACAGATTTGGTGGTCTCCCTAGCTACCCTATATTTTTCTATTCTACCTTCTAACAGATTTGGTGGCCTCCCTAGTTAGTATATATTTTTCTATTCTACCTTTCTAATAGATTTGGTGGCCTCCCTAGTTAGTCTATATTTTTCTATTCTACCTTTCTAATAGATTTGGTGGTCTCCCTAGTTAGTCTATATTTTTCTATTCTACCTTTCTAATAGATTTGGTGGCCTCCCTAGTTAGTCTATATTTTTCTATTCTACCTTTCTAATAGATTTGGTGGTCTCCCTAGCTACTCTATATTTTTCTATTCTACCTTTCTAACAGATTTGGTGGCCTCCCTAGCTGCATGATCCTCCTCCAGAACCAGATAAGTATAGACAGGACCAGTAAGAACATCACACTCTTCATTGTCACCCACACAATGGTGAACCCTCCATTCTGATGTATTACCTACAAAGACAATACTTAATATAGTCTTTGTGGACTAAGCAGAAATAGCATCAATTCAGCATACATGTATATGTTTTCTTACTGCTCAGTTTTGTAGCATGTTCTACTTTTGACCTGTATCAAACATGGATTAAATATTGTGCACAGGGTCAAATCTATATATACTTACATGAATGTACATATCCACCAATTTGCCGATACCAACATTGAAGCCTTTCAAGGCATTAACAGGAAGCCTGATATTCACCAAATAGAAATGATGATGGATGCTTCCCAGCTCAAAAAGCTGCAGGAGTTCACAGTCATACAAATAGCCCTCCAATTTGTTCTTGTCCTAAATGAATTAAACAGAGATAGAATATGATAAAAATATTCTGACCATGGGAGAATTCCAGACAAACTTATACTCTCCATTTCCTGTCATCTCTTCATTGCTTCTGTATGGTTGTTTATACTGAACAGCATTCAGACATTGCACTGATATTGTTGTCTTTGCTTTAAACATTATACGAATTCTATGGTATTCAAACTACTATAATTTTAGCAGAATAGAGACTCTGGATTTTTACATTCCCAAAAGCTATAAAGTGTTGGCAAAATTTGAATAGAACAGTGATTTAGTTAGAGTTACTTCCCTTGGAAGCAAAAGGTGCAGTCTAAATTACCTTCTCATATGCAATTTTTATAGGATAATTTTTTTTGGGGGGGGGGAGGGGGGATCTTAATTTTGAAATTAGACTTCAGCTGCGTTTTTCAGTGAACAGACAGCTGACTGATTTTAATATGTCAAGTGGACCTATGTTTTTGTGTGTTTATGTGTGGAAATGTTAGCATGGAACCTTGCTGTAAAATCACATGATTTTCAAAATGAATCATGAAAAGAATAAACACTTTTTACAAACTCTCTAAAATACAAATCTATGAATTGAACCCGAGTGTCATGGTCATTCTTTTATTATAATTTGATATTCATGTACATGTATTTGAAGCAGGTATGCATTTACAATTATATAGAATAACAAGCTACCCCTTTAAATTAACTTACCAGCTTACACTGTAGATTGTGACTTACCAGCTTACACTGTAGATTGTGACTTACCAGCTTACACTGTAGATTGCGATCTTCCACAGAGCTTGCCAGGAGTTTCCAGTCATCGTCTTGGTCCTCTTCGTCTCTGACCCCCATACGAACATCCAGCTGGAGAATGGGGTCCTTAGCTGAAAATTATGTAAAGTAACTAAATATACTGTCATCATTATGACATGTGACAATAGTTATAATCTTAAAAACCAAATCATTTTATAGTAATTTTCATCAACCAGTTTGTTTAATATAATCTATAATGCACAAACTGAAGTCTAGATAAATCATCATGAACTATGAACAATAGTTTTCTGAAGAAGTAAAAAAAATGGTTAAAAATCATATTATGTAAAATATACATGATACTTTTAGCTTTGTATACTAGTACAAGGTTGTTTTGAACAATGATTTTCCTCTTCACTTCAATATTCAGTTCATACATTAACATTCTAATCTGACTTAAAAGAAAAATATTTTCATTTATAACAGACAAAAGTCCTGTTTGATTCTTTGGATCAATTCTCTTACACAGTGGTACTTGTAAGTTTTTTTCCACATCCAGCTGTAGGACTCCTAACATGGACTGGAACAGGGGAGACATTTTCCTCTCGGCCCCGTCTCTTGGCCCTGGGATCCAGAAGGAAAACACTACCTGCTTCTCGGTGATGGAATTTTTTATGATGTTCTCATCATACGGGTCTAGAGATGGCAGTTCCTCACATTTATGTGGACCCCGCGGAATGAACCATTTTGTCCTGTTTAACCTGCTTCCTCTATCGTAGCATTTGGTGGCCAACACAGTGACAACATTGGATGGCTTTGGTGCTGAATTGAAATCAAAAGAGAAATCATTGAAATTACTAGAATTAATTAACAATTATAAGAAGACTTCAAAGAATCAAAGAGTTGCAGAGGTATCTCAAATAAAATACATGATGTCAACATAATAATCCTAGCATCCTACCTTAGTTCACTGTTCCTATGATAGGAGAATTACAAGCATTAGCAAACTGAATTGTGAAAAATGATTACATCACAATTCATGACTTAATAATATATTTTTTTAAAAAGGTTTATTACTGGTTAGGTACTATTTTCAGAATTAAACAAAAAAATCCATATATAGCCTCTCACAGTCATGAAAATTAACAAATAAGTATCATTCATAATAAGTTGAGTGAACAAAGAAAAAACATATGTCCGATTTTTTTTTTGCGATACATTGATATTTCTTCATATGTATTGATTTGTGTATCTTAATCATACAGAATTGATAGTTATTATCGATATTTTGTCCCAGCTTTATACCCCTCCCCTACCCCAGGCAGAAGGCTGTATATATATTCTCCTGTAATTTAATTAGCTCTTTCATGGAGCTTCATTCATTCTACAATATCTGCAGCATTCTATGACTTACCAATTGAAAAATTTACTACTTCATTTTAACAGGTAGGGACCAACTGCCCAAATGGGATATAATAGTCCGTTTGGGATATAATATCCCAAATGGGCTATAAATTTACAGTGCAAAAAATGAAAATTTTTATTTTGGCAATAAATATCATAAATCCGCATCAAAACACTTTAAAAGGAATAACTTTTGGTAAGCAAGTTTTTCTGCAACTCTACCGTTTGTTAGATTGATCCCCAAGAAGTTAAGGAACTTCCGAGGGATTGATCTCCTTAACAAATGACATACAGGAAAACTTGTCAACCAAAAGTTATTCCCTTTTAAGTGTCCTGATGCAGATTTATGATATTTATAGCCAAAATAAAAATTTTCAATTTTTGCACTGTAAATTTATAGCCCATTTGGGATATAATATCCCAAACGGTCTATTATATCCAATTTGGGCGATTGGTCCAAACCTGTTTAAATTTACTGAAAGCCATGCACTAGGCTTAGGCATTTACAACCTAATTAAAATTAGATGTTAGATCTGCTTGCATACTCATACTCACTGTACACTAATTGTTACAAGTATGCAAGCGGTTCTAACATCTAATCTTAATATAAGAATAGATCGAGGCTTCGTTCAGGTCTGGTACAATCACTAGATTTAGCTACGTAGCTTGATTTACCTACTTAGCTTTATTTACCTACCTGAGGTAGCTTTATTTAGCTACCAAATCAATTTATTTATATAAAAAAGCATTTTTCTCAGGATGTGCAGAAAATCTCAAATGGGCTATAAATTTATCATTTTGAGGCAGTGATCATTTTCAACTTTGAACTCATCTGAAAACAATTCAAGTAAAAATCACTCTTGAAGAATTGTCTTTTTCTGCACAATTGCAATCAAAGTTCTGAAAGTTTTGTGGCAATGTATGACAGTTAGAACAGTTACTCCCTGAAAGTCCAGTTCTGGTTAACATGATAATAGGTCGGTAATTATTCAGCACAATGTGAAGTAATCATACTCAGTCCAAATTGTCAAAACGCAGCAATGTATAAACTATCTCAGCTTTGGATTGTATTCTAAAACCTCCCTGATATAGTATAAATATTAATAGTCATTTAATTGCAATTTTTTGTCTCTTTTTAATAAAAAGAAAAATTGTGAAAAGTTTCATTGAAATAGTTAAATAAAGCTACCTGTGGTAGGTAAATAAAGCTACGTAGGTAATTCTACCTATACTATAGCTAAATTTAGTGATTGTACTGGACCTGTTGTTCATCGGCTGTTCATCTAAATTTACAAACTTTTTTAAAATAACCATCCATGATAATAAATGATTACGAATTGTCTAAAATGTGCAATATAAATCAAATTCATACATAAGTTTAGTCAATTACATTACTTTTCATG
Source organism: Saccostrea cuccullata (assembly GCF_032062105.1). NCBI lineage: Eukaryota > Metazoa > Mollusca > Bivalvia > Ostreida > Ostreidae > Saccostrea > Saccostrea cuccullata. Next base: position 395,913 of record NW_026933001.1, read on the forward strand.
AACAACAGAAATAAAATCAGAGAAAATTCGAATGAATGTAAACAATACTTACAAACAATTCCTCCGACTAAAAAGAACGTGATCATTAAAATCAAAAGGAATACTCCAAGGGCTATGAGCTTTCTCCAACTCAAATTTTCCAAAACGACACCTGCCATGTTACAATTTAGCACTTGTTGATCAATTCGTCATCTCCTATGCACTCGATCACACTCCTGTTTCATTTAAAACTCTCTCGGGACAAAGATGTAGGGAGAAACCATTCTTGGTGGGTGTTCTTTAAAACTCGCTTTTGTAATTGTCTCATTGAATGAGCTTGATATCCATAATAAAGCATTGAGGGTTGTAAAATTTTGCAGAAAATGTGTTTTTATGAAGCACTTTTAGAAAACAAAAGCATAAAAATAATTAAGGTTGTATTTTATGCTTTGGCTTGTATTCTGTTCCCCCCTATAGGACCACTTCCAAAAGATCAAATGGCGGTTTTTATTGAAGTAATTTTCTTCGCCTAACAATTTAGCCTTCAGATAACACAGACCTGCTAGATGGATTTCGGAATCTAGATTTGCTCGACTGTAATGAAACTTTTCTGTAGATTTGTTCGAAAGAATATCCCGTTGAACATTGATTTATTGTATGGACAAACTTTTATTGTTGAAAATTGCTGTGCGATTTGCATGATATTTTTGGACTGGTCAATGAATTTTCTAATTTTCATACACACAAGGCTTGTGCTTATTTCTAGACGGGGGTTGCATGAAATTGATTAGGCAAATTGAATTGAGAAATTTGGTTCAAAAATAAAAATAAACGATAATAGAGCTTAACAAGTGAATTATTTCAGTATTTGTATGCCTAACATGGCTTAAATTTTACCACGAGAAACCATAGGCCAAGGGGGCCTATTTAATTTCAGTTTCAAAGGCATATAATTAGACCTAGTAAAGATTTGATACTTACTTTGATAAAGTAAAGGCAGCATTAAAGCAATGCATTCAAAACTTGAATTATTATGAAACCAGGCGCATTTATGTATCATGTTATACAATTTTTGAAATATTGTAATCAGGATACGGACAGCTCCGGTGTGTTCATTTGGGAGGGTGTGTGTGCCCCCCCCCCAAGTTTTTCTATAGAATATTCATTTAATATATAGCTACTAAGAAAATGGTCATTTTGAAGCCCCCCCCCCCAATTTTTGCTGCTGTATATAGTTGATCACAGACCCATATTTAATGTATTCCGAAAAATTATGAAGAGAAAAGGCCAACACCCCCCCCCCAATTCACATACACTTTTAAAATGTTACTACTGGGCCTGGATGGGTCTTGCTTGTAGATCCATCATTTATAATGTCAATATGAAATTGTGGGGACTATTGATGTCCTCATTGTTGAATTTGTGGTCCCTTGACAAACTGCATTGTATTTATAGCCTACAGAGATAAAGACAAACTGTCTAAGTGGTTTTATAAGAAAAATGTTTGAAAGTGTATTAAAATAAATAGTTTAAATTTCTTTCTAGGGTTTGTAACAATGACATCTACAAGCCTTACTCCAATAGCTGCAGAGAGAACAATTTCCATCACAGATTCAGAAAATGCATTAACAGCAGAAGACATTCCAATGTAAGAAATTAAATATCTATTAGTTAGAAGATAAACAAAATTTTGTCATTCAAAGTCTATGTTTCTAATCACAGAATTAGCTTTTTGTTTCAGTAACACAATGTAGGGAAGAAATATTTTGAGTGTTATAAAATGTATGGTTTTCACCTTGTCTTACAAACACATTATAGTCAATTATGATTTAAAAATACACATAAATATGATAAACATTTACTGTTAATGCAAAAAAATTGTAGTATCATTTCATACAAATTATATTAAAATGAAATCCCTTTAACTTCATTTTTGTGGAAAATTGATAAAGATCTAGTTTAACAAGACAATTTTTAATTCAAGTACAAGTACTGCATGTGTGTATATATACCTACAAAATAAATTGCCAAATTGCGTAATGCCATCCTGCTTCTGGAATTTGTTTATACATTTTTAAAATCATTTCAGTAAACCAGATGAGGGGGCCAGGAAATTCTGTGTTGGCAATTATGAGAAGGGGGAATTCAGTAGTGAGAGTGCAATCAAACTGCCACCGACAAAAGGGTTAGGGAGGATAGATATACAGGAAGCTGCCAATAACATCATTGAAACAACTAACAAGAAACGGAAAAGGGACTCAGACATGTTAAGAGACTTCAAAAAGACTGCAGAATATCAGGTGGTTTTCATCATTCACAGAAATCACACACATATTAATGTTAAAATTAACTTAAATCGGGTCAAATTTTATACCTATCATATTAAATCAAGATTTATTAATACTGTTTAAAAAAAGAGAATATATGTTAGTGATCCCCCCCAAAAATTGAACCTTTTGTTAAATCAAATTCTTTAAAAGTGTATTTGCTTTCCTGAATTTTATTCCATATATAATCTCCATTTTCAAGCTTAAAAAAAAATCCAAAGAACAAAGGGAAGATTGAAGAAACATAAAAACTTCTTGTGACTATAATATCACCAATGCAGTATTAATTTACTTTAGGTAATAGCATTCTTTTCCTTCAGCTCTGCACAACACTCCTTGAAATGCAGAACCGAATCCACAAGGTTTATGAGAGACAGGGCAAAATAATGGAGGAAAAGATGCAGGAATTAATGGCTTGTCTGGAGAGAATAGAAAAGCTGGAAGAGGAACTGGCAGAATTTAGGAATGCACTTCAGCTGCTTTATCATGACATTAATTAATGATTAAATTATTGTAAAATACAGGTGTTTCTATCATGACATTTAAATGTTAAATTATTGTATTAGAGGAGGGTTTTTCATGTTATGTTATTGAATATTAAAAGTAGATAAAGAGAAATTAATTGAATTTTTTGTTTTTTCCTGAATTTGATTTCTGCATGTATCTTGTTTTGGTTCACAGTGTAATAAAGTTTTGAATGCTAAATACGAATAACAAGAGAAAGACAGAAGTCTGAAATACAGATTGGAATTAAGATATTTGGTTCACAGCATACATGCATTGATGTAAATTAAGTTACCATTTTCCAGTGTAGAAAATATGAAAATCAATGTAATTGTTTTTCCTTGTTTAAAAAAATGGAAGAAAAAAAAAACTTGTCTGCAACCAATCCTGTGTTTTCCAAAAGAATAACTAGGATAAATAGTTTAGTCTTTTGTTGGAAATATTGATTGACATAAATTCATCATGCTAAGGGAGAAAACTCAATATGGATCATGTTCCTCACTTCAATTTACAACGAAATTTCTAATTGTCAGAATTAAAATCAATTTTTTAGTTCTACAAAAGGAACATGTTGGTGTTCAATGTTAATTACCTGTGTCCAGTTCACTTTGAAATCCAGCAAGTTAATATTCACACATACATGTACACACCCACATCTTTTAAACCATTTTGGTATGACTAAGACTGCCCCTTCCTCCTTTCATTCAAGTTCTTTGATTTTTTAAAATAGCAAACATTAAAAATATTGAAAAGGGACATTGAGGAAGATATTCACAAATGTAGTTCTGGATAATAATTAAAAAGAGCAATCTCAAGGGCTACATCAAATATTCCTAACAGATGAGGCTAATTTTGCTTTATTTAGGATGTAATATAATTAATAATGATAAACTCAAAACAAATTAAATTTTTTTGTAACTGTAGAAGACATTTTTTGAAATACTGTAAACTACTCGTAACTATTATTTGCGTCATCTTTGATTTGCAATTCATCAATTTGAAAGCAACCCGCAGTAATTAATTTTCGTGACTGATGGAAAATAAATAGTTCGCAGAGATTAATATTCAAGAGTAAGAGTATATCAAGGAAGTTGCAGATATTTCTTGCACGTGAATAAAAGTTGGTTTACAGTATACCTTCTTTTTATTAATTTTCTAGAAATGCACTACATGTGCAAATATCTTCTTTGATGTTCCTTTTCAATTTTGTTCACAGTTATGGAGCAACACTCAGGAAAATTCTTTATACCGGTAAATAAAACTGCAGTTATTGACAGATATTTATAGTCATTTACAGAATACAGTTAAAAATCCAATTCTGCTCTTTCATTGCAAGATACCTGAGGTCAAGAAAATGAATGATGCATTGAATTCCTTAATTTATTTGAATATTTTCAGAAAAAATACATGCATAAAAAATTAATAACAAAGTCCTGAGATACTAACAACCATCAGAGGTGTGGGCACCACTGCACTGACTTAACAACTGTACAAAGCAGCAGGAAAAATTATCAAAATGATCAAGGCAAACCACTAGCTCCATTAATTATAACATGAATTGACATTTTAGTCATTTACGAAAGAAATACAATTATATTTGTTAATACGAAGATTGAAATTAAAACAATTATATTCATGGACAAGCTAAGAATTAAATTAAAGTTGTGTCATCCATATTTATTATTAGCATATTTCTAATCCTTTACTAAATGTGAACTGAGAAATATATACATGTATGGTAGAAATTACAGAGCTCACCTCAACAAAATCTGTCTTCAAGTAAGGCAAAGTCCCACATTCAAAATAATAATCTAGTAATGTAAAACCCAAGGGCATAGAAGTACTTAATAAGAAAACTGCACTAAAAGAGTTAACCTGGGACACTAAGGGTATCACATAAGCACCCCTCCCTCCCCCGACACAATTGAGGTGAGCTAAAAAATTCTTACTCTTGTATTGAATACCCAAGCCATTTAACCATTCACATTTAAAAAATAAGAAATACAACATGTAGTACATATTGATAAAATACTTTTGGAACCAAATCTAACAAGAAGCATTGAATCTGGGTTTACCAGATTTCTGTACCGGGTAATTTATTTTAAATGTATATGTATACCCATTGCATTCTGAAGAGGACTAGATATTTAGGAAATATTGTAATGACTAGGAGGAAGCTAATAATTGTAAAAAGAGTAAAATGGACTACATGTAATGGGACTATAAAATACAAATATATATACATGTATACTAGTATATTATGTTTATATGAAAAGAAGGACAACTTGAGATGATATGCATGCGATGGTATTCTCTAAAATGCTCTCATACCAGCTATGTTTATGAGAAAATGGGTAAATGCCCAATATCAATATTTTGAAATTTTTTCATTGCTCTTTTTATCTCTTATCATTATAAAATCAAAATTTATTATGTTTTCTCATAATTTCTAGACTGGTTTTGTCTAAATATTTTACAAGAACCCACAACCCTTGTAAAATACATGTATATGTACAAATATATAATTACATGTGTATGTACTTTGTGAATATTTCTCCTATCCTAGCTAATTTTTTCTCAGAATGTATTGTTAATTAAAGCTATCCTATCAAAGACTATTTTGATACATGTAGTTTATATTTATTATGTAAAATGCATATCTTTACATGTATTTAACAATATTCACATGCTCTTCTTTACAATAACTTACAAAGTGACAAAGAAGCACCACTTTCACTACAGGCAGAATCATTGAATATATTCATTTGCAAAGTATCATTTAATGTGAAATCACAAATTTTCGAGGGGGGGGTAATTTTCGTTGTTTTCAAGGAAAGGAGAGACCCTCTAAATTCATAACCACCTCAAAATTTTAAGTTTCATATGCATTACTACTCAACACTTCTCCAACCACGAAATTGAATCCCCACAAACCAATATATTTTTTTCTCAAACCTAGAAAATTTGACCCCATGAAAATTTGTGATTTTACAGTATACAGCATACAAAATACATTGATTAAAAGAGTACAATATATACCTTCAAAATGTGTAACTTATGGTTTCATAATGTGTGCTTAAAAATTCAACACAACCAAGCAACAAGAACAGACAAATAAAGGCACAACAACGTTAAAGTATGAAGTAGAAGCTGATAAGCATAAACATGATCAAATTAGCAGATTGGGGGAATATTACAGCTTTATTGGTCAATATTAAACATTACCAAGATATTCTCAAATGGTGAACACAGTACATTTCATGCAAAAATATTGGTAAGAAATATAAATGGGATACCGGTGAGGTAAAGGCATACAAAAATTATGTATCACATCCCAAATATCACATCACAAGGGAGATTTGATTGTTGTATGGAAAATAATTCAAGTAATGTATTGGTCCATGGTACTTGGAAAAATACAAGAATAAACACTGATAACAGACCCAAATAAGCATTGCACAAGAACAACATTAAACAGACAATACTGTATACATGGTTATTTTCGCCCCCCCATGTCATTTTTGCCCTTTTGCACTTGCGAACATTTTGCCCCATTTTAAATTCACCAAGTCATAATTCTGTTAAAGAACCTATGCTGTGTTCTTTGAATTTGCCCAAACATGAAGAGGGTGAAAGGGGCAAAAATAAAACGGGGCAAAATTTCCCTGTATACAGTATGTAACATTTACACATGTACATTTAATGATTTATATTTTTTTGCATTTGGTTGTTATGACATTTGCATACAAAAGACATTACTCTAATGTAGACAATATAAATGTACAAATAATACGAAAAAAAATCAATCTACAATATAATTCAAATTAATCATTCTTGTAAGGAAAAAATAAATTTTATGAATAAAGATGGCACTGTTTTGTATAATATACAAAATGCCTTGTTTTCAAAGCAATTTTGTTTATATTTATATCTCTTATGTTTGTTAGTGGTTGTTAAAAAATCCTATATTAATCAAAGTTGTCTTATTCAAATATGCTCCATGCACCATGTTCATCTGTGTACAGTTGTACTACACTAAAAAACTAAAAAATATACATCTTAGAATAAGAAAAATATAGCTACAATTCTGTATAAAAAAAACTTTTGACAATATGGTTAATTACTCATGTTGTTTATAATTAGGTGCTGTTTGAATTAATGTTGAGTCACCTAATTAATAACTTCACTATGTAACATACAAAACTACAACAAAACTGCATTTACTTTTGATGTTAGCTGCGTTTCAGTGTTGTTTGAAACAGAGCTCTTTGACACTTCACTGTTTGGCGTATTTTGCCTGTATTAATGCTGTGAGATGCAGAACAGACTGGCTGACTGACTTTCTTGGTTCTGGGCTCATACCAGATCAATAATGAATTAAATGGCATTAGCATCACTTTGTTGGTCCTCCTCTTCCACTGTATGACAGACAGACTGGTAACAGTTATACTGCTCCGTGGGGTGAAGAAAGAATTTGATTTCAGATGCCTTGGGGTGACAAGTCTTGTAGTAGATCAGCTGTAGACTTATGTGTAGCAGGCAACCCCCAGCCACGGCTCCGATGGCAGTATAATAAAGCCAGGTCTCTTTCTGTTCTACACTGTACAGCCATAATGCCAGCATGATAAAATTTTCAATATAGAAAATAAAGTAGTACAGAATGGCTCTATACCTCGTGTGTCCATCTCTGGCATTCAGAAAGCAGAAAATCATAGCATAGCCCAGTATAATGTTAAAAATGACCTCATCTCTCTTCTTCTCTCCGTAGAAATTAGTTTTCTGACAGAGCAACCATACCGTCATGATGATCCAATGTATAGCTGCAGCAACAAGAACAAAATAGGTAAACTCGGAGGCAAACAGGGCTAGAATCAGCACCCTGGGCCCAATCTCACACAGTCTCCAGGAGAAGTAACCCAGGGTCAGCATCAGAGTGGACAACAGGCTCTGTTTTTTGGGTACATGATCTTGGGATTGGTCCTGCTTGCTGACATATTTTTCATAGAGTTCTGAATGCTGCATGGCTCTCAGGGCCTTGTGATAGGAGGTCAGGCTAAAGGACAGGCCTGTCCAAGATCCAACCAGGGCCACCACACGGATGATTTCTGAAAAAGAGTAATTTTAAATAAAGTTTTCTTTACTTTTTTAAAAAAGAAAATTATTAACAACCTGTTAACCTTGTGACGTTACTCTTGTTTCTGGTACAAATATTTGTTAAGTATAAAATCTGCACATAAGTGTTAAGAAGGACAAAAAGTACTGCATGTAAATATCACCACATATATTGTATCATATTCATTTTTTTTTCACATATCTTCAACAACAACTTGTCAAATTAAAAAACAGATTGCATCAGGAAGTTTTTGCAATGTACAAAATCGTGAACTTTAATCATGAAGTAAAAAGGGTTTTTTTAGACAATAATGAGATGTGATGTATAATTTTACTGCAAAAGCTCAGACTTTTTATTTTTTGAGATATTGTCTAAAATTGATAGTGTAACACAAACAGAATGTATAAAGTTATGACCTTGACCTCTGACCTTATGACCTCAAAATCAAAAGGGTTCTTCTTTAGGCCATAGGGAGAAGTAATACATGGCGTATTATAGTTTATTGCTAAAGTTGAAAGGCTTCTTGAAGTATTACTCACAAAATGAACCTGAGTATGAATTTATTGAATACCTCGACCTTTGGGACCTAAAAATCAATAGGGGTCTTCTTTTGGCCATAGGATGTTGCAATATAAAATTTCATTGCAAAAGCTCAAAGGCTTCTTAAGATATCATTCACAAATAAAAGTGGCAAAAATACAGCTAACAGACATAGGGACAGACCCAATAATATCCACCTCTTTCAGGGAAAGTGATAAAAAAAACAGTCAAACAGCATTGGGTCACATAAAGAACTGTTGAATGGTTAAAGCAAATTAGTAAATGTAAATGCTTCATGAGGCAGAGTTACATGTAGTTTTAGATATAAAGTCAAAAATTGGAATGTTTATCTAATATCACAGGTCATGCAGCAATAGTTAAAGTTATAAGCATGAAAAATTTAAATGTAAAGAAATAAGACTTTTATTTCTGAGCTACTGTTTGAGATGAAGTACTGGTAATAAAATGTAATGCTTACTCATGTGCCCATGCTCTTCAAGATCATTATTCCCATCAAACCCATTATTTTTTATTTCACTGAACAAGATGAAAAGCTGAAGAACAAGCTGCGGTGCTGCCTCCAAAAAACATTCAAACATGCGAACCAAGCCAGCATCAGTATCCTCATAAAGCATTTGTTTATAATGGTGCCATTTCTTTTTTCTGTCCTTTTCCTCCGTCTCACTGCCTTTCTTGCTCATAATGCCATGGTAAATGAACTCAGAGTGTCTGCAGTATGAAGTTTAAAGCATGACAGAATGTTATTATAAACTGCAAACAATCACACAACAAACAACATAAAGCAAAACAAGAGGCTCATGGGCCACATCACTCACCTGAACACTGTGACTAGAAAAAAGCAAAAATCAATCTAGTATTGAAAAAGCTAAAATGCATAAATGGTCCTGACCTAACCCTAAAAGGGAGGGGGTATGATCTGAATTAACTTAACTAAGATAGAATGCTTACATATTTCTTTGAATTTCTGTGGCTTTTTTTCTCTATAAAGTTTGAACTTTCATTTTGGCCCCCTTCCCGAGTCATGTCTTGAACAAATCTGAATCAACACTACCTGAGAATGCTTCCATATCAATATGACCAAACCATGACTTGATTGTTTATGAGTAAAAGATTTTTCCTATATAAAACTTTGTACATCAATTGTGGGCCAACCCTAACCCAGGTTCGAATCCCAGTCTAGTCAGCTGCATTTTTCTCCTCTCCCATTACATTTGATGGCTTGCTATGCCCTGGAATTGACAGGTGAGATGCCTGCTAGGGATGAGCCTGGCTTGGGGAGGGAGGTATGTGGCGGTCAGCCGGATTTGATCACCAGTGGCCAGAAAGCTCAGTTGGTAGAGCACCTGACTGGAAATTAAAGGGGACCTGCTTCAAATCCCAGTCTGGTCCACTGCATTTTTGTCTTCTCCCTTTACACTTCATTATCTCTCCTTGAAAGAGGGTGTGGCCCTTCACTTGAACAAAATTGAATCCCCTTCACCCAAGGATGCTTTGTGGCAAGTTTGTTTGAAATTTGTATGAAATTTGAAGTTGAAAATGTGAAAATACAGAAAGACAGACAGCTAGATGGATGCAAGGACAAAATTTGATCAGAAAAGATCACTTGAGTTTTCAGCTCAGGTGAGCTTAAAATTAATCAGTAATTAATGTTAATCATCAAAGCAAGACAATGGACAAACAAAATTAAGCAAAATTAAGCTTCAAAGGTCTAAATGTAATCTACATGACCTACAATACAATACCTTACAACTGGTCCAACCATTAACGGAAAAGTGAAGAAAATTCTGAGAAACCAGATCCATATAGGAGTTACTTTAGTTTTGGGTTTCTTTGCAAGTTTCTTTTGCTCCTGTTCATAATCAACAAGATACCACCGAGCACTTTGTCCATTAGAAATAAAAGCTGGTATTACAATAAATCCAGTTGTAAAACCAAATGCAACCCATCGATCAAGGGTATAGTAGTGTGCTGCCAGTAAAATATCTGATACAACATCATAGAAAAATAATATAATTGAAAACACAGCAAAAATAATGTCATAGTATTGAAAGGGATATTTTATAAATTTCAAAATTCTTCCTTTCTTTTTGTCCCCTTTAAATTGTATGGAGCAATCAGGTTGAGATTCACCAAGATCTCCATTTTCACCAATGTCCTTGGGAGTTTTGGGTGTGATCAGAGTTTGCAATTTGATATCGGACTCATTCAAAGAATCATTATCAATCCCTTTCAATGATTTTTGTTTCTCTGCGTAGTACACTCGACGTGTATAAGGCACTTTTCCATTTTTAAACAAAGGAATTGCCGTATGCGTTGTCACTCTATCACCGGAATTCATTTTGATACTTAGTCAAGGCCACAATCAAATACTACGTAATCATATTGGCTATCAGTGCAGTCTCAACTTTGCATTTCGAGTCAGTTCGGGTTAAAGTTTTGATTGAATAACTCATACATGAAATCATTCATTGGATGAAAAAGGTTTTTGTGATATGTTAAATATATTATATGCTAATTTCTTCTATTTTAGTTTGTTTTCCATTTATCAAAAGAAAAGTTTAAAAAGATGCATAAAAAAAAACGAAATCTGTGAATGACATTTTTAAACAGAAATATTTATGTAAGACTTAACAACATACATGGAAGTGCGCATCTCGAAAAATGTCAAAATGGGAAGTAACGACCAAATATATTGGTTTTTGTTGCTGTTTGTTTTGTTGAAATCATGTCATTCAGGTAATTACGGTTACATTTGCTCTGACATCAAACCTCCGGCTATGCCTATCCATCTCTCTGAAGATTTTTGGTCATATTTTTACTGGTTTTTATTTGATACAGAACGGTTGCTCTTCTATTTTTAAAACAGACCAGAGGCCTGCAGTGTCACCCACAGATAAAAACTGTATATGTATCGCTAAAAAAATCGCACTTTTTTTTAGCTGCAGATTTGTAGTTTGCTCTCTGAAAAATTAAGATGGACGACCAAAGAACTAACCAATTGAAACAAAAAGTGTATATTTATTGGATTTGCACACAAAAAAGACCGCTCTTTCTCTTTTTTTTTCACCATGCATTTCAAACATATTGTATACTAATACACAACAAAACTGCATGTAGAAGTCATGCAGGAATGCATTGTACCGAATAATCTGGTTCCATGTTCGTTCGCCTGATTCCCCGTTCGCCTGATTTTTACAGATAAAAACTTGTTACATGTTCGCGTAATTTAATAAAGAATAAAATCTAATGAATTTCTTTCCTAATTTTTATGTACATTCAAAATAAAACAGTCAGTCACTGTATCCGCCAGACGTTATATGCATATGATCACACCCGTTTTAGTATCAGCGGTCACACATGTCCTTTAATTGTTTTAAAAACATAGCGCAATTCGTAAAAATAACACGGATGTATCCCCCTTAATTAAATTGATATTAATCATCTAATTAACTATAGTTCAAACACTTAGTCATTCAAAAAATCATTAGAATCAAATAAAAATTTATTTAGACTAAATAAACATTGCTCTTCGTATCAGAATTTAAGAGAAAAAAAAAATTCCAAGTTCGTAAGTGAAATAAATAGAAAAAATGATATACTCGTATGTTAATTTTTAATTCATATTTATTATATAAGTATATATCATGTGTATATTGGGCGAACCACATATAGGGCGAACAAGATATTGGGCGAAAAATATTTTGGGCGAAGGGACTCTGCGCGAACGGACTCCTGCGAACAGGTAGATCGGGCGAACAAACCCGTTACCGAATAATCTTGACACCTAATATGGCAGTGTTAATACTAATAATAGACAAAATGAAGGGCTATAATCATTGGTCAACACTTCTGGGAAATGTTTTGTTGTGGAAGTGGTTAAAAAATATGCTAGGAACATTTGGATAGTAAAACTTCTAGATGGCAGCATAAATTAATGGAGAAATAAATCGATAGCAGACTTTTTGGTGCACTATTTATTAAAAAAAATCTTAAGACTCAATCAGCCACTTGTTAATGACATTTTTTAAAAGTATATATATCTTGACACCTTTTAAAAAGGTTATATAAAAAGAGAAAAATTTGGATGGTCCCATGGCCCAGATGGCTCAGTATTTACAATGATTATAGGAAATGTTTTTTTATGTGGAAATAGCTATAAATAATGTGTTTCTAAGAAACATATTTTCAGTTATATTGTAAGAGACAGTTTAATCCTTTTTTTCAGACAGGAAGCTACAGATCTGCAGCAAATTTTTAAGCATGCATGATCAATGCTTTATTTAAAATCAGAGAAGGGACTGAAATATGCTTTTTGATACAGAGACACAGAGCAGATTTAACTTTGTTTAAGCAATGATGAATGGATATGAATGTACAGTTAGTATAAACTTTATTTTATGTTACCTATTAATAAAGAATTTCTTGATTTGCAGAGTTATTGTGCAATAATAGTAAATGTTTGTATGGGAGCGATTACTGCGGGCAGGACAGAGGGTGTCTCTATGGATGTCAGCCTGGATTTTCTGGGAAAAACTGTGACAGAACCTGCTCATCGGGGTACATTTTCCTTTGAACTGTTATAGTTTTTAAAGAGCATACATACACAATTCATAAAGAGTGACTAAAAATTGGTTACTTTTGATAATGCAGAATAGATTATCTAAATATTTTTAGTATATTTAACAGTACCATATAATAAACATTTCTTCCTTTTGTACAGGTGCATTGAGTGTGATTGGAATGGTTACCATGAAAACTGCACAATGTGTGAGCCAGGTAGATATGGACCGGGCTGTACAGAAATCTGCAGCACACACTGTAAAATAAGCCCGTCTAAGTGTGACCAGTTCGGTCGCTGTATCTACGGTTGTAACCTGGGCTGGAGAGGCGACAAGTGTGAGGAGCAGGACTGTGATTTTGATAACTGTGTTCTCTGTGACATCTCCTACTACAATAACTATATCTATTGTTCAGTGTGTACGGAGGGGAAGTTTTGGAACATAAGCTCTCATTCCTGTGTTAACTGTAGTGATTTCTGTGTGGGAGGAAGCCTAGCATGCAATACTACTACAGGGGCTTGTAAGTATGGGTGTAAATATGGATACTTTGGCAATAACTGTGACAGAAGATGTACACTAAGTCACTGTAACACTTGCAAGGAGAATCCTTATAATAATAATGCCGTCTATTGTTCAGCCTGTGATGATGGATATTTTTGGAATAGCAGTTTCTGTGACAGATGCAAAGGTCATTGTATAAATGGAAAGTCCTGTGATAAGTCATCAGGGAAGTGTACAAATGGCTGCTCAACTGGCTGGTATGGAAACATGTGCAATCGTGAATGCTTAATTCAGAACTGTCTGCAATGTGCAGCAAAGGTAGAGACAATGCCACCTACTTGTCAACAATGCAGTGCTGGTTTTTACTGGAATGGGACAAGTTGTAGAGAATGCAGTAACAAATGTAAAGGAGGTCAGCAGGCCTGCAATGGGACTACTGGCAGATGTCTTAATGGGTGTGAGTTTGGTTATTTTGGAAGTCATTGTACATGGAAATGCAGTCCTTATTGTGCGGGAGGGGGATCGTGTAAGGAGGATTCTGGACATTGTACTTATGGGTGCAAAGAAGGATGGTATGGTCTACAGTGTGACAGGAGATGTCCTCCAGAGTGTACACTATGTCAAGTATTTATAGACACCGGGAAGTGTTCAGAGTGTTTTTCTGGCTGGTACGGGACCTTATGTGATAAACCATGCAGCCCAAACTGTAAAAGAAATTCTTATAGTAATTACTTACATTGTAACAAAGACACGGGCGTATGTGTGGATGGTTGTCTGGCAGGGTTTTATGGTGACACATGCAATTTTACTTGTAGTGAGCACTGTTCATTTAAGGAGTGTTTTAGAGAAAGTGGAATTTGCAAATATCCATGTAGTGTTTACAGATTTGGCAACTACTGTGAGAAAACTTGCCCAAAGAATTGTAAATACCAGTCAGACGACAAAAAAGCATGTAACGAAATTACAGAAGTGTGTGTTTATGGTTGCACAGATGGTTTCTATGGTGATTATTGCAATAAAACATGCCCTTCATTCTGTGAAAATAATCAATGTGATAGAGTATCTGGGATTTGTTTGAACTGCAAGCCAACATTTTATGGAAGATTTTGTAACAAAACTTGTCCTGTCGATTGTAAAAATGACAGGTGTAACAATTTAGATGGTTCTTGCAATGAGGGGTGTACTGATGGCAAGTTTGGAAAATACTGTGGTTCCTCCTGTAGCACTGAATGTGTAGGAGACACCTGCTTCCATCAGAATGGCTATTGTGACCAGGGCTGTCATGCTGGGCGATATGGATTCGAGTGTCAGCAGCAGTGTAGTGAGAACTGTCTGGATAACGTGTGTGAGCAGATGTCGGGGAAGTGTAGCAAAGGATGCCAGCCAGGGTGGACCGGGGATAAATGCAATGAAAGTGAGTTTTACTTAAGGATATATCTGGCAATTCTTTAAAAAATGTTAATTAGGCTTGTTTTCTTAGCTTGATGTCACTTTATATTTAAACTTACACTTTGAGCATTGATTGTTCTTTTCTTACAGAATGTGTTCCTGGCAGGTTTGGTGTGAACTGTGACCAGAAGTGTGGGACCTGTAAGAACAATGAGGTCTGTAATGACAATACTGGGATGTGTCCCCACGGCTGTGCTGAGGGATATACTGGATCCACCTGTCAAATTGGTAAAAACCGCCTACACAATGAAGGATAATGCACACTTATACATGTAGTATTTTTTCCCTTCAATCATACATGTAAAATTTGCATTTCATTATACATTTGTAATAGCCCTTGAAATGTTAAAAAATACATGTTCATATGGTAAATACATGTACTTATATTCATTATTGTCTCTTTATGAGAAATGTACAAGTAACACTGAACAGTATTTTTCTACTTCTAGCTCTAAGAAGTGTGGAAAATGTCAGAGATAAGGATGCAGATACCATGGCCATAGCAGGAAGTGTGACAGCAGCCATTTTGTTGACTATTTTGACAATAGTCATAGTAACAATCATTGTCAGACGGAAGCATGTACATTTTTGTGGTACATGTTCAAAGCCACAGAAGAGCAACGGTTCCCTTGAAGATGAGAACCACCCACCAGAGGTAAAGCAAAACTGTTATGAATTTAAGAAAATGCATGTGTTCTATAAAAGTTCAAGGAAGCTATAATCATTGTTCACTGAAGAGTTCCAATTCCATAGTAGATTTATCTAAGGCTATCTAAATTTAATTCTCTGGTTCTCAGGCCAATTTTCTCCAAAACAGATCCGGGAGGGCGGCATTTTATTTATCATTTTATTGGCAATAAAGTAGATGAGGGAGGTATTTTTTTAATTTTAATTTTCGGATTTTCTTTAACATATAGATAATGTTTTTAATCACAGATATACTTTCCATTTCTGGTCAAAATTTCTGCTTTATCCATTGCTAATCAGCGTGTAAACATCGAAGGTAATGTCCTCAAATGTATTTTCAAACGAAGTAGCCAAAATCTCATTGCAAATGGCCACCGGAAGTGATATTTGAATACTAAACTTGAAACAAAAAAGTTTGCTCCGCAATACTTACTTTTTATTTTATCAAAAATACAATAAAATTAGCAAGCTACCTTGAACCAGAATTTCAATTTTATATGGCCTAAAATATATTTGGAGTGATCTTCCTTTTGATGTAAAATGGAATAAGCAGAAATCTAAAGTAAGTGACAAAGTTTGAATTGGATTAAAATATTTTTGACATTATATTTTAGGAAAATATTCCACAATTATTGAATATATTAATTCCTTGTATTTCTCCAAAGTCAGTAAACAAAAGTGACTGCTGTACACTAAAATAGTAATTTCATTGTCTATGAAATTTTTCCTGGATAAATATGGCAGGTACAATACATTATGTTGAATATAGCAATCTCAGTTTTTACAGCTCTATTTGATATTATTTTCTAAAAGCCTCCCCAAAAATTTCATCAGTGTTTAATGTTTATATCTTCCTTAAGTCTCTGTTTCTATAGCCAAGCATTTGTTGTGATAGTATGTTAAAATGAGCATCTTAAAGAAAATCCACAAGCATGTTTTAAGTGCTCTAATTTTGGAACATTTTTACAGATTTTCGGTGTAGGCAGTTATCACCCATGATTATGTTTTTCATCTTGAGGCATATAAAGGAATGGCACTTGAATAGGCCAAATTTTTAGATGTTAATACTGATAATAATGAAATATATTGACATAAATTGTATTGTGTAGATTCTGCAGTTACAAATGTTGGCTAATAGTATTTAGTTCTAAAATGTTGGCATATTTTTACAATTTTTTGCATGTACAAAATGGTTGTGATGAAAGGTAGTCCAGTTTATTTTCTTGATGAGCATATGTTAAATGAACTGACTATTACCATGCATTTAATATAAAGATGTGTTTAAGAGATGAAAATTATTTTTTTAAAAAATCCAAAATAATGAAAGAGAAATTTTAATTACTAGGAGGGTATCCCCTTACTGCCTCTTTGTCCGTGCCGGACAAGTACTCAAGTACCAGAGACTGACAGAAATGTGAGCAGCCACTTCTAGTCAATCTAAAATAATTAATACATGTATTTAATTGGAAAATGTGGCATATGGATTTATTTCCTTTGTAGCTAAAATTACACTTTCTGATTTAGCCACTGAGCCCATATACTTTTGCAATACCATAGCAGGGTATACATGTGTATTATCACATCTGGATTTGCATGTCTTGCATGTATCAACAAAATTAACTTTACTTCAAATTTATCCTACTACCTATTGAAATTACTTGCATGTAATAAAGGATACAAAGGAAGTAACTCTATCTAGGTCAGTGGTTAACAAGAATTACCATGACCCTTTTCTCTATATGCTAGTACATATACTCTGAATTTGAAGGCTTTATATAGAGAATTAGATATGGTAAATCTACATACATCCGTGATTGGGCTAATTGCTTTGGAATTGAGGTGCAATTTTTTAGTGTCTGACAAGGGAAACAAATCTTTTTTTTTTTTTTTAGCCAAAAACCTTTTATAAATCAAAATTAAAATCAATTCATGCTTAACTATGCAAATGATTCTTATAGCCTATTATTTTCAAACATAATAAACTTTTTTATATTGTAAACTTAACAAAAGCAATAAATTGTGAATCAGGATTGTTTGTCTCTGGCATTTCACTATAAGTGTGTTTAATTGTATCATTTTAAGTTGAAAACTTTTTCAAAAGTTCTATAAAAGAAAGATACAACTGTTATATTAACTCTTAATCTTTTTAATTGTCAATAGTCACAAGTGTCTGTTGACAAATAAGAAGTTAACTAACATAAGTAACAGTCACACATTGAATTGTTTTCTTCTCCTACAAAAATTCTTTAAACCTGTTTATAAGTTATAACTGCAAGAACTATTACATTACTGTGTATTATGTGGAACAATGTGACATCTCATATGCACAGAACTAAAGTGATGAAATATGTAGTGGAGATTAAACAATTTTATAAACCTTATAGACACTTGAATAGGTAATGAAGTCATCTGTGGGGTAAATTTGTAACATAATTCCATAGTCCCAGGTATGGGATGATATCTAGCTAGTAAATTTCATACCTACTCGGCTTCACCTTACCAGGTATAAAATTTACAATGTATCACCCCGTACCTGGTCACTACAAAACTGTGTACTAATAATATCAGAGACCCACTACTGGTTATTCTGCTTTTGTTTCTCCAGATGGAGAGGGATACACATATTAATCAAGAGATCACACCCTCATTAAAGTTACACAGACAATGACATGCCTGTGTCAGGGGGAAATTTTTAGTCCCGTAGTTAAAAAAAATTAGAACACTTTTTAATCACAATATAAACTAGTGCTAATTGTAACGGGAACCGTTACAGATGTTCCCCAAACACTCCCAAACTTCATTTTGGTGCCTCATTCCCTCTAAGCTTCATCAAATAAACTAAACTCTATGCATCTTAAACTTAAACAACGTTTTCCCTAAAGTGTACCAAGTATATAGCAAATTTTTGCATTACACGTACGCACACTTGCATGCATATGCGGAATGACCATATCATTGTATCTACACTATTGATTTATTTTAATGTACTTAATATCAAGGCATTCAAAAAGTATTCGAACATACGCCTAATCAAGTACGTTTGTAATTATATGTATTGCACGTGCATGCACGTGCATGCATGTGCATGATGACCATACCCTCTTGAAGGGGTCCATTAAGCATGTTAAGACTATCTATGTTCTAAATCCCATCCTGTTTGGCTGAAAACCAAGGGAGTTATAGGCATTTAAAGTTTTAGCCAATCAGATTGCAGCGCACGTGCATGCGCATGATTTCATGAAAATTATTTTCTTTCATATCGAAGAATATGTTAGTGCATGACTATGTTTTCAATTTAAAAGTATTTCGTCAAAAAACGAATAAGATATCGAGATTTTTGTTTCAGCCATCAGAGCGAAGCGCACGTGCATGTACTTGAGTTCATGATAATTTGACCACGTCCTCTTGTCTATAATACTAATATATTCTTGTATTCTTAGTTTCAACACATTTCATCTGAAAATAGAAAAGTTATGGTTATATCAATTATATTGGTCATTTTACATGTTGCACGTGCGCGCTCTTGCAAACACGTGCGCGCAAAATGACCTTGATTCCGCAAATCTACATAACATGTCTACTTACCCTAAAAAGATTTTACTTACATCAGATGAACAGTTTACAAGATCATTCGCGGACAAATAAGTACCCAGGAAGAAGAAAAATAATAATAAGAAACAGAGTAAAAACAATATGTTCCCCAACTTCGTTTGGGGAACATAACAAGATCAAGCACTTGTACCACTTATTACAATACTCAGTTCTTCACTCCTTGTAGTGGTGATACGGTACATTGTACGAATACAGCCTTGTTTTGCATCTGTAGTGTCAATAACTTAGTGTTTAGTAATGCAGTTGCTCTTCTCTACAGTAAATGTATTATAGTGCTAAATCTTTATATATTTCCATCCATGAAGTATTATCTCCTTTGTCATGTTTGTTTTTTATTATCATGTATGATGAAAATTGTTTGCTGTTGATTAGTTAGTAAAATAGCTACCATCAGTGTTACATATCCATTGATTATACAATATTTTATGTTCTTTCACCATAATTTATACAAGTATGAAAAGATTTTTTTTTCAAATGTTTGCTATGTTGGAATAAACAGTGCAATCACCAAAAAATATTTACATAACCTACTAACACACATATAAGCAAACAGAGGAGGAATATTATTGTTTAATTATATACTCAGATGTACATTAGCTATTGTAAACAGTAGTTTTACATTAGTATCATGATTTATAGTATGGAATAAATGTTAATGTTTTATTATACCCCTGAAAACGAAGGTTAGGGGGAGGGGGTATACTGGAATCACCATGTCTGTCCAGCTGTCTGTCCACCTGTAGAGGAGATCAAGCATTATCTACTGCAATAAATGCGTAATTTTTTTTTTTCTTTCACAGACCTATGGATTCCAAATGGAAAATACTGGCACTGCCATTAGAAATGCAGACAGAGGATTTCCACAAGATGACGGTCGGAGAAGTTTTGTCCTTGACACTGAGTCTTTACAGATCTTCTCCGAAGCAACATTCCAACAAATGCCTTTAGACATTTCTCTAAACACAGGGAGGTATAGGAGTCACAGTGTGCTGGTTAAATGTCTTCACAAAGGTATTAAAACAAGGCAACTTACTGTGAAATCTGACACTAATTTTCGTGGAGGTTTAATGTTTGTTGTTGGGGCAAGGAGAGACCCACAAATTTATGACTGCCACGAAATTTTAAATTTTCATATGCATTACTGCTAAACATTTTCCAACCACGAAATTAGGTCCTCTCAAACCAATATTTTTTTCCTCAAACCTGGAAAATTTGACTCCATGAAAATATGTGATTTTACAGTAATATTAAACATATTTTATAATTCTATGTTTATTGTTCTACATTTTTACTTTTCATCATTTTTCTGTTCTCTTTATTTTTACATTTTTTTCTTTTTTCAGAGAGGAATAAAAACCAGATGAGAAAATTTCATAATGAACTAGAAATCTTGACATCTTTAACAGATGAGCATCCCAACATTTTCACTTTGTTTGGACACTGTGAAGACGAAAGTAAGAAAATTAAATTAGTATTTATACATACATGTATAGTGGTAGCTTGGATGATAATGAAATTTTCTTTAAGTATAAAACTTCAACAGTGATGTCAAAATTGGACTTGCACTTTTAAAAAATGGGAACCTTGTGGTTTGTTGCAGGGTGTGAATACAGTGTGTTTGAGAGCTGTGATCAAGGTGACTTGAAGCAGCATCTGAAACAACTCCGATACAGTAGTGACAATCCACCAGATGTTACCTTTAAACACCAAGCCTCAGAACTCATGTCTTATGTGTTAGATGTTTTATCAGCAGTCATTTTCTTGAAAGAAAAAATGGTATGAAGTTAGTGGAATGCATTGCATCTCTGTTTAAAATAACGATTGTTAGTTTGGTTCATTTACTTGCAAATAAGACTCATTTTGATGTTATGAGGACTTGTAAAAGATTTTCTCGTGATCAGACCTCTTATTTTTGATTTAATTGTTCTTCTTAATTTTTCTTAGATAATCCACAGACTTGTAATTCCTATGAACATTTACCTTTTTTCCCATGGAAGGGCCAAGCTTGCCAACTTCAATTTTGCCATTAATTCTACCTTAGAATCTCAACCAGAACCAGTGAGAAATTTTTCCATTTTAATGGTAAGAGATTGTTTTTTATAATCCCTATTTGCAGAAAATTGCGAAAAGGGGGCGGGTATTCTCTTTATAATAATTAATATCATATTTACTTCAAAAAAATCTTTTGAAAAAAAAAAAATAAATACAAGGAACCACTAAAATGATGTCTAACTTTACTTTAAGTGAAGATAATCCACCCAAATTATTGAGAAATTGGATGTGTTTCATTTTTATATCTTTGATATGATTCTGATAATTTTAATCATTTACGAGGGGCCCTTATTTCCTGGCAATTTGTGCAAATTGATTATACGGTATATTTAATATTTTGTTTGATTTTAAATTAGGAGGCATTGTGCAAATTTTTACATTATAATATGTTAATTTTTTTAAGTGATTGTTTCTATTTCTACAGATTCCTAGGAAATACTACCCCTGGCTGGCAGTGGAATCTAAAAGAAGAAAAATTTATTCAAATGAGTCTGAAATGTGAGTCTGTCTAATTGCCTAAATAAATATAAGAGTGATTTCCAGTATAAGCATAATGTTATAAATACATTGAAGTAAATATATGTTTTGTACAATAGCAAAACTGATTAAAATAATATAAACTTCATGAAAACTTGTATACATGGATTTCTTGTTTTGTTTCAGATGGACATTTGGGGTGCTGCTTTTAGAAATTGCCAGCCTGGGATATAGTTTTCCTGAGGAAGAAAATGAGTTTTACCTCATGCCTCCTAAATCATGTATTAGGAAATTGTAAGTGACCAAGTGACTTAAACAAACATAGTGATGTTTGAGTGATTTAATTTAGACTTTAGGCATGTAAATATATTATACAGTCCAATCTTGTGATCTTAAACTTGTTGAGACCAAGAAAAAACAGTGAAATATCCAGGGATTTAAGATATCCAGGGTAAAATACCTAAAGAATAAGAGGTTTGGATTTCAAATCACTTTGACATATCTATGGCATTTGAGATATTAGTTATGAGATACCCATGTTTGACTGACCTTGTAATAGATACATGTATAAATTGGACACATCAAACATTTATAATTGATCAGTATGAGTGGCTACCTTTAACATAATTTTTGTAGCTTTGACATAATTTTTGCGATTGATATGTTTTAAGTGTAAAACAAATGATAACAAAAAATGAAATCATCTACACGCTTTGCATGTTGCATACACTGAATGTGTTTTATCATCAGGACTAAGTAGACATCCTAGTAGGTCAAAAATATTAAGAAGAATAAAAAAAATACTAAAAATCCTGGAGGTGAAATGAAGATTGGGGACAGTAGGGGGTACAAAGTATAATAACTCGTCAGACAAGCTTCATTTGCTGATTTAGACAGAAGCTTACTAAATTTCATTAAAATAGATGCTAGTTTGGTTAGTCTTTATATTGACATACAGTTGATTTTAGTACATGTATCCCAAATATTTCCAAAAGATATTTGGGAGTCCCAACTACATGTTCTTTAGGTATTTTACCCTCAATATCTTGGATCCTTGGGTTTCTTGAAGTATTTTTTTCAGTTCTTCTGAGTTTGAGATAACAAGGCTTCACTGTATCCAGTCTATGCATATAAACGTGTTTACTTAATATATTTCTTTCAAACTTCAGACTTCGTTTAATGGAGTCTTGTTGGAGATTGACTCCTTCAACCAGACCAACATGTCAGGAAGTTTACAGCCAACTCAAGACCATCAGCCAAACTCTTGTATGTATCAACATGTTTTTCTCCTTCTTTATAAAGATGATATTTGTAATGTGGAAATGGAAGTTAATGAATGAAGAAGAAAATACCAATAATTTTTTTTTTTAATTTTTATAGGCCGATCACCAGGAGGATGAATCCGTTGTCATGACAACTCTAGTTTAAGAAAGGGTTGTAAATATAAGCTCATTATCCTGACCAAGCTCAGAAGCTCAGTGACCATTTCTTCCCATTTAAAAACCATCAATCAAGATTGTCATTATTGGAATGATTGCATTCCTGATATCTTTTGATATATATTTTACTTATTACTCTTTTTTGAGCACTAGTTCCCATCAAAACTTTTGGAAACAGTCCCTGTCTACAACCAAGCTATAGAATGAGACATTGTTATACAATGTATTTGAATATTGATATTAATAGAAAGTCCTTAATTGTGAGTTTGTTACCCATATAATGAGGATTTGTGTTCTTATACATTCATTTACATGTACATATCAACACAGGTTTTGTAGTAATGTTACTTAGTCAATAGGAAGTGTTTTCTAATTGATGTTTCATGATCATATTTACAGCATTACTCAGAATATTTACCTTTTTCTTTTTTATATATTTATTTACATCTCGTTTTCTTTGATTATGTGAGCTTTTCTACATACATTTTATGTACATCGGACATTATATAATATTATCAGTTATTATTTTTTATTTAGAAAATGAATTGCAAAGTTATTTTATCAGTATTTTCCCAGGTTGTGTGTTAAGATGATTAGTCTTATATTAAAGCCATGTATACAGGTTGTGAAGACTTTGAAATGGAATTTTATTTTAAAAGAAAAATATTTTAATTTGTTTCTATGTTTGTAAAATCAATTTAATCAATTCTTTAATTTTACAATTGTACGAGACAGAAAGCTATGTACCAGTACCAGGACAAAATATTAGTCTTTTAATCATGTATAAAGGATGTGAAAATGAAGAAATGAAATATTATTCAAACTGAATTGCAAACTTTTAATTTATATGCTTGTAATTTTTTTCTTTATTGATATGTGAATTCAGGTATTGTGTTGACACTAATTTTTAGGGGGTTGTAGGCATGAATAGACCCTGATTTTGTTGTACTCCATGAAATGAAGAATTTCAAACAGAGAACAACTCTACACTACCTAATCCTCAAAATCTCAGCCAACCAAAATATTTTTCCTCATACCATAAAAATATGACCCCCTACAAAAATAAGTAATTTTACAGCATTACCAGGGTAATTCCACAATTACATGTATACTAGACAGAATATGTGTATAATTTCATCTTTACCTCGGTCTTGTATTAGACACAGTATATAAACACAGTAAAATATGCATTCCAGTCCAGAATAATAATTGATATTCATTGTGTTTGTGATAAACAAGTGTCATTAGGATTCATATTCAGCAGGCTACCACACAACTTTATTGGGCAGAAACATATATACCTGTATATACCTGTATATACCTGTACTGCTATAAAACATTCCAGGTGCCATGACTTTTACATTGCTGCTTAAAAAATGTATTCTTATACTGAATCTTTATGTACATGCATGTACAAGTAAAACTGGATTATAAAGAAGTATAACTGGGACTTCAAATTCTTTTTATCTTTAAATTTTATAAGAAACATAATGAAACTATGGAACTGGCACCAAAAAAAAGTTCCCCATATAAACCAAGATTTCTTTACTAACAGGTGCTCTTTAATCAGGTTTTGTTGTATATGGAAGAACACTGAATATTTAAAAGGCATCTGAAATCTTGCAAAACAATAATAGTATTCAATATAAATTGCAAAACTATAATTGTAATGTACACATATCTACAAATATACTTATCATATTTATATAAATTTATATTAATATGTGAATGGATTTGCAATCTTGCACAAAAGAATGGAATATTTTTGAAAATAAACATATTTTTTATGGAGAGTGAAGAACATTTATATAGAATATATCATATGTTGTTTATTTTTACTTTGGTTATGTTTTGTATGTAAGATGGAACTCATTATTGCAATGTTGTGAACCATTTGTTTGTTGCAGTAAATGTTACAATACTGAATGTAAAAAAAAAAATAAATATTCAGAATTTTTTTAGTAGTTATGCAAAGTTCATAAATTTGGCTGAAAGGTATTTTGTTTATGTACAACTGTATGTATACTGCTCATCAAATTTGAAAATATATAAGGGATACAACGGCATAACTGTTCCTTTCTCTACTCATATCATGGTAGTTCTACTGGTCAAGGAGCTTGTGTGATGGCAAAGAGTTTACCACCTTTCTTTCTGAAATATTGAATATGTAGTCTCATTTGAAGGATCGCTCAGCAGGTCCTGGAGTGGATTTGAACCAGGAATGTAGGGATAAACTCCTTACTCAGCAAATTTATCCACTATGCCACGTGTATGACTTATTTTTAATAGAAATCTATAAATGATAAAGTACATCAACAATTGTGATTCTTTTTTTTGGGGGGGGGGGGTTTACAGTACTACATCTACTCCTTTTACAGTTTTATCTATACTTGAACAAGAGGCCCATGGGCCACATTGCTCACCTGAGAAGCTTCGACCATTCTGTTCTTTACCAAATTTCCCCTTATAATACATGTACATATTGTGACTCCACCCTACCCAACTGATCATAATTTAAACAATTTGAAATCTACACTACCATAGGATGCTTTGATTCAACATTGCAAAACTTTGATTCTCCATTGTGGCCCCGCCCTACCCCAGATGTCATGAGTAGAACAATTTAGAATCTACACTACCCCAGGATGCTTCCACATAAGTTTCAGCTTTTCTGGCCTAGTGGTTCTTGAGAAGAAGATTTTCAAAGATTTTTCCTATATACATGTATTACTATGTAAAACTTTGATTCCCCATTGTGGCCCCGCCCAACCCTCGGGGGTCATAAGTTGAATAATTTGAATATACACTACTACAGGATGTTTCCACATGGGTTTCAGCTTTTCTGGCCCAGTGGTTCCTGAGTAGAAGATTTTAAAATATATTTCCTATATTTTTCTATGTAAAACTTTGATTCCCCATTGTGGCCCTGCCCTATCCCCGGGGGTAATGATTTTAACAATTTAGAATCTACACTAACCCAGGATGCTTCCACATAAGTTTCAGCTTTTCTGGCCCTGTGGTTCTAGAGAAGAAGATTTTTAAAAGATTTTTCTCATATATTTCAATGTAAAACTTTGATTCCCCATTGTGGCCCCGCCCTACCCCCGGGGGTCATGATGTTAACAATTTAGAATCTACACTACCCCAGGATGCTTCCACATAAGTTTCAGCTTTTCTGGCCCAGTGGTTCTTGAGAAGAAGATTTTAAAATATTTTTCCTATATATTTCTATGTAAAACTTTGATTCCCCGTTGTGGCCCTGCCCTATCCCCGGGGTCATGATTTTAACAATTTAGAATCTACACTACCCCAGGATGCTTCCACATAAGTTTCAGCTTTTCTGGCCCAGTGCTTCTTGAGAAGAAGATTTTTTAATGACCCCACCCTATTTTTGTTGTTTCTTGATTATCTCCCCTTGTGAAAGGACTTGGCCCTTTATTTGAAAAATTTAAATTCCCCTTTACCCAAGGATGCTTTGTACCGAGTTTGGTCAAAATTGGCTCAGTGGTTCTTGAAATTATTGTATCTCAAAAATAATCATTAACAGAAGAAGTCGAAAATGTGAAAAGTTTACAGATATACAGATGGACAAAATGTTTAAGCAATTAAGCAATCATGAGCCTTCGGCTCAGGTGAGCTAAAAACAAACTACACCAAAATACATTATTACCTGAATATCATTTAGCTCAATATAAGGTGTCTCATGAACCTCTTCTTATAAACTGCAAAACTGGCAAAACTCAAAAGTATGTGTAGATTGCGAGGAGGTAACAGCTGACAAGTACAAAATAATTCTAGACCTTTCAGTATGTTAGAGGGATATCATCTACTTTTAGACTGGACAAACTTGAACTCAAATTGTCAAAAAATAGATAACAATCGAGATTTAATAAACTTTAAAAAAAATTGTAAAAAAGTTTTGACCTATTTTTGAGCTATCACTTTGCTAGAATGCATTAACTTTTGTTGCCCTATGCTTTATTATAGTGCTCAAATGTTTTCCAATGTATTTTGATGTTATGTAAACAAAATAATATACCGATACATGTACTTAGTCTAGTATTGTCATTTTTGTAAAACACAAAAACACCAAGGTAGAATTCATAATCAATGAATGATACATGTACCAGTTCTCAATGACATTTTATCACTTTACTTCAAAACAGTATTTTATAGAAGTGAAATATTGCTTATGATCTTATGAGGCTTAATGCACTGACTGGGAGAGTGAGAAGGATAAACCTTTGGTTTGGAGATGGAAAAATTGAATCCAGTTCCAAAACAAGGGAAACACTACAGCAACACCTTGGTTCTTTCAAAATCTTGACAACCTCACAATAATAACTACTGTTCTAACTCATGCCACCTGATGAACCTTAATACCAAATGTTTAACTATAACAAAACATATCTGATTTGATATTTTAAAGCATTTTATTTTGGAGTGCTAAATTAAAGTACATCATTTAAAATTAATAATCATGAAATTATTGTATCTCAAAAATAATCATTATACATGTATATTATATATACACCACATACTTTTGTTTAAGCAATTAAGCAATCACAATACGGGTACTCATATTATATATTATGTACTCATACAAAGAGAAGGTACATGTATTATATAGTGTATCAAAACTACACACTGTATTGCACAGATTTATGTCTTATATAAAAACTACCAAAATATATGTTGTATGAAGCAATATGATGGAAAGATGCAGTATGTTTCCTATCAAAGTAAAAAAAAAAATAAGTGGGCATCAAGATGTGGACTATACCCTTGCATCAAGTTGGGCATTACAATCACACCTGTGTTACTAACACTTGAAAACTTTGTAACAAATAACGACAAATAACTGCAATGACAAATAACTGTACAAAGCAAGCATTGCACATAATTATGGCTTATTAAAAAGTGAAGGTGTGTAATACAACATGTATAGATACAAAAGTAACCAAAAAAATGAATGTGTTTCCTTCTTCACAAAATACATGTTATAGAGATTAAATTTGAAAAACATGAAAGAAAAAAGCACCAGTAATCAAATATGAATACAAAACTTTCTGTGTGACTCTGTCAATAATGTGCCACTGATAGTGAAAAAAAATTCCAAAGCAGTGGTCACATTACTTAATACAACCAAAGTGTAAAGCAAAAACTTACTACACAGGATTTTATAAATCATACATGTATATAAATTTGAAAAACACAAAAGAAAAAAGGGAATATGAATACAAAATTTCAATTTAAATGCCATTTTCCAAAGCAATGGTCACATTACTTAATACAACCAAAGTGTAAAGCAAAAACTTACTACACAGGATTTATAAATCATCAGTATATCAAAATTGATTTCAGTTAAATGTTGTCACAGTATAAAAATCAAAAATTAGAATTTAAATTAGAGTCTGATTTTTATCTATCATTAAAATGTGAAGACTCAATATTTCAATCACAATTGTTCTTTTGATTAACATTTTAATGAGTCACATTTGGGATTTAAATGCTTAAAAAAACTCATGTAATTTGTTCACATACAAGAGAGATTCGAGTAATTTAAACATCTGTGTTTAGAACATTATCTAAGGATTTTTTAAATAAAAAAATTCTATATTCATTGAAAAGTAATTATAAAAAAAAATAAATGAGGTATCTTCCTACATTTTATGGTGGACAAATATATACAAGAGTTTTCAACATAAGGATTATTAATGGTTTGTACATCTGAAATAAAATATGAACATAGCAAAATATAAACAAATCTCAATATTTTATCTTCAAAAAAAAATTCCATGAATGGCATTATATATGAAAAACTATCATAGGAAAATTAAAAAAAATACACTCTCTACTTCACAAAAATTTAGAAAAATAAAATATATAAGTACTTCATTAAATGCACCAACACATTCATCATCAAATAATAAAAATCAACAACCTTATACTTATACACAAGTACATCTATAAAGTGTATAATTTCTAGGTTATAAATTCAGAGTCCATACAGCTATGGTTCCAAATATCTTGTTCCAATGCAATTTTTATGTTGCTTAGGCATGAAAAGAACGAATCTTTAGACACATGTAATTCTTTCAGAATTCTGATATTTAAAGGCATCTAAATTAATGTCTACTTTACTTCTTTTATCAGATCCATTACTCTTATGAAACAGAATTACATGTAAAACACAAATAAACATCTTTCAGGATCAATAGAGAAATTTTTTTTCCATTCTCTCAATCAGTACAGAATGTATAACTTTCACTGAACACAATGTCTGTGCCTACTTCACTGACTGCTGAATTAATTCCACTCTGACTCTCCATTCATCTGAATAATATTTAACTACCGTCCTTTTTGTAACATTCGATAAGCATCACGGAACGAAGATACTCGCTGTCTTTGACCACTCTTGATTTACTCTGTGTAATTGCTATTTACAGCCTGGCGGCCTCCGGTTCCCCGCTTGTATCCTCCCCTTTTGAGATGGCATTCATTTGGTTACTACCATCCTCTATGTATTTCTGCAATAAAGTGATACATACATATACATGTATTTTAATACATGTTGGCAGAAAGTTTTATGATGTCTAATCAATACTGGTAATTGGTCAAAACAAAATTCAATGTCCACTTAAAACAGCCTTGCCAACTGGTTGGCATTTTGTCTTAAAATTTGACATTTAAATAATAACAGAGAAATCTCTTCAGGCAGATTAAAATTCTTGAGAAAAAAACCCACATTTGGCAGACATTTTACTAGCTGGACTGAGATGATGTGTTTCATATTCATGTATAATCAATTCATTGGATTATTCAGATTGAAAGATTTTAAAGAGGAAGGAATGTGGAAAGGTACACACTATATCAAAAATAATTTGGATAGCCAATAACAGAGAAAATGTTATGTTGAACAATCTCCTGTTCAGAACATTTTGTAATGCAGAGGGTCAAGGGAGATTTTATCATGATGCATACTACTGTAAATCTGGAAATTTTTGCTGTAGATAAATTCTTAGCAAATTTGCAAGTTCATTGCATTCGCAAAAATATTTTTCTTAAAAAATAAATCAACAATGAGGAAATGCAAACAAAGCAGTGGTCATTCGCAAAATTTTGAAACATAAAAATTAATCAACAGCATTTTGACCCAGATTCGCAAAATAAAATCGACGTAAAATTTCCAGATTTACGGTATACATCTTGTTTACCAAAAATATTAAAATGTCATGCCCACTACCCTCTTACTACAGATATGCAGTGATAGGAGACTACCAACATAATTTGTATATGGGAACTGTCCTGTGAAAGTACAGCAATGTCTAAGAATAATTCTTACCTGCAAGGACACACTGGCATAGTACCGTCTCTCTGGAGAGCCATCATTGATGTCTGTGTCGTGACAGAAACACAACAGTAGAGCATCAATTACCATCTACAAAACACAGACAAAGTCAGCAATCATAAAAAATCATACCATCATATGCTTCAAATTGGATTACTTAAAGTGATTATGCCTTACCTCATATGTAGAGAGGAAACAATGAGCAATGAAGTAGGCAAAAATACACACAAGCAGGACAGGTATGGCATAATAGTTCAACTCTTCCTTTGACTGTAAACCAGAAATTAGGTCAATCAGTATAAGCTGTCAGATTAATGTTTTACATCAAAGTAAAACAAACAAAAAAAAAACATCATATTTCTCCTGTGCAGTTCTGATCAAGATTTTTGTTTATCAGCAGCTTAATATGACAAAGTATAATTTCTCTCATTTAAAATGGCAGAAGCTTGTACTAAGAGTCTGACCTTGAACCAGAAGATACCAACAGCACCAGTGGCAGCTGTGACGCCGATTTTCCCCAGAAACAACACAAAGTCTCCCACACTATTAATGGCTGCCACACGTAAAGCATTCCCAACCAAGGTCATGAAGGCCTAAAATGTCAAAAATAGAATTAAAATGTTGTAAAATACAATGTAGGTATAATTTACACAGAGAGTCTTGTATAAAGATATCCTTTGATATACATGTATTATCTTAAAACCATTTAAAAATTGTTCAAGAAATCTCACTGCATACCTTTTTTGCAGAGGAGCAGAAATTTGAACCTTGTATTGCTAAAAACAAGGAAAAGATAAGTCAGCACAGCTCATTTATTTGACGTACAAAAATTATATAATGTCTAAAACATGTCAATAAAACACTGAACCACTTACCCACTACAGTATAGGCATTCTGGTTGAGATATTTTAAGCACTTTTCCAGGCACCATAAACAACAGATACAACATTTCATTGTATACTTAGCACAGGTGTTCTCTGATCCCTTCATTCTGAAAAAAAATCATTCTCTTTTGTAACAAAGACACTTGACATCTTCTAAGAAGTGATTTAAAGATATTCAAAGGAAAGATATACTTTGATTTGTCAGTGCTTACTTTTTCTGCATGTACATAAGTATCCATCTAGGAAGCTTGACTAAGGTAATGATGAAAGCCCCAAAGGCTACAGATCCAAGATGGTGGAAAATAAGAAGCTGGGTGGATTTGCATATGGTACAAGACAATGTCTTTTTGTCTCTGAAATTATCAAGATTTTGACAGATTGCATTTCTTTTAATGACATAAAATAACACGGTTCCCTATTAGTTTGAGTAATTTTTTTCCCAATCAGTGATATGCATTTGACATAAAAGCAAATTGCTAGAATACAGTTACTAAAACCAGAATCTCTAAATTTTCTCTACTTTAACAGGAATGCATTTCAATTTAGTGATAATCTACCTTGTGAAGTACCAGGTAGCGACAGCTCCTGACACCACCAGCTGCTGACAGGCGATGATGAACTCACTGGTCCAGATTAGACCAATCAGATGGTACCACCAAAGATACGAGACATTCTCATGCTCTGTGTACTTCACAAATCCTGTCTTCTTATCTACTGAGGCTATCTCTGTAAATATAAAAAGAAAATGGCATCTTTCATTAAAAGTGAATTAAAGTTAAATTATCATTTTACCTGGCGTTGATTTTGCTGCTACAGAAGTATCACAGCATGAATTTTAAGAGTAAAAACACTGAGTTCTTAAAACTGGTAAAATTACATTTTTTGGTACCCTTTATGCAGAAGTTCATGAAACAAGAATAGAAGATGTACCTGCTGTGGCCAGGAATGCCAGGATGATGATCCAGTAGACAAAGAAGAAGACGAGGATGATGAAGGTCCACAGCGGCTGTAGGAGGAGGATGGGGACATCAGCCAGACACTTCCCCGCCTCGTGGAACAAGGTCACCGTCAGACCAATCCTCTTCCTCATCACCAGGATCACCAACAACAGGATCACCTGGAGTAAATGACAACACAGGTCAAATGTACAAAAGAATCACCTGATTACTTTATTACACAGGTAAAAAGTAGAACTGCTGTATGAAGGCAATCGACAAAATGTGCCGAGTGAAAGAATTGAAATTCTTAACAGCATTTTGAATAAGATAGTTAAGGAATCACTGTGTAGTTTGTTCATTATGCCAGGGCATCAACAACGGTTGGATCGTGGAATAATTTGCAAAATTGGTGAAGCTATACTAGTATACATTTTGTTAACAGTTTAATCATTACAAGAAGTGCATGTCTGCTGGTTGTTTCTGCTATTAATACATGTACATACTGTCAGCACAGTGGCAATGATGGAGTAGATTAAGAAAGCCTGTTCACTGTCAATGTCTATATTTAGCAGTGGAATATTGTCCTCTTCTTTGTCGTCTATGAATCTTTTCTTGTCCATGTATGTCCACCATAAACCTGCTGTTCCAGCTGCAAAACACACCATGCATCAAAAGCCTACTAATACTTCTCAGTATGGGATTCAGTAGACTTACCAATGCTTCATGGGTATTCAGTTAACTTACCCATACCCTTTCCTTGTGTGGACTTTTGTAACTAGTTTAGGCATTTAGTAAACTTACCAATACTTTAATACCAGTATGGATTATAAAAACTTACTAAAACTTCTCAGTAACAGATTCAGTAAACATAACCTTGCTCAGTGGGTATTTAAACAAATCATTATTCACCCCCTCTCTCCCTCATATGGGATTTTGTAAACTTACCAATACTTCCCAGTGTGGGATTTTGTAAACTTACCAATACTTCCCAGTGTGGGATTTTGTAAACTTACCAATACTTCCCAGTGTGGGATTTTGTAAACTTACCAATACTTCCCAGTGTGGGATTTTGTAAACTTACCAATACTTCTCAGTGTGGGATTTTGTAAACTTACCAATACTTCCCAGTATAGCGATGGTGATGATGAACCAGACGATGACAGAAGCGAGGAATCTGATGAGGAGAACCATCAAGGCCCCAAATCCTGCAACAGCAGAATTAACATGAAATATGTCTTCAATGAGTTTAAATAGTATATAATCAGGTGGAAAAATAAGAAAATAAATCTTTTTATTTCTTTAACTTTAGCCATTTACATCAGGAAATCATCAAAATCACATAGAGACTGACATTTTAGAATTTTTTAAATAATGCTTCTTTTATTCCATGATCAGAAATAAATCTTTGTTGAATTTAGCTGCTGAATTCAGTCCGATAAAAATCTCAGTTTCTGTGTTTAATGATTTTTTAATTTATAAATAACTTTATCTTAATGCCTCATTTACAGTTGTCAAATAGACTTTAGTATTGAGAGTAATTAGTTTACACCAGCATTAGTTTTAGACATTCTGGTACATGTAACTGTGGAGTAAGGGAATATTGTCATGCTATTAAATCAGTTGATAATGTTGGGAATTGATTATACAAGTGCTGAACAAAAATGTAATAACATGCAGCTAATATCTGCTCTCAGGTCAATCCATCATTTGTAAATTCCTGTCGGAAAATGCACACAAATATCAGTGTTAATTATGGTTGCCAAGTCAACAACGTAGAAATTTAGTCATGCAAAACACATCTCTGCTGCATTTAGCATGCAAACAAAACATAATTAGATAATTTTCTCCTATCAAAGATACTATCTTAGATTCATTTTTGTACTGAATCAATGAGCTAGTTGCAATGGCTATTGATATATCAAATTCTTGGGAATGATTTTTCATTCCTAAATCCATCTTTTATTTTAGTTTTTCATTTTAATTACCTGGCATGTGTTTTTTTTTTTAGTGTATTCATCAATACCTTTTGCAATGCTTCTCAAAAAAAAAATATATATATATCAATCAATATTCCAAAATGCCAGCTTGCATATTTTTATTTTCTTTTAATCTATTTAACTTACAAATAACTACATTACTTGACTTATTTCATTGCAGTTAGGTCAAAGAATATCATTCTTCCACTTTTAAAACAGAAATACCTAAAATTTGTCATAAGTTATTCATGTTGCAGAAATACCATTCACCACACATAGCAAAGGGGCATAACTATGTTACAAGTGAATATACTTTATTCCCGTATTAGTCAAATATAATGATCAGCAATATACAATCACTATAGATAAATGCATGTCCCAAAATGACTAAAAATGGCTGTCATTTACCTAGCGCAACAAAACACAGGATGAGCATTTCACGCCAGCCCGTCATTAAATCGTGCAAAACTTTGTGGAATATGTCACTTGAATTTACGAATTCAAAGAATTTGGCAAAAATGTCACCCGCAGTGCTAAAGATCTGCTTTGGCACACACCTATTCAGAATTGGTTCACTGAAAAAATTACATCATTCAAATCAGCAACAAATGTAACAGAAAATTCATAAACAGAAATAAGTTAGTGAAAGGTGCGTTATCAATTCATTACAAGTAAGGCCACAAAAATAAAACTGTGTTATTAGTGAATCAGCCTGAGCAAATAAATATCATTTTTAAAAACAAAAAAGCTTTAACAAAATGACATGTTAAACATAAAATGCTCTACTAAATGCCTAACAAGTCAGAATCAATAACACTCCTTCCAAAGTCATTGGCAGATCTAGAAGAAAGATCTTAGAAGAGAAATACAATACCCTTCACCCCTCTAAAATCTCTAGATCCACCAATGTACTGTCTACACATGTTAAACACACAGTGAAGTACCTAGTGCTACGAAACAAAGGATAATCATCTCTCGCCATGACTTTATGACATCAGATAAAACTCTATGAAAACTATCAAACTGGTTAAAGAAAACCATGAGCTTGTTGAGGGAGTCGAGCCCCAGTCGCTTCAGTGAAGAAGGTACACAATAGTTGAGTAATGATTCACTGCAATGCAAAACCCAATTTGATGTGGTGAATTAATATTTTAATCTCAATTTACTGAAATATTTAACTTTGCAAATGATCAGATTTAAAATTTTCATTATTTGAAAATATGAAAGTTTACTAACACCCATAACAAGAAGGAAATACAAGATAAAAGAAACTGCAAAAATGCATGATTCGCAGTTTCAAAATGTACAGGCAAATCTTAACAATGATGATTCAAGATGAACATTGAAATTAACTTTCAAGAAAATAGGCATTTGTCTATGAAAATGTTTTCTGTCTATGAGTATCTAACATGCAACAGATATGCAACATTTTCATTTCTGAAAATATGAGACATTGTACATTATTTTTGACTTTCATCAAATGTCTTACTTTAATTAAATGGATACTTAAATGTTTCAAAACAAATTCTGCTATGTAAGGGTATACAGCATATTGTTTCTACGTTATAAGTGGAAATTTTAGCGAGATGCAGATTTAGTGATTTCAACCTAAAATTTTATTTTTAGCTAGAAGTAATTTTAGCGATTTTAAAATGCTAACTAATGAAGCTATTACAAATAATACGCAATTAGTTTTTAGTGATATTCAATTTTAGCGATGTCAGCAAACTCACTAATAATGATGAAATTAAATCCTCGCAAAAAATTCTACTTATACAATATTAATTTTAAGGTCAACAGTACTACATGTATCTTTAAATCCTGTTATAATTTCTTTTTCCTTAAGTGATATGTCAAAATTATCAGACTGGGCTAGGACTGAAGAATTTTTCATTTGCAACAATCAGTTGTTATGCAGTTTCTGAAGTTTTCATGAGCCTCAGGTTCAGCTTTCAGTTAAATGCCCTATGTTGTAATCAGTTTATATATTACTGTTAAAATCTGCATTGCATTGCAAAATATCATTTGTAAAAGTTATTTGAATATATCTAGTGAAGAGGTTGTTGCATTTCTTTTGCATGTTAGTGCATATTTCCTTTGTTTTTAGCAAGCATTTTTTAATATAGATTTTATAGTATGGAACTATAAAGAATAAATTCTTCATCAAACATGACAAAATCAGTAAGAAAGAGAAAACATAATAATGAATACCTTCAAACACAAATAAACATGGATTTCTCCTTTACCACTATAATAAAGCATTCAAACGTACCTGGCAAACACCTTTCCAGGACAAAGACCTTTCTTTACGGCTTCATCATAATCATTTTCGTTGACATCATATCTACAGAGGTACGACCCTCCAGTTATGGCAAATCTTGTAAGGTCATCTGTGGTGTTCAAGTCTTGACCTGGGCACTTGTTCACACATAGCTTCATGGAGTTCAAGGGGTCAAAGATGTCCAACATGAACACATACCTATGAGTGAAGTTTCATTGCATTAAGTATACACAATAACCCTGTCATGTTTTGGTCATTATGTGAGTAGGTGATTGTATATTTCGAAGTTAGACTGAAAAGGGGAATTATTTGTTGGAATAAAAAAAATATGAAATGATGTCATGTAGTTGGAATTATTTGTAAGAATTTGCACATGAAAAGAAGACAAAAAATAATAGAATAATTCGCTAGTTTTTGGAATGAGAAGTTAGTTAAACAATACTTATGGTTCTCTAGAGAACATCATGTAATTGTCTGTAAAGAAACAAAACTATTTGTAGCCATAGCAGTGACCTCTGACCTACCCTTTGCCTTCCATGTTCATGCCTGAGAAGGACACATTTTCAATTTTCTTTCCGGTATTGTCCTCATCGCATGTGTTACCAAAGCTGTCATAGCCATAGACTAGTCTCCAGGCATCTCCGTGTGTGATGGAGAAGGCAGCTATGTAAATCTGACAATAAATAAATAGGAATCAGAACAGTATTTTAA
This sequence comes from Saccostrea cuccullata, assembly GCF_032062105.1. NCBI lineage: Eukaryota > Metazoa > Mollusca > Bivalvia > Ostreida > Ostreidae > Saccostrea > Saccostrea cuccullata. The sequence continues at coordinate 433,314 of NW_026933001.1, forward strand.
ACAACCAGATTCTTAAAATACCTGTATGTATATTAAATATCTGAAATATGTTCCTTAGATGTAAACTTGATGTGTATATTTGTGTCAGGTTTTAATAAAAACACAAACATAAAATATACCCATCAGATAATGATTTTGCATATTTTTTTCCCCTACTTTTCAGTAAAATAATAAACAACCAAAACCATTCATCAAATTCAATAACAATAATAATGAAACTTAAAACAATTTTAACGGGGCCTCAAACTGTCTGATATTTTTTAATACAGAACTGTATTCGGCATATATCCAATACTGAAATCCTTTTGTTATCAGATTTACCCTTTGATTTACTGTTTTTAAATAAAACCCAGACAGATTGTTGAGAAACACTTCTCACTGCAAAAGCTCTTGAGAAGAACATTAAGTAATTGAATATTAGGGATAATTCTATAACTGTTTAATTATATTCTGTACAGTGCTTTAGAATACACAAAAGAATTTTTACAGCAAAGTTCTTCTCAAAACCAAAATCTTCTGAATTATTAATATTACATTTTTATAACAACTTCTACCACAATTACTGGTTTTCTACATGGTTAATGGGAATTTTAAATAAAATCTGTCATATTCAATATCCTTGCATTATAGAGTGTCAAAAGCAATTCTTCAGTGAATACAAACCATGCCAGCCCAGAAGAGAACAAACAAAATCAGGACGATGATGTCGGTGCATCCTCGATTTTTGATTGGATTCGTTAGATCTGCTTTATCTTCCGCAGAATCCTGTCAAAAAAAGTCCATGTGTTTCATTTAGTAAAAGCATTAACAGCAGTGGGGCTCCAACTTCTGGTGTATTGTCATTAGGGTCATAAAATATTTTAGCACTAGCTTTAAAAACTCAAATGTTAATAGATTTTGTAATCTTGGATTATTTTACAGTCCCTGTTTCCAAGGAAACTCGAGATTGCTTTTACTCAGTGTACCAGTATATATACAAATTATCTAACATTTTGCTTGAGGTCCCTGGAATGGAGATCAAGAGTATTATGGGAAGTTATATTCTAGTTTGGCTTTTTATGGATGTTTGATGCTTTTAGGTCGTGTAAATATAAAATATTGATGAGACAGAGTGTTCATGTCACAAGTCCATCGGGAGTAATGATCAAATAACTCCCGATTAACACAGAAGATGTAGCCCCCAACCAACACAGCTTTTTTTGAACAAGTTGAACAGAAACGGAGCTTCTCCAATCTTGATCAATAGTTTCCAGCTTATCATGGAAACATTAAGCAGGTTTTAAATTATAAATAATTTTCAATCATTTCCTGTTACAAGATATGACATAAACATTTGAACAATAAAAGTTCCTCCAGTGCATCTTTAAAAATTTTTCATTTCAATCAACATGAAAATGAAATTGCATATTTTTCAACAACCCTGTTGGGGGCATTAAAAGACGGAAATGATAATATTAATGTACAGATTTGACTGTAACTAATTCAGTACAGGGAAACAAATGATGAGACAGCTACTTTAACACACCCTCAATATTGCTTCCTATTACTTAAATTTACAGGTTTCCAAAATCTACACCCAAGAACAGGAAGAAATATTCTCTTTTGTAGTTTTACAATATTAAATAATGGCAATTTTGATAATTGTTGTGATAACTTTCCTTCATATTCAATATTTCGCTGAAAATATGGATTTTATTTAGAGATGTTAATTTCATTTCTATCTTGAAATAAAAATAGCAAACATACATGTATTTAATGTGGCACTGACATATTAAAAACCAATTTCATTACAATTAAGGTCTATCTCAAAAAATTTATACAGTCAAATTTTGTTATCTCAAATTCATTGAGACTGAGAAAAAAAACTTCAAGATATCCAAGTATTCAAGAAATTTAAGGAAAATTTTATAGGGTTTAGACCTCTTAATCCCTTTGACACATCTATGGTCTTCGAGATAACTGTACATTAAACATGCTAAATTCATGGGTCCATTTGGATACATAGGATAAGCACATTATTTTTATTTTTTTTGCCAGTGGGAACATTCATGGAAGTATAATCTCTGTTGAGATTCTGCTGGGCTAGATATTTGGACTGATGCAGACTGCGGGCGTCAGTCCAAATATCTAGCCCAGCAGAATCTCAACAGAGACTAATGGAAGTATAGCTACTTCACTTCAAGATTCTGAAAAATTTTAGATTGAAAAGGGAAATTTTCCTTTAAGCTCCATTAAAATTTTACAGTCTATGATCTTTTATCACAATTAAATGTATTAATTTGACTTACCTTGCCACAACAACAGCCACACATGTTCTATTTCCCTACAACGAGAAACAAAAACAATGTCACATTCTGGTGTCAAAGCAAGAATTCCACACTTGACCTAGTTCAAGTAACAGTCATGACCATTCAGATTCTGGATAGTTATTACCTGAATATTATAAATTTCTTATTCTTTAACTAACCTGTGTTTCAAATATTTAAACAGATCGAATTCCACATCAATCAAGTTTTTAGTGCACACACTGACTCTATCACAATGCACAAAATATGATCATGCACTGAGAAAAAAGTACACCTGAACGAAATCTTAATGAGCTTTTACATCCAAGGTACCATGTGCAGTTCTGCATCAAAATCCAAATCAGAATCTTAATTTCAAGTTCATTATCTTTGGATTAATTCATAATATAACAAAAATGAGAAGTGACAGAGAGATGCCCAAAGGGCAGCATTCACAGCTAACAAATTCAAAGCTGCTTCATTAATTTTCCCCCATCTTACGTTCTAGTTCCTTGTTAATAATGCATTAAAATAACAAGTACAGAACGGAGGATGTACTTGTTTTTACTTGTTTTTACGGGAGACTGCTGACTTTGAATTTCCGTGGCGAATTGATTTTCTGGTTTTTGAACATTATCCTCAAACAATCACTCATTATAATTGTCTCCGAACCAACTGCACAGAGTCATTAAGAGGTCATTTAACGTAATCGTATTTCATATTGAAGTGCAATGAAAGCAATCAGCAGGAAAACCATTGTAGGCTACCAGGGAGAAAAATACAAGGAGTAAGGAAGATAGATAATACCCAAGCTTTGCATAGTAATAGTATTATGCTAATTTTCTCTAGTTCTCAGAAACCTTGGTGACAAAGTTGTTTACAATACATGTACATACAATTACTTTGACTCATTTGTTTCTTGATTTACTCAAGAAATCACTAAGTCTTGAAAAAAGAATAAATTCAAGCTTCCCAGTTGGCATTAATCATTCTCCATCAAAATGCAGTGTACACCTTTCAGAATTAGCATGTGCTAATGATACATGTACAGTACTGTATTTAAAAAACTTAGAGGGGAATCTCATATGAGCCCTCTCGTATCACATAATGCATAAAAGATATGCACAATTATATAATTGGTTCTCAAATTTCTCTTGAGACCCTGATAAACAGACATTTTTTTATATTTGTCTGGTGTCCACAATTCTACCAGTTCTATTCTAAGTGTGGTAGATTTCCCAGAAAATCAATGGCTATGTAATATAATCAGGACCAGGAGGTGATGATAAAGGCAAAATGTTGTCAAAAGGAACACAGATCTTGTTAATAGAAATCTGGTTAGCTATTCATCTTATTCCTATTACTCTTGTATAAATGATATGCAGTGGGTTTTCAATGCATTTTTCACAGAATGAAATACTTAGTAATTATAAACAGTCATGTTTTATAACATCTGTGAGTCGATCAACCCACTTGTTTAAGTTATACATGAAAAGCTATTTTAATTTTCTTTTTTTAAATAGTTGACTGAATCATATCTTAAAGACCATTACGCTGTATGTATGTTTATTAATTTTTGAAACATAAAAGGTTTACCAATACTTTTACTTTTAATGCATGTAAATTATGCTCTTGATGTATGCCACCTAAGCCTGTTTTATATCCACCTACACACTACAATCTATGTAAAGCCAGCTACATATAAAACCAATTAATCTAAATTTTCTTCAGAGGCAATGACTCTGAATGTCAATTCAATGTCTGTATACAGTCTATATATCCATTTATTGATTGGTATGGCAAAATATTTCATTTTCAAAGATTTTTAAACTCATTAAGAGATAAGTTCCATAATGTAAAACAATATCCCTATTAAAAGTATGACACAATAATTGGATATTCTGAGAGTCCTTTGAACACTGCAGCATACATCAATCTCCTAACTAGCAAAACAGAAAACACAGGCATATCAGGTGATGGATATTCATAATGTTATCAGAATTCAATTTCATCACACAGCAAGAAAACAAAGGAATGGAAATTTATACCAGCTGCCCTTACCTTGCAATGAATAAAAGTGTGCAGAAAAAACGTTTTCCCAAAAATTTCACACACTATTTCTCTTGGAATTTACTACAGCGTAATGATACCGCCCTACAGAAGTGTTTGTAGTTCAATCTTCTCTGTCATCTTATTGATGTCCCAAGGCCTAGAGTACGTTTTTTATGCCCTGCCTACGTTAGCCTTCCTTCAATGTCTTTACCTGAGTGTTCCGATTCAATGAAGCAGTCAATGAGCAGAAAATAAAGTCAGTAATAAAACACTTCATCAATCAATGACTTCTTGCAAAAGGCGATGGAATTCTATGGTCAATATAATTTTGCCTACTTCTTATAACAGATTAGTACTGCTAGTAATTATCTCTTTGTTGTTTGAGGGGGGGGGGGGGGCATCCATGCACGAAATTTAACCTTGACATTCAATAGTTTTATTACCTTAGAAATATGCATCTAATTATACATCAACTCTAGAAGCCTTAATATATTACAAGCACTTATTTTGGGTCAAATGCATTAAAAACTCATAGGCTGAATTTCAAACATGCAATATCATATCAACTTTGAATAGTATATAAGATAAAACAAAAGTTATTAAACATACAATTGCATTTGATGGGGACAGAGTTGATATTAGAGCTCATGTGGTCATTAAATTACTGACAAGTTTTAAATACAAATCGTCCTGTGCTGTAACAAAGTATATCCTGCCATGTAATATGGTAAAAATTTAAAGTAATATACGCTATGTGGTGGTATATAATTATGCTGTAAATTACACCATTTAAATAAAATTCGTTATAAAGTTATCAAATTATAATTATTTATTATCCTGCAAATCGTCCACCCTGTGTTGATAAACAAACAGTAGGTAATCCTTTGAGATACAACTCACTTTTGACATATGGTTACTATTAATATAACTTAAAATTTATCAACCACGTTATGATGCATATTAACCTTTTATTCAAAATGCAACGTGCCTCGTTGTCTATAATTTCCCGTGGACATACGTGTCTAATTTAAAATGTAATTCTTAAAACATTTGAATCAAGTAATTCAAGTTTGCATTCATGTTTGAAATAAACCTGTCAGATGCAGAGATTTAGGTTTCATTTATTAATTATTTTTTTAACCTTGCAAGCATATGGATTCAGTCATGAAATTTTGGACTTTTAAAAAGAAGTTGTTCACATAATTTAACTCCTTCTTTTTGATACATGAAAATAATTTAAACAAATGTTCTGTATTTTAATTATTTTAATTCAGCCTCCTAACCTTCTATATTTTATAACTCTGCTCATTTATTTCAATCTGACATTTCCTTTAGCCAGAAACAGCACAACAGATTATCTATTAATGGATAGGAAATTCAATCTATAGTTTAAAACATTAGGTAAATGAAAGGCAAAAGTCCCAGACTAAACTAATAACCTAGTACATGTATTGTGCATCTCTAGATGACATTTTGGTCAAGGTAGAGCTTGCACTTACTTGGGAATTGACTTGTTCTTCAACATTAATCTGGTCACTTTTCTAGAATATGCATATCAGATCTAGCATTCAACGCAAGGCTCTTGATGCATTTATAAATACATGCTACTGCTTAGCTGCTTCAAGTTCACATTGAGGTACTTTTGACTTGAAACAGCATAATTATAACGAGGTACTGATGACCGAGATTCTTGTAGGGGTACATACATTTTTGGTCCTGGTAGGCAGTATAGTTGCCTGGAAATGAAGCTGCTCAGAACAACTTTCAATTGAAGGTTATTTATTTAATAGCATCAACTTCAAGCCTCCCTTTTCTAAGATTATTGAATTAAGAGCAGTAGACTGAGTTAAGAGTGATATTCGATTGAATAAATATAATGGATGTTACATGATTTCAGTTGAATTATCTAAAAGTTGAGACACAGTTAAACTTTAAGAAAGCACTTGACAGAAATGACTGTGTCTGTTGATTTTAATCATGTTGAGGACAAAAAATCAAGGCAATGTAGTTGATCTGAAAATTTCAAGACAGTGAACCTTGTTATTACAGTAAAACTCGGTTATCAACTGAAGGTTGAATTTAGTTTATATAGTAATTCGTTATATCCGTATAACAAATTCATATAACCATTATAGTGAATTCACACTATGCATGTTTTCCTTCAAGTATTACAACCAACTATGTTAGTGAAGCAAATATTACAAATCATATCTTCGATAACCAAGGTTTTCTTATGAATTGAATTTTATATGCAAATGCTAAAAGGAAATAAGGTAAGTTCAAATAATCAATTTTTTAATAATCTTTGAAAGTTCGTTATAAAAGATGTAAATTTCATTATATTTAGCCTCAACGGGACTCAAAATCAGTTCGCTATATCCGTAAATTCGTTATATCAGTGTTCGTTATAACCGTAAAATTTTACAAAGATTTGTTAAGAATTTTGCCGGGGACCCAGAAAAACTTCGCTATATTCGTGAATTCGCTATATCCGTGTTCGTACTAAACGAGTTTTACTGTATTATAGTTTGGGGATATTTCTATCAATAAAGAGAAAATTTAAATGTTACATTTTGTAAGTGCATGTGTAATACAGGTTTTTTCAGCATTAAAAATTTTCAAAATAAGAACAACTGGACTTTACAGAGGTTTAAGTGTTTTAACAGTACCAGAAAGTGTACTTCCAGGATGCCTCTACACTTTACATAGTTAGTAACTGTCACGTCTGTTGCTTACAGTTTCATTACTATATACAGACAAGGCTATATACCTGTCATTTTCGTGTTGCAGAACTGTAGCATTATGGTTTTTGTATTAGTCTTTGACCATAACGCCACAGATCCCGTAATGCAAAAAAGGTGCAATTTTACAGTGCAAAATTTTTGCGCACTGTTGCGGAGAATTTTTCTACTTTACAGCATCAGTCAATCAACTACCTTTCATTCCCTAATTTTAGAAACATTCTTTAACCAATCTGTATATTTCATCCACCTCCCAGCCCTTCATAGTCTTATCTACAAGAAATTAACTCACTTGATTCCAATTTTCTAAAATCCAACAGACAATTCAAATGCAGCTAGTTTATTTGAACTTTGTGAAATCCAACAGACAATTCAAAACCAGCCTAGTTTATCCCCTATAGAGATTACGATAAAGAGTTGGGAGGTGGATATAACATGTAAAATACACAGCTATGTTGTTTTGGTACAGGGCCAGGTCCCACTAGATAAATAAAATTATTGACATTTTGGGTCAAACTCAGGGAAATCTAACTTTCATACATTGAGTTTAAAAAACTATGAAATCATAGATTAAATTGGGAATTTTGGGAGGTTTTCCAAATTGGAAAGCTAGGTTCCATTTATCATATTCAAATCAGAGAGATTGACAGTCCTGACACATTAAGGACATTTTGGTTTACTCCAAGTTTTATATGGCAAGTGCAATCCACAGACGATGGAAAATAGTTCTACTCAATCATTTTTTAAGCTAGATCTCAAGTGACACTGGTAGGAAAAGTGTTGTTTATCACTGAATAAAATAAAGTGTGAAGTGAGGACCAAGGCACACCATTGAATCAAAAATGGCAACTGTCAACATTGTCTTTTGATATACTCTATATAAATGTAAATTTTAAAAAGCCTATTTCAGAAGTTTTTTTTTTATTTAACCAAGCGATGAAGCGTTTTTACACACAAATGCAAAGAATACAAAAATTTGTACGTTGCCACCATCCTGAAATCAAGCGCCTACATAATGCTAATGTTAGTGAAGTATTCATCTCTAATTCAAATGCATAAAAACTACAACATTACCTACCGTTTCTCCAGAATTTTGCTCAAGACTTCCTTTCGTTTTCAATTAGCCGTATTACGGTTGTCGTAAATAACATAAATTAAAAATTTTTATGAATCATTTTCAGCAGTTGTAGACTTTTGAATTTTCTACGTTAATTTCCTAAACTAAAAACTTATGATCAAGTAAAATTCCAAAAGTAATACTGTAGCTTAAACAGTTTACGTCATCGCCAATGCATTTGCACTCTGCTCAACGCGTTATCGGCTATTTGGCTGTTATCGGGCATTCAGTGCAAAAATAAAGGTAATGTTTAGAAAACGTAGTCGTAGATGATTTAAAATTTTAGATGGCGCATATTAAATACTTCAGCAAACAAATTTTTGAACTATTTGGCAGATAAATGATTATACTTTCAGCAGCAAAAAGCACCAAGTCACATAACGTTATAACGTTATATTTCTTTTTTTAAAAACGGGTACATTCATTTCCATCTTCAAAATTCTATAGCGGGTTCGAATAACACTGTGGGATGTGGAGACCGGTCCTTTGGATGAGACCCTATAAACCGAGATCCCGTGTCGCAGTAGGTGCTGGCACGAAAAAGATCCCTCACTGCTCAATGACCCTAATTGCCGAGTATACGGAAAAATTTGAGGCTCTTCAGCGGCAAGTGGTGGCGTCTTCATATTAGAGAAAATTTCTCGAGAGGGACGTTTAAACAATATATACAATCAATCAATCAAAATTTTATGGGTTCAAAGCATTGGCTTCGGAAGCAAATTAAAGGTGTAAGGGGGGTGGGGGCTAACTGAAAGACAAAAAATTTCAAACCTGAAAAAAAAACTGACAGGCCAAAAAAAAAAAAAACAAGTTGAAAATCTTCCAGGCCCCAAAATCCTGTTTCGTGGGCGGGGGTCAGTATCATTTTTTTTTCAAACGCTACCACTTACCCCTCTTTGATTACACTACACTATGTCTGTTAACAGTGGAGTCAGGTGGCTTAAATGTTCAATTCCTATATAATGTCTATCTTTGCCAAAAAAAAAAAAAAGGGGGGGATTAAGTATCTAACCCCCCCCCCCCCAGTTTCAGGGCCTATGCAAAATAGAAAAAATGCATTTATTTTCACTTAATATACATGTACTTTAAATTACAAAAATATATTATTTTATTTTATTCAATGGCATCTGGTCCCACCACTTATGTTTTGACAGCCTGTTCCAAATTTGTATTGTTTAAAGAACTTTTGGGCTTGAATACTTTAATTGTTATCTCCATATATTTAAAGCAATATGAGCTGCATTTTTGAAAAAATTATTTTGCTGTTAAAATGTGCCATTATAATAAATTTCTATGTAACTTAAACCTTTACGATCAATTAGACTAAAATAAAGCAGAAAAAAGACTTCTATATACAATCCAATATACAGTTTTATATAAGAAATCATTATTGTACAGGGCAACAATAATGTAATTTTGATTCAATCAAAGCTTATGAAAAGTTTTTCCATCGCAAATATGAACAAAGGAACTTTATTAACGTTATTTTTTCTGTCATTCAAGATAGTTATTTACAATTTTGCAACAAAAAATTCCGACATCAAAGTTACAGCTCATATTGCTTTAAAGTAAAGAATATGTATAAACTGGTTTATGGTTTCTCTGATGGGCTCACCACCATTGATTTTGACTGGTAAATGGACGGTGGTGTCGATCTCCATCTGTTCTGTTTTCTTCAAGTTCATCATGAGTCCAGTTGCAGTTGATATTGTTGCATTGTGGTTTGTGTTACATTAAAAGTTTAGACTTTATCAAGTTAAACTTATCTATAACAGTCTGGTGACGGCAAACATCTTTGTTGAACTCCTGTCTTCACTTCAAAATTCCAAGACATCTGGTCAGCATTGGAAACCCTGCATGTCATGCCTTGCAATTGGTAGGTACATGTTACGAATCAGAGAGACGAGTTTCTCGGGTATATCCCATAGTGTCTCAGTGCATATAAATTATGCATCTTCCATAATGTCTCTCCGTTCACGCTGTCGAATGCTTTCTCGTAGTTGATAAGAGGCTGGATTTACAATGCAGTGATCGTTCAATGATAATGCGCTGACTGACTATCTGGTCAGCTTATGATCTATTGCGTCCGAGCACTTTTAACAGCTGATCACGGAGATTTTGGTCTACCGTTTCTTTTATTCTTTCAAGAAGGATCCTGTTGAGGACCTTGCCAAGCACCGACAGCAGCATTATTTCCAGTTAATTACTGCAGTCCCCCAGATCTCCATTCTTTGGCAGCTTAATAAGGATGTCTTATTTATATTCCTCCAATTTTTTTCTTCCTCCCAGATCTTCTTGAAAAGGTTGTGCAAGAATTTAACATCTGTCTCTGTATCAGCATTGATGGCTTCTGCTAGTATCTCCCCAGCTCTTGTCGCTTTCCAATCTTAAGTGTGGTTTGAAAAGCATTTTCAATTACAGGGCCAAAAAATTGACATTTGTATCCCTTTTCTAATTTTTGACCCTACTTTAAAGGTTTCTAAGTAGTGAAGAATAATACTAGTATTTGTAGCCCCAGAAATATTACGGTTCCTTCTACAAAAACAAAATTTTAATGCTATTGAAAGGAATTCTACGGAAGCCCGTTGGTGCCAAGAGCGAAAAATATTTTATCTGGCGGCCGCCACTTATATATCTGGCGGCCGCCACATAAATTATTTTGCAAAAGGTGAGTGTTATTGGGTTAAGAAGATGGATGTTGACACAGCCGCTGCTTCTTGATAAAAAAGTTAATGATAAAAAACGAATTTTGAAATATTGGAACACCATTGTTAGAAATCCAAAATGCAAAACTTTATATAATTCTCAACCAAACAAAGCTTACAGCAAACACAAGAATATAGGTGACGAGATAACCCGGTCTCACCTAAAACTAACACCATGATTTATGTCCGTGACCCCTGATGAGGCTTCTTAATAACCGAAACACTCTACAAATACTTGCATAATTCAAATTAATCTGTTCTATGCAAAAACATATCTAGTAGAAGTGTGGATTGGAGTGTTGGATCATAATAAATCTCTTACAAGTTTGGTTGATTTATGTCGCTATTATAATTTTTACACTGTATCCACCTCTGAAATCACACGTTAAAACATATGCATGTGCGCGCATCAGGAAGCCAGGTGTTATCTGGCGGACGCCATATAAATTATGTGGCGGCCGCCAAATATTATGTAGCGGCCACCAGATATATAAGTGGCGGCTGCCGGATAAATATGTGGCGGCCGCCAGATATTATGTAGCGGCCGCCAGATAAATTATGTGGCGGCCGCCATATATTAAGTGGCGACCGCCAGATATTTAAGTGGCGGCCGCCAGATAAAATATTTTTCGTACGTGGCACCAACGGGCTTCCGTAGAATTCAAAGAATAACCCTGATATATTCTTTCTTTTCCAATAAAAAATAAACACTTTTTATCCTTAAACATTTTCAAGTCACTTATATTTTTTAGGTATCCGCCTGACCAAGGAAAGATTCCACTTTTACTGCATGCAATCTCAGGTCAGCAAAAGACACTAATTTCTTTAGGTTAAGTCGCCCGAGTGGCGCAGTGGTTAGAGCGTCTGCTCAAAAGTCGCGAAGTAAGGAGTTGATCCTTACGTCGCGGGATCGAATCCCACTCTGGGACGTGGAAGACCGGTCCTTCGGATGATACCGTATAAACGAGGTACTGTGTCGCAGTAGGTGCTAGCTTGAAAGAACATCCCTCACTGCTCAATGGACGGAAGTGTCGAATAAAGGACATCATTTGCAGCTCTCCACGTATCTGCAAGTGGTGGCGTCTCTATATGAGTGAAAAATTCGCGAGAGGGACATTAAACAACATACAAAACAAAGGTCTACGTGTATGCCACATTTTTAAATGCCCAATTTTTCACCCTAGTATCTGCCTTCAGTTGCACACACCATGTCTGATCTCTTCTCTATTGATATGCCCCCGTTATAGAAAATTCGAGGCATATAGTTTTTGCCACGTCCATCTTTCTGTTTGTCCGCAAAAAAAACTAAATCTAGACTACCTACCTAGTCTTTGCAACCGGGGGCACATAGGACAAGGACTAGAGATTTCTATTCTTCTCTGTTCTTAGTTATCTTCTCCACCTCTCCCCAGGTAAGATTTATGTCCTTTAAATTAGTTCCTTTTCCACTGTTCGACTCCACGTTGTTTTTGGTCGGGCTTTCCTCCTTTTCCCTTCTGGAGTCCATCTTAATGCCACTCTTGTGATGTCATTTCTTGGCTTTCTCAAGACATAGCCTATCCATCCCCATCTGTATTTTTTAGTAAGGTCCTCATGTCTGTTGTTTTTGTTGTTTCGTACAAATTTTTTGGGGTAATTTTTGTTGGCCAAAATATCTCAAGTTCTTTCAGAGACGCACGTTACGAAAACTTGAGAGCTTTTTAAAACCTAGTCTAACCTAGTATGATTGGGTTGATTTTCAAATTTCATACGTCAAGTTGTATTCCTTAATTGTGTCAAGAACTTTATTTACATACCAATATATTTGATCTCTAGACCTTGGAATTTCACCCACTGTTGCAAAAATTTTACCAAATATTAATTTTAATTGGCCAAAACTTTTGAACAATAAATGAAGGGCCTTCATACCTCACACGATTCTTTTAACGAGACATTTCTTTGGGTACCATTACCGTACCAACATTGATCTTGACCAATTTTGAAAGTAATTTTCATATTTTACTAGTTTATTATTTAGTTATGACAAAATCATTTCTCGGGTATCAACAGTTTTGACCTAGGAGTTACTTTTGAAAAAATTTTGAATGGTTGGTGCTAAGGCTTTCATATATTTCATGGATATTTCTTGTGACATGACCTTCCCTTTGCTCCATAATTTTTTAACAAGTTGACTGTGACTTCCTTTTGAAAAAAAAATAACATTAGACATAACTTTTCAACGGCTCGTTGAAGTGGTAAAATTCTCCATTTGGATGAAACGGTCTGAGTCATGTATTGAACGTCAATTATAACATAATGACACGCCCATTTCTTTAGAAACGAGAAAGAAATATTCTATATTTTATATTATATTATATTATAATATTTTAGGACACCCCACTTTCCACAACAAGCAACACGAGTTACACTGAATTGAAGATTTTTAAATAAGAAAGAGCTGTATATAGAGTCCCCGCTTCTGTAAAACACGCATTGCAACGAATTTGTACACAATTATGATTTTATCATGTTTATTGGAGTAAGCATAACACATGTATCGGTCGAACACGTGCTTACTCGGTGTTTATGTAGACCGTCAATTTGATTGGCTATTATATTTATGGAATACCTGTTCTACAGGTACAATGAAGCGCAATGAAGTGGTAAAATTTTCCGTTTGGATGAAACGTTCTGAGTCAGGTTTTGAACGTCAATCATAGCAGAATGACACGCCCATTTCTTTAGAAACGAACAAGAAATATCCGTCGTAATGTTTTGGGACACACCACTCTTTGCGACAAGCAACCTGAGTTTCACCGAAATGGAGAATTTTAAAGTTATAAGATAGACTTGGAGAGTTCCTCTTCTGTAAAACACGTATTGCAACGGATTTGTACATAATTATGAATTTATCATGTTTAATGAAGTTTCCATAACACGTATTGGTCGAACACGTGCTTACTCTGTGTTTATGTCCACCGTCAATTTGATTGGCTATTATATTTATCGAATACTTGTTCTACAGGTATTCGAATGAACCATTTGACCGATTTTTCCTTTCTAAAGAAATGGGTCTATGTATGACAATCAACGTTCTAAAAATAGCTCAAAACGTTCCATTCAAACGGGACATTTTACCACTTCAATGCGCTTCATTGTATTCGATTGAATCATTTGACCGATTTTTCCTTTCTAAAGAAATGGGCGTATTTAAAGATAGCTCAAAACGTTCCATCCAAACAGAAAATTTTACCACTTCAATGCGCTTCATTGTAGGGCAATTATATGTTATATTGAGACAAGACTTTCTTTGCATACAAGCAGTTTAATTCTGATCTTTTTACCTTGTATTTGAGAAACTACAATGAAGCGCATTGAAGTGGTAAAATTTTCCGTTTGGATGAAACCTTCTGAGTCATTTTTTGAATGTCAATTATTACAGAATGACACGCCCAAGAAACAAGAAATATTCGTCGTAATGTTTTAGGACACCCCACTCTTTGCGAAAAGCAACATGAGTTTCACTGAAATGGATATTTTTAAAGTTATAAGAGCGATTTAAAGAGTTCCAGCTTCTATAAAACCCGTATTGCAACGAATTTGTACATAATTATGAATTTATCATGTTTATTGGAGTTTCCAAAACATATGTATTGGTCGAACACGTGCTTACTCTGTGTTTATGTAGACCGTCAATTTGATTGGATATTATATTTTTAGAATACCTGTTCTACAGGTATTCCAATGAACCATTTGACCTATTTTTACTTTCTAAAGAAATGGGCGTGTCATTGTATGACAATCAACGTTCTAAAGATAGCTCAAAACGTTTCATTCAAACGAGAAATTTTACCACTTCAATGCGCTTCATTGTATAACCTTTTCATGAGTTGGCATATGGGGAGATCAGTGTTTCACAAACACACCTTGGTTGTTCTTCAGGCCTCAGCAGCATAAAAAGAATATTGTTCATTGCTTCCTTGTTTTCCTTGATTTTTTCTCGCCTGATTTCCTGATATTTAATTTTATTCCTGCTGCTTCTTTTCCCGTTTATTCTCTAACATTTCAGTTCTTTTTGATAACACTACGTAGCAGAACGTCTGGACTCTTTTGTTCACGAACTGGATGGTGTTTTTTTTTTTTGTTTTTTTTTTTGGGGGGGGGGGGTTTGTTATTTGTCATAAACTTGATGCCCATCGTGTTTTCCTTGTCGTATGTGGCTTATTGAAAATATAATCTGCAAAGTCAATGCTTTCCAATACAGCAGTAAGATGTGCAATGCAGTCTGCGTTTTATTCATGTCACCTTCTTCCTCAAGTAGTCTATATATGGATGATAGTGATGATAATTCGCAATGCTGACGTGCATCTTTGCCGTACTGAACAAACTGAAGGTGATCTTTTGAACAAATCTGAATCTTCCAAACAAACAATTTAATTTTCTTTGTGCCAAAAAATCATAATCTTTCATGTATTTTTTTTAGTTATTTTATAATTTTGTGGTATTCCTATCCTTCCATTGATACATTGACCTTCTCGATACCAAACCTCTCTATTCCAGACTCTTTTCAATGATGTTACATAAGAAGTATATATATTGTCCTTACATGGCCTATCTAAGCAACCATTGCTCTTTCCATTAGAGGCTAGCCGTCTACATTCTCTAGTCTACAGGATCTGAAAATAAGAGACTAGGGAATGTAGACGGCTACCAGCATTGTCATCGCTCTCTTTTGTTGTTGCAGTCATGATGTTACCTGGTCTGTTGCTTTGTTGTTCTACAGATTTCACCTAATCTGTTCTGTCTTATGTCTACTTACTGTATAAAACTAAAATAAATTTTAGCGAGACGCAAATTTAGCGATTTTGCCTGAAAGATAACTACTATAGTAATTAATTTTAGCGAGAAGTAATTTTAGCGATATTGCACTGTATAGAAATATATTAACATAACAATAATACATGTATCTATTGTCATAGTGGTAAAAAATGTCTGCGATATTTAATATTAGCGATCTCGATACCCTCGTAAATGCATATGACAGAAAAAATAATGTAGATTATAATTATAGGCATTAAAGGGAATCATACTGTCAAAGACTTGATCTAGTAAGAAATAGAAACATCGAGATGTATGGAACGCCGTCACTGCCTTATAGCAGAACACAACAGTTGCATTGCGTCAACCTTCCATTACATTATGTCAACACGTTATGATATTTACTCACACTACTATTGCATTGTGTCAACCTTACATTACATTATGTCAACTCTTTATGACATTAACCCACAATGCTATTGCATTATGTCAACCTTCCATTACATTATGTCAACTCTTTATGACATTAACCCACAATGCTATTGCATTATGTCAACCTTCCATTATATTATGTCAACTCTTTATGACATTAACCCACGATACTTTTGCATTATGTCAACTTTCCATTATATTATGTCAACTCTTTATGACATTAGTCCACACTACTATTGCATTGTGTCAACCTTTCATTACATTATGTCAACTCTTTATGACAATTACACACACTACTATTGCCTTATGTCAACTTTCAATTACATTATGTTTAGTCCTTATGGCATTAACTCGCACTTTAATTACATTGCGCCAATCTTCCACTGCATTATATCAGCTCTTTATGACATCAAGTCAAAACAATTTTACGTGGTGTAAAAATGTTTTTATATATTTTCAACTCATTATTACATTATGTGCACTCTCTACTATTTGGTCTAAGTAGTTCATAACATGATGTGAATTTATCTTTAACTCAATATGAAGTCGCTATAATACGATGTCAGAATTTCATTACATGATCTGAAAAAATTATCACATGTGGTCAATTCTTTTACTACTTTATGCCTTCAATATGCTACATGACGACATGAATCAATTTCATGATGTGAATTTGCCCTTACTTTCTGACAAATCGTTATTACGTTATGTCATCGTGTCTTTACATTGTGTCAAAAATGCTAAGCCTCTTGTCAGCATTCATGTATCTTAGGCTATTTCATCTCATATCAGATGTGAAATGCTCATGTCATACTGTGCGCACTCTTCTACATTATGTCGATTCACTATTACGTTATGCGAACACGGGTATCCTCGGCCTTTATATGAGCATAACGTATTTTCCGCATTCCGAAAGCACTAAAAATGGCGGGAGAGAAAACTGTCATAAAATAAATTCTCAGCGATTTGGAAATTGCATCATTAAATGAAAACTTTAAGCGAAAAATGATTAACAATCTTGAAACGTGCAAAGCCTTAACACTGCGACTGTGAATTAAAGTCACGCGTCGAAATTCAATGGCGTTTACTTTTATCTGATTATTAAATAAATCAAATATGAGTCGTGCAGCATTTTTTTCTTTTGAATTGCTTTTTTTTTTATATATAAAAATCTTAAAACTTCTGATCTTACTCAGGACACTGTCATAAGTTTTTATATCAGTCTTTAACTCTCCCTTTTTAAAGTGTAAACACATCGATCGAATAACACACGTGCACTGGCGGGTTGGGGAGGGGGGGGGGGCAGAAATCCCGCCCTACCATCTTTAGTCACCAAAATATACATATATTAATAAATTTATTAGTTTTACATTGTAGGACATTGCATTACTTTCACATTAAGTTTAGCTGAATTATTGAAAACTTTTTTCTATAAAACTATAAAGCCTGCCGCGGAGAGTTTTTCCGCTTTCCCTCTTTGGTCACCAACTCTATACCGTCCCCCTTCTATTTTCAAAATTCCCATATGCGCCACAAATATGTGCCCATGCATGCTTATTAAGGCATTTTCAATTGATTTAGATGAGGGACTGGTGGATTTTTGTAACAGAATTCTGGTGTTGGAATGGTTGAAAAAATTACAGTAACTCATTCCGTGACATAGCATTTATTTGAAAGAGGATGTCAGCCAGAAAAAAATTATTTACCCGAAAAAACTTGACAAGCCAAAAAAAATTGTCCAAGCCCGAAAATCCTATTTCGGAGAGGGGGGTCCGACTTTGATTAGTCCTATATTTTTTCAGTTATACTACATTACCCCTAGTGGACTATACTTCAACAATAAGTGGGGGTTGGGGCTGATATTATGTGTCTATAATTCGTCCTACTCAATCCCCCCCCCCTTACCAGTCATTAAACACAGTCGTCAACATTCATTATTATACTAGATATACAGCTTTCAGATAATGTAAATGTATTTTCACATCAGGTAATGAACTTTTGGAATCAACATGATAAGGAGTTAACACAATATAAAGATATTTTTTAAATCACATAAGAATTGACATAACGTAATTATATATCCACATCACGGAATGGAGTTTTGACATAATGTAATAAAGTGTTGATATATTATAAAGATATGTTCACATTATGTTATACACTTTTTATACCACGTAATAAAGCACTGACATAAAGGTAAGATGTGTTCACCTCACATCATGATGCTCTCGCCGTCAGATAAAGATAAATCCATATCACGTAATAATGCTTTGACATAATAGACATATACACTCTCAAAAAGGAATTGACTTTTGACTTCATGTAATGATAAGTTTAATTATAAAACACAATTTACTTGACGTATTGCAATTTTGACCTAACATATTAAAGAAACGAAATAATATAAAGAAACATTCATTTCACGTAATAAAGTTTTAACACAATGTAAACATATTTTCACTTCACATAATGAACTTCCGACTTCAAGTTATAAAGTGCTGACATAATGGAAGAATGTGTTTACTTCATGTAATGCAGCATTGACATGATGTAAAGATATTTTTACATCACCCCATAAAAAATTGACATAACGTAAAGATATGTTCACATCACGTTATGATAGATTGACATAATGAATGCATAGTTTTATGCTATAAGGCAGTGACGGCGTTCCATAGAGATGCATTTGAACAAAACGCACGAAACATTGCGTTAGATGTATTCTGGGATTCTGCAAGCAAGAGTTGAACATTAGTTACATCTATGTAATATGCCAATCTCTGCATGGACATCAAACCTTCGAGAATTATCCTTATCACATGTTTAATTCCTCGCCAAAATAAAAATGTTTTGGTCGAGATTATTCTTTAACCACACGTTAAGTTAATGCTCTAAAAGAGAAAATACCAAGCCCTATAATATTGAGGACCAATGATTAATGTCAATACACTTGAATCTGAATTAATCTTTCCTTCTTGAGTAAATACCAAAGAAATGGAAAAAGTAAATATAACTCTAAACCCTCTCAGAATAATGACTGTTTAATGAAATACGATTTTTACATGCCACAATAAACGTCATTAACA
Organism: Saccostrea cuccullata; assembly: GCF_032062105.1. Lineage (NCBI taxonomy): Eukaryota > Metazoa > Mollusca > Bivalvia > Ostreida > Ostreidae > Saccostrea > Saccostrea cuccullata. Next base: position 452,529 of record NW_026933001.1, read on the forward strand.
TTTTCGCATGTCGTGGTTAGAAAAAGTTACCCTGTTTGTGTACTGTAAATGAACTCATTTTACTCAATAGTCCTTATATACTATTTATATTATATACATACATTATTATTGCACAAAATATATAATAGTGTCAGTTTTAAATATATACACAATATCACTTTTAAATACATACACGATATTATTGTGATAAATTTAATATTTGGGAGGAGGACTATTTATGCACAAATACATATCTTACAACATATTACCATATCCATGAAGCCAAATTCATGAAAGGAATATAAGTAGATTTTACAGGTAAATGTAGGTGGTTGTCACTCCAAATTTGGCAGAATTTGCAGCACTTGGTGGATCGCCAGGGTCATTTTCGTCTTCCGGTTCAATTTTCTTCCCACTAATTTGAAGGATTCTTTGAGCAAACTTAAACTTATACTTCAGTTCTCTGAAATAAGCATGTCCTTTTGCGTCACATAAGCGCAAAGCCTTTTTGACCACAGGGTGCGAATACAGATCGTGCGTATTGAGTGCTAACTGAAAGGTCAAAGGAGATGAAACCGGAAGTTCCAGCATCGTGAAACCGTGAGGGTCTAGAATGCAACCAAAAAGGGTTGTTTCTTCAAAAGAGTCCAACAACGTAAATAGACCCGAGAAGGAAGTCAGACGCGGCCTATTTCTGCCGCTGAGAAATCTGACAACAATGGGGAACTTCTGCGTAGCGATCAGATTTTCAGCATTGACAGACATTCGACCATTACCCACGGGACTTGGCAGAGCCTCAATAAACTCGCCTGGTTGTGACATTGGAATAAGAACATCGACATCCTTTTCGTCTTTACATTTCAGGTACTTGATTTGTTGAAGTTGAGTGGACTTGCGTGAGAGGATGGAATCCGATTTCACACGAGCGGTCCCCATGAAAATCTTTTCCACAAGAAAAACGTTTCCAGGCGTGTAATTAATCTGGAGATGTTCGTTAGACTGCGGACTTTTTGAAAGTTGGAAAGCCACCATTTTGCTGAGATTTAGGAAAGCCCTTACTTTGTACTTCGCCAAAGACTCGATGGTTTTGTGGCACGTGTGATCTTTGGCTGTTCTAGACTGCAAACGCAGAAAAAGACCTGCAAGGAACAAGAAAGGAACTGGAAACTTCCAAAATTTAACATGTTTAATGCAAAAGTTAGATTTTTATTATTATTAATATTATTAAGTTGTGAAATTCTAGTGTTATATTAGTTTTTTAAAGCACATGGACGTTTAAATCTTATCATAGTTTTCTTCTTCAGACTTGTGTGTTAGAATTGGATTTGATACCGGTATAAGGTGGATTAAACCTTACTGACCTAATGTCAGTCACCTTCGTTGTCTGTGTGTCCTTACGGACATTTAATTTAGCACTCATGGAGTCGAAAAGACATGCTTAACATGTTTTTAAATATTTTGCATTGAAATATCTGTTGCCTTCAGGGATGCGCTTTTTAGAGATATTTATTAAATAGTTTAACTCTTTCACAGAATACAATATAAAGCAATTTGTCCTAAACTCACCAGGATTTTGCCTATTAACAGAGATTTTATTTAAATTTTTTAAAGGCTTGACCACAAAATCATTACACATGAAATCAGTGGGTAAATTCACGTTTCTGAAACATTTTCTTCTTAAAAACAACTTATTCATTTGGATTTAATTGGTGAATGGGCGATGGTATACTCTTCAATATATTAATATCCACTCGATCCCACAGCAATTTACAAGACTTGTTATGAGCTCAGTCGACCAAAATATTTTTCAGTGAATTTGGGGAAAACATTTACATCATAATGTGAAATGTGAGAGTGAAAAAAATGTGCATGAATGTTTTAGACCTGACAGTATAATTCAATGACTTGTAGGCTTAATGATCAGATCTATGTGTATTGCTACTAACTTACATCATACTCATTTCATACAATGGAATATAACTTCACGAAAAACAAAACAAAAAAACAACAGATTTATTCATCACTTTCTATTTCAATCGATTGAACACCCTAATCATCACCATGACACGACTGGTGTTGTTAGAGCTCATAGTCTCTATGAATAATGAAAACGTACATTGGCTCTTGACCAAATTAATCAAACTGTTAATGTGTTATATACCTTCTTAAATAATATTACAGTATTTGTCTCCATTCCCCATGTTATGTGTATGAATTCTATTAGATTTGTTGAACTTTCAATGGCAGTTGTGAAAAGATGATCTTAGTAAATCTTCATTGCAAGAAAGAACTAAAATTATACTTGTTCAACTTGTTTAAAGATTCGTTTTCAATGCATTTTTATAAGCCTTCAATAGTTTGAGAAGGTTTTGTAGAACTGGTTTCAATTAAAGGACAGTTTTGGTGATGTTGGTCAGGTGTCCCTTTTTGACCAAAAAAAACCTACAGATGATGGACAAAGAATAAAAACTCTCATTTCACAAAAAATCCACAACCACTTCAATGTCGTTCTGAAAAGATTTGAGGTCATGCTGGTTTTGAAAGTTGAATGGTTCTAGCTATTTTACTTAAATTTGACAAAAAGTAACACTTTTAGGTCCATGCAGCAGTTTTTAACACAACTTCGACTTGAAATAATGATATGTATATTTGCTTTCTTGGATCTGTTTGTTTTTACAACAATTTTTTTTTCATAATGACAATCGGGAGTAAAAATGATTTTTCACAAGTCTGGCATTGTTAACAAGCAGTCATGAATCAGAAAATATAACTGCAAGAAGAGAACAACACAAAGTAAAAAACTGCAAAAATATGAAATGTGTTATCAAACACTAGAAATTATAAAGAATATGCATGCTTATAAAAACCTACCGTCGTAATCGGCTGGAATGACCACTGTTTCGTCATTTTCACTGTAACGCTGCGTTGCAGGATTCATGACAACATTCCTAGCCAATAGTTTTCGAATAGTTCGTTTGTCGTGGAGCAGAAGTGGTTGTGCCAAATTGATCGGAAGTGGAACATCTCGCTTGACCAAAATGGCCTGCTGGTTACACTTGACAATTTGAGGTAAAGTAAACTGTTGGATAATGTCCTCAGCTGTAAACGACTGGGTGCTCCATTGCGCCCTGGACTGCTCCGGGTCGTTGTTGTTCTTCTCCCTCCAGGAATTGGTCCGACTGTGTGTGGATCCGTTCATCATGTCTATCTGGAAATCGAAATCATTTATGTGATTTAGCAATTAAAACAAACTACCCACGTCTGAAAGATTCGCTCCACTTAGAACGCACTTTTCAAGTGCCCTAGTCGGATCGATGCCTTGTTTAAAAACCAGACCTGCTATGCAAAGTAAATTCTTTCCAATAGGCAATCCTTGGATATAAATAGTAAAGTAAATTACATTGAGAAAAGCACCAACCTTGTCTTTCCAGTTTGCATTCAGGGACAGTAAACACGGAGCGATGTTTTTATGAACCGGTTCAATAGATTATGAAAAGCATTCATGGCCTATTCAGTTCACGCCAACTGTCTTTACTATTGATATTGCGTAAGACAGAGATTACAGGACAGAAATACAATAGAAACAATTAAACTTACCTGGACATAATCTTATAGCTCCAAGAAATTTACTTTTTTTGAAAAGGTAAAGTGTTTGTCCTCAGACTAGGTCTCCACGTTATCTCATTTTGCACTGGTCTATTTGCTCTGAATGCATTCTTAGAAAAAGATGTTTGAAAAATATTTGCATCGACCGATTTACTTTCAGTGCATTCTTAGAAAAGAATTTGCGAAAAAAAAAATGAAAATATCAAAATGATATTTTTGAACGTATTTTTCTTAAATTCCTCATTATATTTATTACACAACAGAGATGTCTTCTGAATGAGACTGTTATTTCAAGACTACCATAACTTGAGTTCTTACGATCTGGAATGCAGTGATTAAGCACAGTTTAACCTTATGTTTTTTTTAACCGCTGATTAAATGAATTTAAATTTTAGCACTTCTTTAAAGGCGATTTCAAAAAGATTTAAGTACAAATGGTGGTGCAAGCATCAAGAAAAAAATATATATTGCATGGGTTGATGCATGTTATATTATTTCCGACCGAAAAAAGAGTTTGCCTCATTTTGTGGTTTTTAAAGAGATCTTAAAATCTTATAAATGAAAATTTCAGATAAATGAATATACACTTGTATCTTGTAAATAAATCGGAAGGCTTATTGAACAACTGATAATTTTTCAATATTTTTTGTTCGCATAAATTTGCATATTCCAATATTTTTACTTACGGTGTGTCGGTCATTTTTCACAACATTGCAGCTGGTCCTAATACGGCCTTATAATCCTCCTTTATTTTTCCCTCCGATTAAGGACAGACGAGACGTTCCTTAATAATAGATAAATTTTTCTAAGAGTTTGTCATTGAAGTACTTAAACATGTTTACTCACAAAAAATTGAGGTACCTTACCAGGCATTTCTGCAAGAAACCAGGGGTAATTTTTCTTATATAATCCTTTGGGGAAGAAAAATAATTTTCCAATTTCAAATGTTTAAGTGTTTGGATTTTTTAAAAACGTTAAGAAACTGGTTTAGAGATCAGAATGTTATTAAAATTTTGAATATTTTTCATACATTACGAAGATATACAAAACAGATTTTGAGGAACGTCTCGTCTGACCTTAAATGTCGCATTGTCATTGGTTTGAACGCGACATGTGACTATCGACTATATTCAATGTCGACAGGCGAGAGTTAAAGATGAGCACGATTTGTAAATGGAAGAGGGTTGCTTGCCACAAAGGAAAGGATGTCTCTTCCATAAATGTAAAATCTGTGGCCTCAGTCCAATCTATTGGAATACCTATGGGTACCAATTGTGCCCCGTTATTAGCAGGCTAATTTTAGTATTCATATGAAATTGTTCAAAATCTTGAAAAAATCTACAATGAAGCGCATTGAAGTGGTAAAATTTTCCGTTCGAATGGAACGTTTTGAGCTATATTTAGAGTGTTTATTGTCCTCATTTGACACGCCCATTTCTTTAGAAATTGATAAAACGGTCAAGTTGTTTCTTCAAATACCTGTAGAACAGGTTTTCCATAAATATAATAGCCAATGAAATTGAGGATCTAAATAAACACCGAGTAAACACGTGTTCGACCAAAACATGTGTTGTGGTAACTTCAATAGACATGGATAAGTTCAAAAATATGCATATATTCGTTGCAATTGGTGTTTAACAGAAGCGGGGAGTATCTAACTCCCTCTTCTATTTTTTTAAAGCTCCATTTCAGTGTAACTCATGATGCTTGTCGCGAAGAATGGGATGTCCTAAAACTACGACGAATATTACTTTCTCGTTTCTAAAAATATGGGCGTGTCATTATGTTATAATTGACCTTCAAAACATGACTCAGAACTTTTCATCCAAACGGAGAATTTTACCACTTCACTGCGCTTCATTGTATTGCAGCAATATTCCTTTATCACCTGCACGCGGGGTTTATATTTCCCATTTAATTCGATATGCAAGAGCATGCTCTACATACAAACTATTGTAGTATATTGACAAACAAGTTGATGAAACAAAAATATCAACTGTCTCGTTTAAAGTCATTATTTCGTACGTTCTATGGTCGATACGTTTGAACTTGTCAACAAATACAATCTATCATTAAATCAAATGTTAGCTGACGTTTTTTTTATACTTATTGTTAGGCAATTATTTACACCCTGAATTGTTGACGGATTTTCCCGTTATTTCCTGATCATGAACACAGCGGATATAAGCGGTCGGCAAGGGATGCTCACTCCTCCATGGCACCTGATCCGACCTCTGATGTTTTAGAGGTCCATGTTTGCTCTGCTTCATAGTTTGTATTGTTTAATGGACTTTTGAGCTTAAATAATGTTCATTTCATTTCTGCTGAGACAGATAACTCATTTATCTCCTTATTATTCAGAAAACTCATTATCAACAATGATTTGATTAAAATACTCTCCAGAACTGAGATGAAAATTTTAGCACGTTTTTGTAGCATCACGCCATATTTACAGGGGAGAAAAATGTATTTAGTAGATAGTCGTTCACATAAAGAAATAGACTAAATCCTTAAGACACATTTGAGTGACTTTTAATTTGGTTTACTAATATATACACACTTCAAACAAGTGTTTGATGTCAAATGAAAAAAAAAGTAGAGTGATTAGCAAACACTGTCTCATCGTCTTAGCCACAGTCCAGAGTCCGCATATAGGGAGCTCCTACCAGAATAATGATGATGATGACCCTGTCTGGCATCGTCTAAAGCCACGGAGTCCGCCTATAGCTGTCTCTTACCCGGACGGCCAGAATGGGATAGGATCGTTTATTTTGGATAAGGTAATTGGCGACGATGCCTGTCTAGCTGCAGACATATACTAGTAAGCGCTTCGTAATGTGAACCAAATGCAAAATTGCGCACTGCTGAAAAACTGAAGTCTTTTGAAAATAAAATGGACTCAAAAAATGGTCTACTGGTTGTGCTAGCCGTCAGTCAAATAGACTGGAGACAATATGGATCATAACATACTGCATCATAGACCGGATGCAGCACAAAAACATTGAAGGAGACTAATGTGGTATTGTGTAACAGCTAATCATGTACAATTGTTTTCATGTATGAGTGCGATCCGGGAATGCTTAATATCTAAAACAACTCACTACACAAAATTGGTACTCTATTCCATTATATGTATATACTCCGTGTAAACCAAACGCAGATCTGATGACGTATTTATATAACCAAAGTAAATTGTCAAATAATTGTCACCCTTGCCGCTTTATCTCTATCCTATATCTATTAAACGATTTCCCCCAAGAAAAGGCTGGCCCATCAAAGTGGTACAAAAGTAGTGTGTGCGATATGATGTGTATTTATTTCTTATACCGATACACTGATAGGAAGTATGTATACATATGCTAATTTCATGATACAGGTATTTACTTTAAAAATGCACACAAAAAACATGCTCGACCAGGCGTTTCAGGAGACCGATTTATTCAGGTGAAACTTAAAAAAACCGACAACTTCAGAGAGAGGAACCATAACTTTGTCGATATTTAGTGATCAACAAAAGGAGTAATATTGAATTTCGAGCTCTGATGTAGACTTTCCGAATGATTAAACGAAAACTGACCAACATTCTAAAACATACACACAGCAATGGAGTCAGCCTATCGGATATGCAATGGAGTTCCCAGAGTTATACCTTGAAGGAAATTGTGGATAACTTTAAACTTCCTCTTGTGGTAAAATGTAGCGACAAAACGAACGAAGTAGAACTTGGAGAATTTAAGTTTGATTTGGCTGAACCCTTGCTGCTTCATTCCAGGAAGTGGGCCCGGAAAATCCGAGTGAGCTGTCTCCAGAGAGACGCCTTGTCCGGACAGATCACGGAAATCCGTCCTCACTACGTCATCCCAGAAGATTATGAGGGTAAATTTTTATATAATTGTACTTGTATTCATTTAATAAAATTGAGAAGAAATACGGGTTTACATAGAGATTTCTTACAATACAGTCGACAGAGAGACAAATTGTAGTTTGATCATAATGTTTTTAGAACCATTTGTAAATGTGAGCTAAAATAACTACAATATAGTACATCTGCATGATGGAGAGTTGGGGTCATCGTCCCAAGCCACGATTCGGAGTACATTTTGGCCGTGGTTTGCGACGATGTTAAAACGGTGAAACAGTATAATTCAGTTATCAGAGAAAATGGTAATAGATTTCTTTTCAGAAAATTATTTCACTTTGCGTGTGAGGAAACCATTATTTTCAGCTATTTTGAGAGAGAGGTGAGGGATCATTTAAATGTTTTTGATCACAATGAGCCAATGACATACATTATAATTAAAAAAATGTCAAAAATCGAGATATCTTTGAATGCATACACGTACGACAAAGTGTAACAAAATATAATTCCTACAAAAGCAAACAACGAAAGCAAAGAATATTCGTACAATAGAAACATATACATATGAATTGAATGAAAGCAAGTTAATATAATTATCCTGCATGTCAAAAGTAGACGAAAATAAATAACTTGAAGACATGATTATCACAGAACTCGGAACTACATTTAAGTTGCATTTCGACATACATTTCAATTTTTGAGCTTCAAAGACCTTTCTCATTTCTTGCTAAGGGCCATTGAACAGGGATCTTTTACTGCGACATGGGACCTCGGTTTAGAGGGTCTCATCCGGAGGAAAGGTCTCCACGTCCAACAGTAGGAATCGAACCCGAAACGTAAGGATCAAATCCTTACTCTGCGACGTTAGACCAGTTGCCCTAACCACTGCATCACGTACTTGAGCGACTTCACAATCTTTAAAATTAGAATAAATATGTAGTTATTATTGCAAATCATAATGTATATGGATATTTATTTCATTTGTAGGCTGGTTTCAAGAAATAAATAGCCCAACTGAAAAGGCGACACCCGATACCACTTTAGAGACATTGATAGAAAGCTCAGCCGACCAGTTTCTAACGGCAAAGAGTTTGAGTTGCTTGTCTTTATTGTCAGATGGTAGTGGATCTAAAGTAATCAGACGACATGTAAAAAGTGGAGAAACTTTGACAGTAAGAGGGCTTTACGAGGGAGAAGGTAAACAAAAAGACCAAATAAAGTCTAAATATCGTGAAATTCGAAACGACGGCCATACTCAATCCAATGACAAATTTCTCGTCTGTGCAGATGAGAAGGACGACAATGTTTTGATAGACATTTCCCAGACAGGCTGTTTTTACAGGATTTTTGAAAGTGAAGAGAATGGAAGAGGACTGCTGGAAGCTAAAGATTTAATTGATGAGGAAGATAAGTATCCTGTATTGATTCGGCACGTGTTCGGTGACTTGCCACTCTTGACGTCTGCTTATTCTTGCGTTATGAAATGCGGGAAGGTTGTCCAAGAAGAGTCGGTTTTGGCGGCAACATTAAACGCACCATCATCTACTCTCCTAGAACTTCAGTGCCACAGTCCCATTCAGTTCAGAATTTGTTTGAATGATGCCATATTGAAAACCTCGGAAAACTGTTCAGAAGCATTGCAACTGTGCCATAGTGAGGGTGACGAATTTTTGTCTGGAATCAAAGTGGCGTGTACCATACCAAAACTGAGTGACTCGATTTCGGAAGAAACTCCCTTGAATGAAACCCTAAGAAACTGTCCATCAGAGGCGGTTACCCTTACTTCTAACGATTCAGACGAATTGGTTTCGGCTCAAGATTCGTTCAGCGATTACGGTGAAGAGGACGCTAACTCCGAATTTTCATTCGCTTGGACTCCGGAACCCCTGATTAAAAATCGGAGCAATTCCAAGGAGGACAAAAATAAAACCAAAAAAGATGAAAAGAAACCAACAGTTCCAAAGTATTTCAACAGTAGCCTTAATAGCCCGATGTCCTCAAAGGAAAGCAGGCTCAACGCTTGGAATGAACAGCCTGACGTTGTTTGAAACACTAAGGATTCTTTGGCAATTGCTAAAACAATAACTTATTACTATACATATATATACTTTTCCTACTTAAAATTAACATGTTTACATGTACATATTTTCTGCCTCAACTATAAAAAAAAAAACCTTAATTTATAGATGTGTGAATGTTTAATATTTGAATTTTCTTCTGTTATAAAATTAAGTAAAACGGAAGCGTCAAGGGGATAAATAAATTAAGATCCACCCCCCTCCTCCTCAGGGGAAGACATAATTATATATATACATGTACATATCTTTTAAATGTGCTACATATTTTATCTTTTTAAACTTTTTCATGGGAAGAATGCTACGCTAAAGATAAAAAGTAAATAATATGGAGGGCTCTAGCTAATACATGTACTGCCATTGTAAGACAATTGAATCAAAATGTATATGGGCATATGGCACAGAAGCTACATGTATTGGTGCAAAGGACTGTTTAAAACAACAAATTCACAAAATTTACATTTTCAAGAGGCTTATGAACACAATTGTGGAACCCCCAATCCCCCCCAGGTCATAATTTGAATAAATTTGAGTCTGCAAAACCTGAGAATTCATCTATATACTAATATGAATACAGCTTAGAGGAAGCTTCTACATATATATGAACATATAACTTTGCTTTTCATTTAAAGAAAGTTTTCAATATTTTTTCTCTCCTGTTGGCTTTAAAATATGGTGGTATTCTTGTAAATGAAGAGCAAGTTTAAAACGTCCAAGTGCCAAGTGGTTATTGGGAAAAGGGTTTTAAAATGATTCCACCCAGTCTTCCATCATCGTCTCAAGCCACGGTCCGTAGTCCGCATACAGCTCTCTCTTGTGGAGAATGGGAGAGGATTGTACATTTTGGCCAAGGTTTGCAACGATGGTCTTCCCTACTCCTAAAATCATCTCCCCTTGGAAGAGAGTGTGGCCCTTTATTTGAATAAATTAAATACCCCTTCAAACAAGGATACCCTGTGTCAACTTTGGCTGAATTTGGACCAGTGATTCTAGACAAAACAAGAGGCCCATGGGCCACATCGCTCACCTGAGCACCAAGGGTAGGACTAGTATAAAATGGTGTAAAGTTTAAATCCAAAAGTAGTCCCATGACCAATCATGGATTTGCTATTTTTTAGAAAATGATTGAGAAGAAGATTTTTAAAGAATTTTCCTATATATTTCTATGTAAAACTTTGGTCGGCCATTTTGGCCCCGCCCTACCCCCGGGGGTCATGATTTGAACAAAATTGAATCTACACTACCTGAACATGCTTCCATATAAATATGATGAATAATGGCTTTGTCATTCTTGAGAAAAAGATTTTTAAAAAATTTTCCTATATATCTCCATGTAAAACCTTGGTCGGCCATTTTGGCCCCGCCCTACCCCCGGGGGTCATGATTTGAACAAACTTGAATTTACACTACCTGAGCATGCTTCCATATATATATGATGAATTATGGCTTTGTCATTCTTGAGAAGAAGATTTTTAAAGAATTTTCCTATATATTTCTATGTAAAACATTGGTCGGCCATTTTGGCCCCGCCCTACCCCCCGGGATCATGATTTGAACAAACTTGAATCTACACTACCTGAGCATGCTTCCATATATATATGATGAATTATGGCTTTGTCATTCTTGAGAAGAAGATTTTTAAAGAATTTTCCTATTTATTTCTATGTAAAACCTTGGTCGGCCATTTTGGCCCCGCCCTACCCCCGGGGGTCATGATTTGAACAAACTTGAATCTACACTACCTGAGCATGCTTCCATATAAATATGATGAATTATGGCTTTGTCATTCTTGAGAAGAAGATTTTTAAAGAATTTTCCTATATATTTCTATGTAAAACTTTGGTCAGCCATTTTGGCCCCGCCCTACCCCCGGGGGTCATGATTTGAACAAACTTGAATCTACACTACCTGAGCATGCTTCCATATATATATGATGAATTATGGCTTTGTCATTCTTGAGAAGAAGATTTTTAAAGAATTTTCCTATATATTTCTATGTAAAACTTTGGTGAAATTTTGGCCCCGCCCTACCCCCGGGGGTCATGATTTGAACAAACTTGAATCTACACTACCTGAGCATGCTTCCATATAAATATGATGAATTATGGCTTTGTCATTCTTGAGAAGAAGATTTTTAAAGAATTTTCCTATATATTTCTATGTATAACTTTGGTCAGCCATTTTGGCCCCGCCCTACCCCCGGGGGTCATGATTTGAACAAACTTGAATCTACACTACCTGAGCATGCTTCCATATATATATGATGAATTATGGCTTTGTCATTCTTGAGAAGAAGATTTTTAAAGAATTTTCCTATATATTTCTATGTAAAACTTTGGTCGGCCATTTTGGCCCCACCCTACCCCCAGGGGTCATGATTTGAACAAACTTGAATCTACACTACCTGAACATGTTTCCATATAAATATGATGAATTATGGCTTTGTCATTCTTGAGAAGAAGATTTTTAAAGAATTTTCCTATATATCTCTATGTAAAACTTTGGTCGGCCATGTTGGCCCCGCCCTTACCCGGGGGGTCATGATTTGAACAAACTTGAATCTACACTACATGAGCATGCTCCCATATAAATATGATGAATTATGGCTTTGTCATTCTTGAGAAGATTTTTAAAGAATTTTCCTATATATTTCTATGTAAAACTTTGGTCGGCCATGTTGGCCCCGCCCTTACCCGGGGGGTCATGATTTGAACAAATTTGAATCTACATTACATGAGCATGCTCCCATATAAATATGATGAATTATGGCTTTGTCATTCTTGAGAAGAAGATTTTTAAAGAATTTTCCTATATATTTCTATGTAAAACTTTGGTCGGCCATTTTGGCCCCGCCCTACCCCCGGGGGTCATGATTTGAACAAACTTGAATCTACACTACCTGAGGATGTTTCCCCATAAGTTTCATCTTTCCTGGCACAGTGGTTCTTGAGAAGATTTTTAAAATATACCACTAAATTTTCATTAATTCCCAATTATCTCCCCTTGAATAATGGCCCTTATTTGAACAAACTTGAATCCCCTTCACCCAAGGATACTTTGTGGCAAGTTTGGTTGAAATTGGCCCAGCGGTTCTTGAGAAGAAGTCGAAAATGTGAAAAGTTTACAGACAGACGGACAGACAGACAGACGGACGCCGGACAAAATGTGATCAGAAAAGCTCACTTGAGCCTTCGGCTCAGGTGAGCTAAAAATGAAAACATTATGACAACATACAATAGACCAATTTTGAGCAGAATTTAGTTCCCTTGAGCCTTTGAGTTAGGTAAGGTAAACAGCAACAGCAATAGTTAATTTCTACTGCTTACCATGTTTTTGATTGTATTATCAAGAAACCTCTTGGAGGGGAGGGGAGACAAACAAGGACAATGAATCTGCATGATTGTCTAAATGTTGCAATTGTTGAATTTATCAGAGTGAGACATGTATTTCGGAAAGAGAAGCGAGACCAACTGGAAGTTTCTGATGATGCACCCAGTGTGGATCTTACTACAAGTCTGGCAGGAAGGAATCCTTGCACCATAATTGTATTTTAGTACAAGAAGCTTGATAGGCAATCTAAGCTTTTACTGTTAGGGACTGGATTCTTTGAAGGAAGCACTTCTGAATGCTCATTTATATGTTACAGATAAATATAAACTGGCTAAATATTTTGCCTGCTTTATTCTCAGACTCCCTTAAACAATATAACATTCATATATGACAAAGAATAAATCATTTGATGAAACACAGATTTGTTCACCACCAATGTGAGGATACAAACTCCAAAATATAAATACTTGTCCAAAATATACATGTAATTTTAATATGAATATAATGACAGTAATGGTATAACAAATTCACATCGCCACCAGAATATCAAAACTCTTAAAACACAACTGCATCAACATTACACATAAACTATAATGCTGTCATAATTAATCAAATACTTGTTATACAAAAGAATTTGTATTTTATTTATCTGCATAAATTAAACACACAGACGAGTTGAATAAAGGAAACAGGCATGTTTCTGTACTAAAATCTATTCTAAAAAAGGCTTAATATTTATTTGAATTTAAAACATCACTGTAACAGCATAACTAGCACCTGCATTTTCTAAAACATACATGGTTTACTCCTGCAATTAATTAGCCATTGCAAGCCCCCCCCCCCTTCAATTTAAAGTTGCCTGATCAAGGTATGTGTCTGATAAAAAGTGAACTCATCCTATGTGACTTAGTATAGTCTAAAGGTCTTATAGAAATAGAACCAAAACTGTAGTAGAAGTACTTTGAGATAATGTCACAGAAAGTTCTAGTAACCATGGCAACACAAAAGCTCTATTGGTCTCTGACTCTAAAAATGGAATGTTAACATCTGAAATCCTATCAATTGTCTAAATGCTTATTAAAAGCTTAAATATACTTCATTTACATACAACAATAACAGTAGACATAACGTTACCATATATGTATAAATGTATTAAAGTATGTATGTATCTGTATGCCATCTTTTTTAACAACAACTGAATTTGCAATCCTACAGTGTAACTTCATCCACTCACACAAATGCATACTTATTTGTTAAAAATTTAAACAAAAGTTGATTTCCAAATACCAGATTTTAAGTAGAAAAAATATGAAAAATTAATATTTGCATTCAAATGTTAGTACATGACTAGCATTGATAGATTATACATATCACATCATAAACACATATGCAATGCTGTTACATAAAAAAAATCTATTTAGTCCATAAAAAGATATTCAGAAATAAATTTACATGTATGTTCAACAACCAAATCTAGCACCATGCACCTATGTAAAACAAATATGAAAACCATTAATAAAACAAATGTAGATAAATAAAGTGTTTACAAGTAGTAGTATATAAACTCAAAGAAATCACCACAAGCTAATTTAAAGACTTCAAATGTCACCAACACAAAGGAAATTAGAAAATAAAACTACATGTTTATTATGGAATAATATACCAGGTTAGCAATTATATATATTTTTAAATTATTTAAAAACAATAAAAGGAAGTTTTAATAAACAATGTTATTAATGCACATGTCAACAAACATTTTATTAGTAAACTAAAACAATGCCTGCATTTTGTAACATTAATACAACTGAAAATTGAAATTTGTGAAGGAAAATAATCATGGAGAAAAGGGAGTTAACTATGACTCTTTACAAGCTATAATAAATATTCCGTAAAATCTCATTCTCTTCCCCACACTCACACATTTTTGGCAATGGCAACTTTTTTTTAATAGTGCACCTCTAGCTAGAAGCTGCATAGAAGAGTACATTTATACAAAATGCATCTCATTATGAACTCCAATTAACTGGAGCAAGTGAAACATCACACAACCCCATGGCACAAAACTATACATAAAATTGTATGAATAATGCAGAAAATAGCTCATAATAAATTATCTCACATACCATGAAATATTAAACATATGAGACAACGAAAACCTCACATTCATTTATGAGCAAAGAACATTTTTATAGTCACCAAACTTTGTCATAAACTTAGATGATTAAAACACATTACACCATAATATGTACAATCCCAGA
Organism: Saccostrea cuccullata; assembly: GCF_032062105.1. Taxonomy (NCBI): domain Eukaryota; kingdom Metazoa; phylum Mollusca; class Bivalvia; order Ostreida; family Ostreidae; genus Saccostrea; species Saccostrea cuccullata. The sequence continues at coordinate 467,636 of NW_026933001.1, forward strand.
GTTAGATATATACATTGTTAATACAAATTAAGGACTTTAAAATGATTAATTAGGTTTGTATCTATATACTAATACACCCAATACACAAAAATTGTACTGTATTCCTATACAAAAAATCATATACCTTTTTTTAATTTAACCAAATTAAAGCTATTTCCTTTATTTACCTATGTTTTATGATGTTCAGTGCTTATCAAAAGTTACATCAAATTATATGTGAAATCAATGAAAGAATCTACAACTTTTATCCTATTACATTGCAGTAGAGAGTTTCTTATTAAAGAGCAGAGACAACAAATAACATTAAAAATATGAAACGTAAAATATCGCGTTATGTATCATGATACGTCTCAGTGTATCATGATACATTATAATAAAATCTAGCCATATCAGTGAATACTAAATATTTACATTATGCAAATGTAGACCTCAATTTCTCCTTGTTTTAAAAGGAGCCCTTATTTATATAAAAGATTAAATTTGTTCATATATGTGAACATACATGTATTTAACATAACTTGGTCATTTTTCTTTGACTGACTTTAACAACAAAATGTGACATGTAAAGAATTTATAAACACAGGATAAAACAAAGTAATGAAGAAACAAACACAAAAATATACCCATACCTTTTATAACACATCATTATTTTGACCATTTCTGAAGTCTTTTCTAAAACTTTCAGATGATAAAAAAATTTGATTATATCAGTTTCTAACTATCCCCCCCCCCCCATTTTACCCAGTTTAGCAGAGACAAACATTGAAGCATAATGCATTAAGCCTTCGTGTTTATAAACGAGGACCTCATGAATATTTATTACAGACCTTGAATAATCACACAACAAAACACACTGTCTCACTGTCACAGAAGATGTAAAACTCCAAATGACCATGATTTGTTGTGACCTGAAACTTATTTTATATTTCATATCAAAATTTACTTCAGTCAGCATTCTGCTTAGTCTTAAATATTGTTTGGTTTAATATAAATGTAAAGTTATTATTGCCCACAAACTACAAGTTTGGTGACTACATTTTAATTATCCAATTTCAGTTTTCCTTCAAAAGATTTTTTATTTATCAGCATCAGCATAATCATTTCTTAAAATAAAAACCTGAATGAATTTTTCTCCATCAAAATGTATGCATTAAATTACAATCCATCAATAACTTCAAATTAATAAATCAATCCGAAAGCAGTGACAAACACTTACAGAAACAAGTCTTAATCCACTTATGAGGCCAGCTCAAGACATAATTCTGTGTTTATGCAGCAAAACACAAATGATTGATAACAAACATATGCAACTAGGACATGACTGATAAAGTATGTACACTTTTCGACAAAAAAGACTGGCCAATTCCTAATCACTCTAAAACTGGAGATCTTTTAATACTGATTGTTTCACTAACTTTTATCCTTGTTGTGCTCCATTGGTTTGGCTATATGCTGTTCTAAATATTTGTAATGATCAAAAAGAGTTGCTAATAATCCATCATTATTTTTCACTTCTTTCCGCGAGGAGTAGTCAATGAATGCTCCCTCGAGAGTGGTCATTTTTCCATGAAATGCAGATAAAAGAGCATTCCCAGCACAAATATCCCATTTCTTTATTCTTGTGGTATGCACATAAGCATCTGCTCTCCCTTCAATGACTTCTAGTGTTTTATAACCTATAAATGCAACAGTTTTATTCTTTATCTCTCTTTTATTGAAATTTTCATCTACTTGTACATTAAGCCTTGATTAAGATAAATCATAATAAATCAGTGTGTCTATCTTAAATGCTTAAAAATTTCTCCTTTGTTTTTTTTGTTGTTTTTTTTTTTTTTTGTTTATAATCAAATTTGAAACAGTAACTTCTCAGGTTCCATTTAAATATTAGATTCTAGAGTTACCTGCCCCTCCAGCGTAGATAACATTTGTGCTGTTTCCCAGACTTCTTCTGACACTTTCCGCTACATCTCCTGTGTGGGATCGCGATATGATGATGTTGTGGGGGTCACCCTCTTTCCTGTTGTTTTCTACTTTTTTAAGATTTGATGAATGGCCAGTACCAACCCAAGCCCATACTGTAATTAATACACAATTCATATTAAATATTTATGTTTTCCATGCTGAAATCCTGAAGTCTTTTTTGTCAGATTGTATCCTTGAACCCCTATATAGAAATTTTAACATTAATATGAATCATAAGACCTTTGCTGTCCTTAAAAAGAAATTTTTAAAGACGTCTTTCCAATGCATATCATATATAGTTGCCCATTAAATACCTGGACGCAAGACAAAATGTATTCAGAAAAGCTCACTTAAGCCTTTGACTCGAGTGAGTTGAAAAGATAACCAACAGACAGAAACACACACATAAGGTGATCAAGAAATCTCCATTGAACCTTATACACTCAGGCAAGCTAAAAACTGTCAAAAACTTTATTCTTTCTATGAAATTTTTCATTAAGCAAGTAGGTCACCTGTTTTTTTCTCAAATGGTTTGTGGATGACTCCAATTGTTGGCTGCCCATTGACGGCCACACATATCATGACTGTCACAAACTTCTGCAAATTTTCTAAAAGAAAAAATAGATTGAAAAAGTAATTCATTCAATATCGTTTTCATTGTTGGATCCCACTGGTTTTCTCTCTGTTCTACTACACTCAACTGGCCTGATCAAAGTGTAATGACTAATGACATAATTCTTCTGGGTTCCAACAATGCAGGAGTTTATAATTGAACACAATCTAATAAATACAATCTTCACTTTAACATTTACACTGGATTTAGAATGTTTTCATTGTTATCACAATATGAATAAAATCATTGCTAATTTAACCTGTAAATAAATTTACCTTTATATTCTTGAGTAGCATCTAGAGGGTCAACCCACACAGCCACACTGTGAAATGGCACAGACATGTCATTCTTAATTAATTTGTCCACCTCCTCATTTTTGGAATTAACATTTTCTATCAGCTTAAAGTTAACAGGCCTAATATCTGATTCCTCAGAAATAACCTGAAAATATAAGTAATCAAAGAATACGAAGCTCACCTCAGCAAATGTTATCTGTAAGTAAAATCAAAGGTTTTTACAATGTTTGAATCTGTAGCTCTCTGGTTTCTCTGAATTTTCTCAACCACAGAGCTTTAGTTCTGCGGCCTAACATAATGAATGTTCAAATATATTAAGAAATAATAATTTAAACAGAAAAATTATATGAAAATCAATAAAATCTAAGGATATAACTGAAATTAACGAAATATCATATATAACAAATAGACCTTGGACAAAAAGTTTAGGCCATAATTGAAAAAATTCCTAGATTCTCATCCAAATTTTTTAAAAATCGAGACAGGCGGGCGAGTTTTATTTTATATTTTTTTCCATTTTGCAGATTTTTTTTTCATTGACCTGGTCTATCGGTGTAGATTTATCTATAATCCCTGAATAAAAGTCATAGTAGAGGTCTATTTATCTCTTACTTCACACCATCACCAATGTTCCACAACCAATGACCCTTGTTAAATATATATTACAGCAATTACCATCTTTTCAGCTGTCAAAATCATGCCGACATTCACAGGATTTAATAACCATTCTCTGTAACCACTTAAACTTCGTTGCCACGCATGGTCACCGATTTTGATGAAACTTCACCCATGCTTAGTACTTGACACCAGAAACAAATATCAAACAAAATTTCGTTGCTAAGTGTCTCGGTTGCTATGGCAACAGCCGGAAAAGTTTGAAAAATCGAGATTTTCAGCCACTTTAAATCTTGACTGTGGCTTAATAAAAACTAGAAAAAGCAAACAAACCATTCTCACAAAAACATGACACCTTGATGTTACTTATACTGTAAAGAAACTGTTTAGAATATATCTCTAAGTAAGTGGTAACCAAGGGTACGTTTGGAATACATTTAAAATGCTGAAATATGCTGAAAAACACTCCATATTCACTAATGGTAGGTGTTACATGCTCAAACTCAATCAACGACTTAAGAAAAACAATGAAAATGTTTGACCTTAAGTATATATGTATAAGCAATATTATTCTATAAATAACTTTAATGGTTGCCATGGTAACATAGTGTAACCATGCAAAACCAGTAACTAAGATTGGTTTAATGCTACTGTCTTGAGGAAAAACATGAAAATTTAAGACTGGCAAATATACATCCTTAGGACCTTGCAACACCAAAACCATTAGAAATTTTGGGTATAATTGCTACTTTGCAGTGTTACCATGGAAACAAAGTACCAGTGCTTAAAAGTGAATTATTATTCGCTGCATTAAGAATCAAATTGCCATATAATCAAGAAACAAATTAAAGGACTCAGCTTGAATTGTACTTATCTGTTAGAACTGAAGTTTAATATCATATATTGATAAAACTTGACGAAGTAAACAACACTGTTGCTATGGTTACCAAGAAGGGAAAATGTTCGATTTTGTGAACTTTATATCAATATTAAACCCTGTGTGCCAGCTTCTTGCATCCAGTTAGAGATTGGATGATAGTCAAAATTAAAAGTCAGGTCAGCTGTTAATAAATATCAATCATAAAAGTTTTGGGAATCTACATTTGAGGGTACGTATCCAAGGTAACAAAATATTTTTCAGATTTTTAAGCATATTTTTTTCTGCTTATTTCCATAGCAACGCTCTATTTAAAGAATCGGATCTAATTTTTTTAAATGGGAAAATAAGGACCACACCAACATCTTTAAAAATTGATCATTAGTTATGAGGAAATATGCTTTCTTAAAAGATAGGATCAGATTTAAACATACAGAGTGTAAATTTGAAGGCTCTCTGTTCTATAAAAACCTTGGCAACCATTTCCAACCAAACTGAAATATCATAATTTGTTCTTGGTATATGTTTCAAGGCTCTTTTCTCTATTATTTGATCACATTTCATCCTATAATTGCTTTTTATTTTTACCTGTATGACTTTATAAAATTCAATGAATATTTTTTTTACTTTTTAATAATTTGTTACCATAGTAACGTATGTAATAGTTGATTTACCAAACCTGTTTATCATGCATTTGAGGCAACAGGCCTTCAACTTTTGGAAACAGTCAATGCCAATTGTTTGCTTTGCCGCAAATGTTAATTATGGGGCTCTAAACATGGTGAAAAATGTCATTTTTTAAACTTTTAGACATGTTGCCATGGTAACTATAAAACATAGCAACCAATTTTTGCCTGATTTTAGTTAAGGGTATCAAAGACTTTTATCATAGAGAGTTTGGAGAAATTCTGAGACTATGCGTGCCACAGCTCCTATATAAAATTTCAAGTCATTACAGAGAATGGCTCTTAAAATGAAAGTGAATACTGATCCTGATCAGAATTAAGATGTAGAAAAAACAGAAATTAAAAAAATTGAGGCAGGGTTAAGAAATCAGGGCGGGCGGGATGAGAATCTAGGAATATATTTATTATGGCCTTTAGCACAAGCAGACTCTGGGGTAACAATAATTAGGGTGATTGACATGAAGGGTGAATGTATTTTAGGACAAATGGGCATACATTCATGACAAATACCCCCCCCCCCCCTTTCCCAACCTGTATTAACATGGGTGTCACCCTTATCAAAAAATTTATTGGTGAAAAATACTTCCAAGTGATTGATGTTCAAGTGACTGGTTTCAATAACATGGTCAAATCCAGGTATCATAATCCATAAACTATTACTTATTGTGACAAAGGTATATTCGGGAACTTGAGTATGCTGATGTGGTATACATTGTTTACATTACAGTGTCATTTGACATTCACGTTTTTCTTAAATCAAGACTTTCACAACTATAGTACCTGAAGTCCAGGAAAAGTCTTGGCAAAACCATACACAATAGCTCTGTGAGACTCCATATCGCCTTCTGTGAGAACTTCATCTGCGCCCTCCTTCGTTTTGCCTTTTGATCTATCTGCCAACGTGTTACGTTCACGTATCTCGCGTACCCGAGTCCCACCTCGCTCAACCAGAGCGATGCTAACTGATAAAAGTTCCTTCAAACTTATCTTCTGCTCTTTCTGAAACCAATCTGGAAATCCAAATACATAAATCACCATACACAGTCCAAAGGCAAAGCATGCAGCAGCACCAACTGGATTCAATTTCGCATTCGCTGGACCCATTTTTATTCAGACTAATAGACGAAATGACAGATACCGCCAAGTAAAAAAAAGAAGACTGTGATTTTTTCCCCTTTTAAAAGATTTTTGTATAAAACAGAAATGAAGGAATCAAAAGATGTTTTCTTTCATATCTAAGTCAGTAATATCCTTATTCATTACGATTCAATTCTATTAAATTAGAAAGATATTATTTTCTTCATTTAGTCAAAACATAATCATGAAACTTCTCCTTATTTTCGTAATAATAATTTTTATTGATTTCGATATGGGTGATTGTTTTATTCTAATAAACTCTTCCTGAGATATAATAAATAAAATTCAAGTTATTTTTGGGTATATTTATAAGCAAAAATCTTTAATAGTATTTTTAAATTTTGTATTCGAAACTAAATGTAAACAGAAAAATGGCTTCAATGGGGGTGACTGGAAAAACCCGAAACCCCCCGATTTTTGGAGAATACCCATACAGGAGGGGTGAAACCCCAATAAAGTGGTGGAAACCCCATAAAATTGAACGTAATGGGGTACAATAAGGCCTAAGGTAATGTTTAATTGAATGATATTGACATCCGTAAATTTTTATAGCCAATTTTACCTCAGAATCGACGGAAATCGGCCGACATTACGAGTTTACCGTACACCACGCCCGATCTAAATTCGAAGCGTGCTGTTTGTCAATATAATTGTATAGATAATATTGAAATAATTCATAATGATTTCCACAATTATATTTGTTTTACAATGATAATAGTAAAATATGAATTATGTAATAAGTATTTAACAAAAAATGTAAGGACGTTAGCCATTAAGAAAATATGAATTTGTGTATTAATTATTATTCATATTATCCCAATGTTACCAGCTCTAGCCACGTGGAGGCCTCCTTTTTGTAGAGCCATAATTAAAAAAAAAATTCATTTTGGATATTTAAGAGAAAATATGAATTTATAGATATGAAAATATCCAAAAGCTTCGAAGCAACATTAACCAAAAAAAAAAAAATAGTAAAGATAATTCATTACTTATTTGTTACAAAGAGAACAAAAAAAGAAATAAAATTCAAAATATGAAAAAACTGAATTTATTTTTGAGATTTTAGACAAATTCTGAATGTAGGGATATAAAAATTTGAAATTCAAAGGTTCAAAGCAACAATAATAATTAAAAATAAAAATAATAATTACTTATATGTTAAAAATACAACAAAAAATAAATCAAAGTCAAAAGATGAAAAATATACTGAAACCTGAAATAAATAGTAAATTAAAATAACATATCAATTTTAAATATATAGATATTTTATTTCAAAGTAACTTTTTTATGTTCTTTTCTTAGCAAAAAAATTATTTTACATCAGTTGTTTACATTTTGAATTGTCTTTAAAGCACAACAAATATGAAATAAAAGAAAAAAAAAGAAGAAAAAAATCACACAACAAAATAAAAGAACTGGAGTTTTGATGGAATTTTAACTATGAAAAATGTCTGTCTGAACTGGTTGAAAGATGAAATTATTTGATCATCTCCAAGCACATGTATTTTATGTAATTTTACATTTCACTGCAAGCTGAATCTGTCGACTAAAAATTTCCATTGCCTCTCTGTTCAAACTTATCCCATTGACATGCCAAATGTTTTTATTCGAATTCATTAAACCCCTACATCTCCAAAATATCACATTCTGAGAATTTCCATACTTCCTCCGGAGTGTGTTATTTATATCAAAAACCGTAGAATTGTACTTTCCTGGATCCATAGTACCACAAATCATTTGCTTAAACAGACTTCCAATAAATATTTTTTGAACCGAATCATTTCTTAACAGTTTTTCAATAATGTTTTGGATTCCTAACACTATTTCTGATACAGAAGATGAATTTATATCTTTTTCTCCCACTTGTAGAAACACTTTTGTTGGACAAAATTCAACTGCTCTTCCAAAAGATTGACTATAAATAAAGCTTTTTGTTGTAGTATCTTTGTCACTGAAAAATTTAACACAATAATCATTTGGCAACTTAAAATTCACAGAACCATTTGCTACACTGTTCCCTAATTCTGACACATGATTTTGACCAATTACCGCAATTCGTTCTGAATAAGTAATAGATTGGACAGGTGACTGAGGAGATGTAGGGGTTTCTACAGAGGAAGCTGTTGTAGGACCTGTTGGGAGAGTATAATTAATGGAGCTGTTGAAGGACTCAGGATGGGTACAGGATGGCTTGTAGCTGGTGTAATTGATGGAGCTGAAGCAGGCGGAATTGATGAAGCTGCATTCGGGATGGGTGCTGGAATTGACGGAGCTGATGCAGGACCTTGGACGGGTACAGGGTGCATTGTAATAGGGGAAATAGTGGAGGGAGCTGCTGGAAGACTTGGTTCGGATACAGGGTGAGGAATTGAGGGAGCTGCTGTTGGGATGGGTGTTGGAACTGTAGGGGAACTTACAGATGGAGCACTGGTTGCACTGGCCATTTTATGCCTAAAATGCATGAGGAGTTTACCCTGAATATTTTTCCCTTTGCCATTGCAACCAGTGCCCCAATAGGAGTCCGCAACATTATATATCAGTACCCTTTTGTTTGTGCTGAGCAGGTAATTTTTGAACTCAGCACATTGGTTGCAGACCAGTGAATACTGTTTGGTGTTGTGTTAGGTTAGAACTTAGAATAGGGTTAGTATCAGGCAGTATTCCTCCCCCGCCAGACGGGTGCAGACCAGTGAATACTGTTTGGTGTTGTGTTAGGTTAGGACTTAGAATAGGGTTAGTATCAGGCAGTATTCCTCCCCCGCCAGACGGGTGCAGACCAGTGAATACTGTTTGGTGTTGTGTTAGGTTAGAACTTAGAATAGGGTTAGTATCAGGCAGTATTCCTCCCCCGCCAGACGGGTGCTGCATGACCAGTGAATACTGTTTGGTGTTGTGTTAGGTTAGGTTAGGTTAGGAATGTTATTGTTTTTTTAAATGTTGCTAATTAAATTATAAATTCCTTTCTCTAAAATTTTTATTATGTTATTTTATTTTATGTATATAACTTTCATTTGGCTGTAATATTTTTTATATGAACAAAAGATTGACTAGGAATAATGATCGATCCAGTATCTTTTTAATTTTTCAGTTTTTTAAAAAATCTTTTTAAATTTTTTTTTATTTTTTAACTTTCGGTCATCTTTCGGTCCTTTGGTTTTAATATTTTTGTTTCAAAATTCAAATCATGACTCTACACTTAAGGAGGCCTCCACGTGGCTAGAGCTGGGAACATAAGGAAACTATGAATATTTTCAGTTATTACTAATTTAAAAGGTCTTTATTTATTAATTTGTCATGAATTATCAAAATTATCAAAATTCATATTTTCCTTATGTGTGTGCTAACGTCCTTAAAATGAAATTCTGTAAAGCATAACTGTACAATTGAGAATAGTAAAGGTTCAACGTATATACACATGCCCTGCCAGAGGGGGGTTGGTCAGACTAGCTGGGAACACAGGTGTTTAAACAAAAGGTGTTTATTATCAAGTTGACCAAGTGTCAACAGCTGTGTATATAGTGTATGTACACACACAGGGGTGCCTGTCTATCCCAGTACAAAACAACAGAGCTAGCTGAGGTGTGAATAATATTCTCACAATAATGTTACAATGCCAACTGTACAAGGATTCACATATGCAACATGCACATTTTATTTTTTTTTCAGACTTTTTTTTTTCATAGACCTGGATTCTAATAATTTCATTGTAATGGATACATGAAAATAATAATGAATGAATACTGAATTTAAAAATTAATTATTAAACATAGAAGAAAACATTTCAAAACAAACACCTTAATTAAAAATTAAATAAATAAACAAATTCATTCATTAGTTTATTTAATTTAATTACATGTTATAAATGATTGGAATTGAGAAAAATTACTTTATCCCTTGATTAATGGACTAGTTAAATTCATAAAAAAAACATTCAATTATAAATTTCACTGTAATGTCTTTCATTATAGATCTAATAATTACATTAACAGATTCATTCATTAATTGATTAAATTCAATTACATATTATAAATGATCGGAATTTATAAAAATGACTTTATTTCTTGATTAATGGACTAGTTAAATTCTTTTTAAAAAATTCAATTAAACATTGCACTGTAATGTCTTTCAACATGATAAATATTTCATACTTATATATAATACATACTTATATTCTTATATATAGGAATATATTCTTAAGGTTTCCTTACAAATAATTTTTTTTAAATTTATATTCATACATAATATAATATTCATATTGATCAAGATAGTAATTATTTCCACGGATTACTCGAAACGACTTCAGCGATCGCGAATTTAGATCGGGCGTGGTGTGCAGTATATCAAGACAAGAAGAAAACCCGTCGATTCTGAGGTAAAATTGGCTATAAAAATTTACGGATGTCAATATCATTCAATTAAACATCACCTTAGGCCTTATAGTACCCCATTACATTCAATTTTATGGGGTTTCCACCACTTTATTGGGGTTTCACCCCTCCTGTATGGGTATTCTCCAAAAATCGGGGGGTTTCGGGTTTTTCCAGTTACCGCTTCAATGGAGGTAAAGTGACAGATTGTGCCAATTATTCATTTTCTTGGTTTGAATATATCAGTTAGTGCCAATGAGTGATTCTTATTTGTAATTTAAGGTTACACTTTATCGTGTGTATGACGTAATACAGCAAGCAAACTCCGTATAATTATTTTCTTTTCGTTTCGTTTTACTTCTTAACAGCAAAGTTAAGACATATTTTTGCTTGACCCACTCATCTATACATGTTTCCCATTTTTTAAAGAATGTATAACAATAATAACTGCTAAATATGGTCCACGAAAAACTTACCCTCAGAATTAACAATATCAATTTCAAGAAAATGATTAGATTAAAAATAATATATCCAAAGTACCAAATTTTCGATGAAATTATTTTGACAACAAGAATATATTGATTAGCTCAATAAACAGTTCAATCAACTATACGAGGGGTTATCAAAAAGTTCGTGGACTGAGGCTATAAAATTAGTACTATGTAGTCTGTGCTTTCAAAATTTATATGGAGCATAAAACAACAGAAAATAAAGAAATGTTGAAAATTTTAGCCTGATACGTTCATTATTTGCCAAATTATTGCAAAATATAAACTACAATATATATGATCACCCGGCGCTGTCGTCGTTTATTTTCATGACGTCCGATAATGTCATTGTTTTTTCAATGTCTGCTTCTTATACCTCATACACTTTTTTGATGAGATTCCCTGGAGCTGAGTAAGGAATTAAACCCGCCTTGTTTATATGACTTTACAATGTCATGAACAGTGGCCTTCAATGAATATGATATTCCAAATGGATTAATACTTTGGGAGAGATCTGCACTTGATTGTGCCGGCATATTTTGCTTTTGGGAGTTCAATATCCACAACACATGATCAACGTCATTTTTTGAAGTGATTGAAATTTCAAACCTTTACTGCAAATCGACATTAACTTTGTTTTTTTCTCTCTGAATCTATTTTGACATTACAAGACAAGTACTCGGGATGCATATTATTTCTCTGTAGCCAGTTTCAACATATTTTAGGTCTATACCAGTTTTTTCAGGGGCAAAACTTTATAGAATGATAGAAACGGAAACCCCTCCCACCTTTTGACGTCATTTTCAAGGCCTAATTTGTTTGGACATTCCGTGAAAATTTACGATAAAATTTCATAGAACTTCCAGAATGAAGTGGAAATTTCATACTTTATGGAACAATTGCGTCCCGACACATACCTGAATTAACGGGATTTTTGGAATTCAAATGATCATATCAAAAGAGTTTTTCTCAATTACACATAGGTCGCAAAAACGTCGTGTTCGAGATTGCGCCGGCTGGACATACCATTGATTACAAAAATATTACTTACTTATTAAGAAATAAAATTTATGATTTATGGTTTATTTTTTAGATAGATAAAGATGATGCAAACTAGATATTTTAAAATTCATTGATGTGCCTAAAGCGGTTTTAATTCTATGACGCTAGTCCACAAACTTTTTGATAACCCCTCGTATAAAACCTATTTCTGATATTCATGTATTGAAAATACCTCTAAATACTTTGCACACATATGGGACCTTCTTAATAGTAATTTATGGACAGTATTCTCGCTCTCATTTAACTAAATAGGTAGGTAGAACATTCTGTCATTAAAATGATATTGTTGTACGGACCTGTGAGGGCTTGTCCTGAGACACAGTTAGATTATTGTAACTCTTAATAGGCAATCTTATATCTATGGTCTAAGATATTGCTATGATAAAGAGCATTGTAGCAAACGCTAATAATATAATGCCGCTTAATGATACAAATATCATTAAGCTTTGCAATGCAGTGCTTAATGTCATAAATCATTGCATTAATAGTTCACATCCTCATCCCCTTAATGATAAAATTCTTTCATTAAGCAGTGATTTAGCATTAGCGGTTGAAAATGTCAACCATTAATGCAATAATATATGGCGTTACATTTGCATTGCTTAATGATATTTGTATCATCAAGCGGTGTTATATCATTAGCGGTTGCTACAGAGCATGTTCTACGTATGAACAATTTCTAAAACTAGGTGAGTTATTGACAAACAAGTTTATTAAGCAAGAATATCAGCAGTCTTGTTTAAAATCATTTTGTAAGTTCTATGGTCAATATCATGACCTTGTCAGCAAATACAATTTATCTTTAAGTCAAATTCTGACTGACCTTTTGCATACTGATTGTTAGGCATTATTGACACTCTGAGTTGTCCACAGATTTTTTCCATTATTTCCCAATCATGACAAGGAGCACATGGAGGGTTTGACCGGTTTGCAGGGGATGCTCACTCCTCCATGACACCAGATCCCACCTCTGATGTTTTTAGGTCCATGTTTGCTCTGCTCCTATTTTGTAATGTTTTTAGACTTTTGAGCTTGAATATTGTTTGTTATCTCCACATTTTTCATTCTCTCCAAACACCAATACATAAAATTGTTCTCATAATTTGTACATGTATTGTTTTACTATTTATATAAGGATTTTATTTAATCTAGATTGCCACAGTGCAATGCATAGGAAGGACCATTCTACCATTCACACCAAGAATTTTAAACATAACAATAAACATCAGATTAAATCATTTTTTATTTCTGTCATTTCAGAAAAGACTGCAAAAGGAACTACAAGCTTTATTAAAAGATCCTCCAAACGGTGTGAAGGTGGATGCTCAAAGTATATACAAAAACCTCTCAGAGTAAGCTTACACCTATTCATTTTTTTTTCTTTTATTCTAATTTATGTATCGAACAAAATTTAATGATCATTAATTGTAAGTAAAAATATTATAAATACAAGTTTATATACAAATGTACATGTATATGTGGACTTTTTATGGTAATTTATAATTTTTGATTTCTATATTGGTTACATGTAATTTTAAAAGTATTATTGAAGCAAATTTATCATTGTAATACATGTATATTCATATAGTAATAATAGTACATGTACTTATTTTCATTGTGTAGATGGATTGTTGACTTGGATGGAGCTCCTGGCACATTGTATGAAGGAGAAAAATTTCAGCTTGCTTTTAAGTTTGGGTCAAGATATCCCTTTGACTCTCCACAAGTACATATTTTAATGTCTCACTATGCATAACATATCAATAAGATATTTCACCATGCTTGATGATGGTATTTACAATTAAAATACCTTAAAGAGATTTGTGAAATGAAACTTATACAGATATTTTTTGAGTTTTGAGACTGAACTGGTGGTTGGATATTACATATGTGAACTGATAGTCTGATACCTAAAAACAAAACATTTTTATTTCTTTTTAGGTTATGTTCATTGGAGGAAACATACCACTCCATCCACATGTGTACAGTAACGGCCATATATGTCTGTCCATCCTAACAGATGATTGGTCCCCAGCCCTCTCCGTTCAGTCTGTCTGCCTAAGTGTAGTCAGTATGTTATCTAGCTGTAAAGAAAAGGTAAGTACCAGTCTGTCTGTCTAAGTGTAGTCAGTATGTTATCTAGCTGTAAAGAAAAAGTGAGTACCAGTCTGTCTGCCTAAGTGTAGTCAGTATGTTATCTAGCTGTAAAGAAAAGGTAATTACCAATCTGTCTGTCTAAGTGTAGTCAGTATGTTATCTAGCTGTAAAGAAAAGGTAAGTACCAGTCTGTCTGTCTGAGTGTAGTCAGTATGTAATCTAGCTGTAAAGAAAAGGTAAGTATATTAGTCTGTCTGCCTAAGTGTAGTCAGTATGTTATCTAGCTGTAAAGAAAAGGCAAGTGCCTGTCTGTCTGCCTAAGTGTAGTCAGTATGTTATCTAGCTGTAAAGAAAAATGTTTCTAGCTAGAGGTCTGTCATGATTTTATTAGAAACATTTTATTAAAGCTGGCTACTGGTAATCTAGACCAAAACAAAAAAAATCCTGAAAACTTGCCCAAGAAGTAAAATTATTGGATTTTTTGGTGGGTTTTGTGGTTACCTTGATCTACTCTTAAGCCTTTGAACAGAAGTTTATTAGTTTGTAAGAACTATTAATTTTCTTTGCTTTTACAGAAAAGACCTCCAGATGACTCATTTTATGTTAAAACCTGTAGTAAAAATCCCAAGAAAACCAGATGGTGGTATCATGGTGAGTAAGCTAAAGAAAAAATATTGATGGTGTGTTTAAATTTTTAGCTCACCTGAGCCAAAGGCTCAAGTGAGCTTTTCTGATCACAATTTGTCCGTTGTCTGTCGTCGTCGTCGTTGTCGTCGTCGTTGTCGGCGTTGTCGTTGTCGTTGTAAACTTTTCACATTTTCATCTTCTTCTCAAGAACCACTTGGCCAATTTCAACCAAACTTGCCATAAAGTATCCTTAGGTGAAGGGGATTCAGGTTTGTTCAAATGAAGGGCCATGCCCTCTTTCAAGGGGGGATAATTAGGAATTAGTGAAAAAGTAATGGTGTATTTTAAAAATCTTCTTCTCAAGAACCACTTGGCCAAGAAAGATGAAACTCATAGTGAAGTACCCTCAGGTGGTGTAGATTCAAGTTTGTTCAAATCAAGACCCCAGGGGCAAGGGTGGGGCCGTAATGGATGAGTACATTTTACATAAGAATACACCAGAAAACCTTTAAAATTTAAAAATCTTCTTCCCCAGATCCCATAGGCAATAGAGCTGTGAGTAATTACATTAAATGTGCAAGTAACCTTATGTACTACACATCCAATTTTGTCTATTTTGTGGCCGTACGAAATGATACATATATCAACAGATTAGGTTTACCTTTATTTTTTTTTTTCGATCGGGCGCGGTGTACCAAATAAATGAAAACGAGGCACGTCAGCCATTTTTGATGTGGACGGCGACGAAGAACTGAAGTAAAGTGAAATTTAGTGTTAACACGGAACTGAAACAAAAGTATTCATTGCCGATTGTTGTTTTCATTCTGTAAGGTTTAATGAGTAAAGGATTTAGTTGAATAATTACAACATTGCGTATATTTGTTCATGCAGCATTAATTTGTTATTATGCAGTGTTTAGGCACAGCGATCATACTGCGTAGTTGAAGTCTCACGGAGAAAAGTCACACGGAGAAAAAAAGTCCATTTAGATACTGCTACAGTTTACTAGTGTTAAAGAAGATTGAGAAGATGATCTATTTTTAAAATTTACTTAGTTTAACGAAGCGTTAGTCATTACATAACGTAAATAGACGAATTTTACATTTTTTGTTTACATTTATAAGAGGTTCTCCAGTTGTCGGGGTAACGCTCCTTTTCACACTGTCTTTGTCCTTTGTAAGTTACTTTAATATTTTTAATTTTCAAATGTTATCGGACAATTTCGATCTGTACCTCAGTCCTGTATTGCCAGAGTATTGACTATTGGGTAACATCATATTACATGTAAATTATGAATATATTCATACAGATTTTATTACTAAGATATTGACCTATAAAGTTGGTAAGGTTATGGTGGGAAAACAGTGCATTACGCCGGTTGACCCTGGATATTCCCCACTAAGGGGAATAACTTTTCTAAATGTGATAGTCTTCTACAGAGACAACTCTTGCATATAGGTACACCTGTCATGACTCATCAGTACATGTTTATAAAGGATAACTTATTGTTAGTAAAAGTAGCAGTGCAAGTGTTTACTGAAGTTTGCAGAAAGGAAACTCCTACATAAATTGTGATTTTGTGTCAATCGCAGAGACGAGGAATACCACCTGCACAGGTTCCTGACAATTGGCTAAAATAAAGCTTAGTAGTGTGTGTAAAATGCTTTTAAAAAAAAAGACAACAGTAGAATAAAAAGACTACAGATCTACATGCAGTTCATTATTGTTTAATGGGCATTTATTATTAAAAAAAAAAAAAACAATAGGAAGGTGTTATTTTCATGCTTTATGATTTTACCACTCTGCCTTTTATATTGCACTTGATCTTTGTTTTATATTGTACTTGTTTTTTACATTTAAAGTGCTTTATGGTAATTACATAATTAGATAAGGTGCAAAATAAAAGTAGAATGATTATTATGTGGTTTATATAATTAATAGTCTGATTCAAGTTCTAGTGATGGGAAATCGGAAAAAAAGAATCAGTTATCGGTAATAATCGGCTGGGCATCATTGATAGATAATGAATTATAATGAAATTTTTAATTTAATAAAATAAATACAGAAAAGTTAAACTTATTCATAAATGTTTATTAATTTTTATTTTGATAATTGAAAGTTTGAAATAATATTTTGTTAACTTTAAACATTGATATATTGAAACAGAATGGGAATTAATATTTTTTAAAAATTGCATTCAATGGGTATATTACTGATATTAGTCCCAATCTTTCATTAGAATGACTAAATAGTATTTATTTCTTGGGATTACAAGGTTTAAAAGTAGTTATCCAGAAATATTTTAAAGACTTGTATTTTTCATTAATATGTTTTACGGTGTGACCGTTTAGGCGAGCGCACTTGTACCTTAAAAAATACACCTGATATGTTGATCTGCCACTTCAAACGTCAAGTCGCATGAGATATCTAGATTATTAGGTCACACGAGAGATCGTCAGGGTTAACGGAAACAGCCAAGTGTCTAGTTGAGACTAATAGTCCTAGTGCAATTTTTGTCGAAAGATATTGCAGAGTTATTTTTTGTTTCTTTTTAAGATTTCTACATACTGAAAGTCTTTTATGCCTTATGTTATTTATTTGAGCAAAGGGTATTGGGTAGCAAAGGATTTCTGGGAAGGTGTCACAACAAAATTTGCTTGACATATGTACAGATTTCATTCCGAATTTCCTCTGTTCTTATGCGTTAGTCTATTCAGCTCACTTCGCAACCTTTGCTGCGCTGGCTCTAATTACATTTACAGATAGTCTAGACTAAAAATGTTTTCTTTTGTTTAGTAAAACCTTGCACTGGCTTGCAGTATTGTCCATTTCCTGTTATTAGTCTGACCCCATATTCAATCTTGGCAGTATAAAATTTTATCCAAAATTTAGTGTTCATTTAAGGCCTTGATATTGTTTTAACCATTCTTGACCTAGAAGAGTTGATCATTTTTGACAGACATCAAGTATTCATAAAATGGTTTACTTAGCATTTAACAAGTTCTTTATATGTTTCTTAGCTTTAATTGTAACCCATATGGGACCTGTAAATTTTAGCACACTCTTTATTCTAGCTCCATATGTTCAAAAGTTAAGACCAAGATTAAAGTGTTGTATTTTTTTTTAGTAAAAAGTAGGTCAAATTCCAAGGTCAAGAGGTCAAATTTGGTGGTGTTCAAAGAAAGGTGTTGTCACAAGAAATACACCTTTGAAATGTGAAAGCCATAGTGGGTGAGGAGCCACTCAAAGGTTGTGGAGGCGAGGTTTAAGTTTTTGTGGACTCAAAAACTATATACTCCGAAAACTTACAGATTTATCATGATAAAAGTGATGTTATTCAAAGGAATTGATTTTATTTGAAAAGAAATTTGAAGGTACTGTAGATCACTAAATTTTCACGACACCTTATTTTCGTGAGATAGTCATTGACTCTTGATTAGCGAGACAAAATTTTTGTGAACTGTGGTCATTGCTCTATATGTTCTTAAGAAATACTATTATACGCGAGAATTAAATTTTCGCGAGAACACTGTCTCGCGTAATTACGCGAAAATAAAGTTCTCGCGAATAAAAAGTGATTTACAGTATTAAATGCTACCAAATCATAACACATAGAGGAATATTTAGAAGAAATGGCTGAATATTAAAAGGTTTTGACCAAATAGCAAATTTTACGAATCCTGACTTTGTAATTTGTGATAAGAGGTATGAAAAATAAAGATGCATGTGGTGGCATAACAGAAAAACTTGGAAATGGCTTAAAGGGTTGCTTTTATAATTTTAATTGCAGGTTAAATACAATACCTATGTACAAACAGTCCTCGATAAACATGATAAAAAAAAAGTTCTATAAAAATTTATGAAATACCACAATCTTTAGGAATGTAATTTGAATTATTGCACAAAAGCTGTGCCACTAAATGTTGTATACATTTATATGGTACATATAATTTCTGGAAATGTGTGACACATGTTCAAGGTAAGTCTTGTGTGAAAATGGTTTACAAATTGCATGTAACTTGCATCTCTCTTAAAAAGATTGATTGTATGTCATTTAACAACCCTCTGAATTTTTCACTCATATGAGACGCCACCACTTGCAGGTGGAGATCTACAAATTTTGTCCTATACTTGCACTCAGGACCATTGAGCAGTGAGGGATCTTTTTCATGCCAGCACTTACAGAGACACAGGACCTCTGTTTATATGGTCTTTTCCAAAGGACCAGTCTCCACATTCCACAGTGGGATTCAAACCAGCTAACTAAGGATAAACTCCTTAGTTTGTGTCTCTAGAGCAGACGCTCCTACCACTGGGCCACACGAGTGACCTCTTTAACTGAATGTTGTCATATGTTTTGGGTGTAATTTTGAATTTAACTTCAGGTTTTAAATTTTTTCAATTTTCTGCTTTCTTAAATTTGATTTGGCTACAAACTTAAAATAATTATATAATTTTAAAAGTATCTGCATTTTACAGTGATGGCAGCATTATTAATTTGAGAATGTGTGCTAGTATCAAGTGTAGGCTATGCTGATCTTTATTATGTAGTATAGATTATAACATTGTTATATTGTAGATCACAGAATGCCTAGGAAGAAGAGCTGGAAGAAAGCTGCGGTAAAGAAGAACGCATGTAAGGCAGATGTGGGTGACAAGTACCCCACAGATGTTGGCCACGTCCAACTGTCTGTGCCTCTGGGTGTAGGCCACGTCCTAACACCCATGACATCTGTACCGGCAGGGGTGATCTCTACCACCCCTGTGACAGTGGTCTCTGCGGCTCTCCCTGAGACCACTTTGACTCAAACTATGCCTCTGGCTCAAACTATGCCTCAAATGTTGCCTCTGGCTCAAACTATGCCTCAAATGTTGCCTCTGGCTCAAACTATGCCTCAAATGTTGCCTCTGGCTCAAACTATGCCTCAAATGTTGCCTCTGGCTCAAAAGTTGCCTCAAATGATTTATCGGAATTCCTCTCAGTTTCTTACTCAGAATATCTCTCAGATTACAACTCAGAATATTACTCCGTTTACAATGAACAATATACCAAATGAAACAACACATGCACTGCAAGGTAATTGTATGCATCAGAATTCAGATAATCTGGTGTTTGGATCTTTCCATCAGGGAAGCATGAGGTTTTCATCATTTTCAAGAGGTAATCAATGTACATGCAATTCACTTATGATGTTGTCAAATTCATATGAAAATTTTTCATTTACTAGTTCCTTTTTAGATCAAACTCTGCTCAAGGGAGATAATTTGTACAACACAGTTGTGAAGAATCTTCAGAGTGCTGGAAAACTGAAAAGTAGATTACTGATGTTTGATGAATTACCAATTCATATTGATTCTGGTGAAAATCACCACATGGTTGATAAGTTTGATACATTGTTTGGCTTAATAGTTACAGATGATAAGAGAAATCAAATTCAAACTCTACATGAATGTCTGCAACAAGCATTGGGGTTATCTAGGTATGTATTGATAATGATTGGCTCAATATGTTCTGCACTGTACAAAGATTCAGACAATGATTTTTATTTTTTTGACTCGCATTCTCATGGGGAAAATGGTTTGTCTGAATGTGATGGAAAGTCTCTGATGAGGCACAGTTGCTGCTTAGATGATTTGTTAGGATTTCTGTATGCAATGTATGAAAGTATGCACATTGAATTTGCAACTGAATTTGAAGTGATGCCTGTTGCCTTTCGTACACTTATTCATAGCTTCCCTAGTAATAATCAAAGTACACATAAATATTGTAGATTAGATCAGTTAACAACAACTGCTCTCACAAACAAACAATCTGCTGATACCAATACTGGTCACTTAAAAACGACAGCGATAAAGAAAGATAAAAAGGATTACATGAGAGAATATATGAGAAACAAGAGACAAGATCCAGAGTTCAAAGACAAGGAAAGGGACAGTATGAGAAACAAGAGACAAGATCCAGAGTTTAAAAGCAGGGAAAGGGACAGTAAGAGAAACAAGAGACAGGATCCAGAGTTTAAAGACAATGAAAGGGACTGTATGAGAAACAAACGACAAGATGCAGACTTTAAAGAAAAAGAGAGGGACAGTAAGAGAAACAAGAGACAAGATCCAGAGTTCAAAGACAAGGAAAGGGACAGTATGAGAAAAAAACGACAAGATGCAGAGTTTAAAGGAAAAGAGAGGGACAGTAAGAGAAACAAGAGACAAGATCCAGAGTTTAAAAGCAGGGAAAGGGACAGTAAGAGAAACAAGAGACAGGATCCAGAATTTAAAGACAACGAAAGGGACCGTATGAGAAAAAAACGACAACATGCAGAGTTTAAAGAAAAAGATAGGGACAGTAAGAGAAACAAGAGACAAGATACAGAGTTTAAAAGCAAGGAAAGGGACAGTAAGAGAAACAAGAGACAGGATCCAGAGTTTAAAGAAAAAGAGAGGGACAGTAAGAGAAAAAAGAGACAAGATCCAGAGTTTAAAGACAATGAAAGAGACCATATGAGAAACAAGAGACAAGATGCAGAGTTTAAAGGAAAAGAGAGGGACAGCAAGAGAAACAAGAGACAAGATCCAGAGTTTAAAAGCAGGGAAAGGGACAGTAAGAGAAACAAGAGACAGGATCCAGAGTTTAAAAGCAGGGAAAGGGACAGTAAGAGATACAAACGACAAGATGCAGAATTTAAAGACAAGGAAAGAGACAGTAAGAGATATAAAAGGCAAGAAGAAGAGTATAGGCATAATGAGCAAATAAGAGATTTAAAGAAGAAAAAAGAAATGAGACAAAATTCTAGCCAGTTAGAAAAAGAGAGATTGAAGATGAAAGAAAAGAGAAAAAATGAAGAGTATAGATCATCAGAAAATATTGCTGCAAAACAATCAAAAGCACACTCACGGGGGAATTTGGACTATATTGAAACTAAAAAACAAAGATACAGAAAAAGTAAATTTGGAGTTGATGCAATTGAGTGTGTTGACAATTTTCACAACAATGTAAGATTGGGTCCTGTGTTTGTATGCACATGTTGCCAACAGACATGGTTTCATGAAAGTGTTTC
The DNA here is from genome assembly GCF_032062105.1 of Saccostrea cuccullata. Taxonomy (NCBI): domain Eukaryota; kingdom Metazoa; phylum Mollusca; class Bivalvia; order Ostreida; family Ostreidae; genus Saccostrea; species Saccostrea cuccullata. The sequence continues at coordinate 489,518 of NW_026933001.1, forward strand.
AAATGTAGATAATGTTTTGTTGGATGCTGAAATCAAAAGGAAGTATTTTACTAATACAAAGTCTGTAAACGGGCAGGAATGGATATGCAACACATGCAATTCAAGTTTAAAAGAAAGTCGAACTCCAAAACTCTCTGTTGCAAATGGAATGATATGGATTCAAAAACCAAGTGAATTGAATCTGTTACCATTGGAAGAAAGACTTGTATCCTTAAGAATTCCCTTCATGCAGATAAGAGAATTACCAAGAGGAGGGCAGTATTCTGTAAAAGGAAATGTTGTAAATGTGCCAGTTGACATTCAACCAACAATCAATAGTCTTCCCAGGAGACTTGATGAAAATATTACAATACCAGTGAAGTTAAAAAGAAAACTATCTTTTCAGCACTCTTATTGTCATGAAAACATCCGACCTACAAAGGTTCTGATTGCTTTACATTGGTTATTGAAAAACAGTGAATATTATCAAAATTCAAACATAAACATAGATGACAACTGGTTCCATGAGGTCACCAATTCTGCTAATGAATTAATGAGAGAGTTTATAGAGGGTCACACCAATGAAGATTCAGCAATGCATGACCAATTAGATGAATCAGACTCTGATGAATTCTGTGAAGTTGATAGTGGTAAGGATGGAAATTGTGATACTCTACTAGAAAGTGACTCATATGACATGAATCAGATCTTCACATTTGCTCCAGGAGAGGGACAGCGTCCAATTAGTTTGTATCAAGATCAAATGGCAGAGTATTTGTCATTTCCAACAATATTTTGTGGTAAAGGAAGAGTAGAAAATGATCAGCGTCAAGTACCTGTTTCATATGCTGATATTGCCAAGTGGGAATTACGAAGTGTTGATAGACGTGCTGCACAGTCGGTACCAAATTTGTTTTTCAAACTGAAAAAGATTCAACTAAAACAGGTAACAGACAAATGCAATTTAGCCCTTAGGAAGTGCAAAACAAAGGGGAAAACCTTTACTGCAAATGAAATAAGAAATCCTGATCAAGTCAATGACATTGTTAGACACAATGAGGGATTTTATGTTTTCAAACAATTGAGAAATTCTCCTCCTTATCTTGAAACAAGGAAGAAAGATGTTTTTGCAATGATACGACAGCTTGGTCTACCAACTTGGTTTATGTCCTTTTCTGCTGCAGATACACGTTGGAATGATCTGATCAGAGCACTAGGAGTTTTAAACGATGACAAACAGTACACAGATTCTGAAATTGAGAGCATGACATGGACTGAAAAGTCAAAGTTAGTTCAGAAAGACCCAATTACATGTACAAGGTATTTTGATCATCGTTTTCGGACTTTTTTAAATACTGTGCTTAAGAGTGATCATCATCCTATTGGAAAGATACAGGACTTTTTCTATAGAGTTGAATTTCAACAAAGGGGATCACCACATGTTCACATGATTGTTTGGATTGAAAATGCTCCAAAATACTTAGAAAATGATAACAAGGAAATTGTTGCATTTGTTGACAGCTACTTGAAGTGTGAAAGGAATACAGAAGACAATTTGATAGAATTGCAAGTTCATAAACACTCACAAACATGCAAAAAAAAAAGGAAAGGCTGTTTGTAGATTTGGATTTCCACTTCCACCACTCCAAGCTACTATGATATTGGAACCTTTGGACAGTGACATTGAGAAATACAAGAAAATGCATAAGACTATGCAAGACAAAGTGAATGACTTTAAAAATGGATGTGACATAAGCTGCACTTTCCAAGACTTTTTGCAGAATGTACTACAACTATCTGAAGATGATTATATAAAATGCATCAGAAGTTCTTTGAGAACACCCAAGGTATTTTTAAAACGTAAACCCTGTGACTTGAGAGTGAATGCTTACAACAGTACTCTTCTTCATGCATGGGCAGCAAACATTGATATTCAGTATGTTTTGGATCCATATGCTTGTGCAATGTACATTGTCTCATACATAAGTAAATCCCAAAGGGGCATGAGTGATCTGCTGAGTAGAGCTGCAAAAGAAGCAAGAGAGGGCAATCTTGACATAAAGAGACAAGTTAGACACATTGGAAATCAATTTCTTAACAGTGTTGAAGTTGGAGCACAAGAAGCAGCGTATCTAGTTTTGCAAATGCCCCTTACAAAAGCATCAAGAGATGTAATGTTCATAAACACATCTCCAGTTGATGACCGTGTAATACTTGTCAAACCTGATTCAGAACTCGAAAAGTTGAATGCTAATTCCACAGACATAGAATGCAGTAACATAGTCAAAAGATATGCAAAACGTCCAAAACAACTTGAAAACTGGTGTTTAGCTGACTATGTGTCACAGTTAGATGTAGTTTTCCCAAAGGAAAGTATAACTGAGCTGTCTGAAATGGAAACAAATGATGATGAGAGGGACCAGTCAGAAAATGAAGATAGTGGAACTGATACTGAGGATGAATTTAAAGATGACAGCACATTAGTTGTGTTGAGAAATGGAATTAAAATTAAGCGAAGGAAAACACCAAGAGTTATAAGATATGTGCGTTATAGCTTGAAGACAAACCCAGAAAATTACTATAGAGAAAAACTAATGCTGTTCACTCCATGGCGAAATGAATGTTCTGATCTTCTGTGTGGACATCAGAGCTTTGAGCAGTCATTTAACCAGAAAAAATTTTTCTTAGCTCAGAAAATCAAACAGTATGAACACAATGCTGATATGCTTGAGCAGGCAGAACAGATGGTGCAGGATGATTTGACAGAAGCATATGATGAATTAGCTCCTGGTGCTCAACAAACTGATGCAGATGATGAATATGAAGGAAATGTTGATTCTGAAACATTTGTTCACTTTAATCCAGAAAGGCCAATTGAACAGAGAGAGTATGATATAGGAAGTGATGTTGGAATTCCATCAACAAGACAACTGAATGAGCAGAGTTCTGTTAGATTACCTGATGATGAGTATTTAAAGCTTGTAGCCAGTTTAAATTTGAAGCAACGTGAATTCTTCAATCATGTTATGCAATGGATCAAGTCTAAACAGGAACCTATTCATGCATATCTTTCAGGAGGTGCAGGAGTTGGGAAGTCAGTGTTAATCAGAGCACTTTATCAAGCTTTACATCGGTATTTATGTGCTAAGGAGGGTGAAAATCCAGATGATATACGAATTCTTCTTTGTGCATACACTGGTAAAGCTGCATTTAACATTGGTGGTCAAACAATTGCTTCTGCATTTCACCAGAAAATTAACCAAAGGCAGCAAAACATGCATTGTGATGAACTCAACACATTTAGAACTAAGTATAGAAATTTGTCAGTAGTCATCATAGATGAAATTTCAATGGTTGGCAATGCAAAGTTGGAATTTATCAATGACAGACTTCAGCTTCTTACTGGTTTGAAGAGGCCCTTTGGAGACATTAGTATTATTGCTGTTGGAGATTTCTTTCAGCTTAAACCAATCATGGATGGGTGGATTTTTCAAGATTTAAAACAAAATGCCCAAGCACTTGCATGTAATCTTTGGAAAGAAAACTTCACCTTATTTGAGTTAGATGAAGTAATGCGACAAAAGGATGATTTAGAATTTGCACAGCTTTTGAACCGTCTTCGTCACAATGAGATGACTTCTGAGGACTTGGATATAATTCACAGGTGCATCATTGCTGAAAATAGTCCAAATTATCCACACAATGCTCCCCATCTTTTCACAATGAATGCCAAAGTAGATGAATATAACAATAAACTTATAGAGCAACTTCCTGGTGAAAAAGTCATTGTGAAAGCTGTTGACAGTGTCCTCCAAGACCACAGTAAGTCTGTGAAAGACCGACTACTCAGATCATTGCAAAATCAAGATGATGTAAGCAAAACTGCAAATCTCATGACAAGACTAACTCTAGCCATTGGAATGATATATGATATTACAGTTAATATTGATGTTACTGATGGCTTGACAAATGGTTCATCATGTACTGTATTTCTTGTTGAAAACAGATTACCTGGTGTATCAAGGCCAAGTATAGTGTGGGTTAAGTTTTTAGATTCTGCAGTAGGAAGAATTGCTCGACAGAAATACCGACACCTTTACCATGATGATGTTATGGATGATTGGACACCGATATTTGACTGTCAGCGATCTTTTGTTTTTAATTCAACTACATATCAAAGAATACAGTTTCCTTTAAGACCAGCTGCTGGTAAGACAATTCATAAGGCTCAGGGCTGCACTGTTGATGAAATTGTAGTAGATTTGTCTCAGTCAAGGATAAGGAAAACACCACACATTCATTATGTAGCTCTCAGTAGAGTTAGATCTGTTGACAAATTGCATATTCTGAATTTCAATGAGCAAGCATTAACTATTGATGAAAAAGTTGTAGAAGAAATGGAAAGAATGAGGAAGGAAGCACCTCTAAAACTGTGTTATCTTCCATTGTACAAAACAGAGCAGAACAAACTAAAAATTATGTTTAATAATGCAAGATCTCTTCACAAACATTTCGATGAAATTAAAAATGAACCCAATGTTGTAGCATCAGATGTTATTGGTTTTTCAGAAACAAGATTAACCATCAATGATGAACAGAATTTTATGATGGAAGGTTACTTGACTCTGTTTAATCATGAAAAGAGAAGTGACAGCAATCGTCCACATCATGGAACAGCATTATACATTAAACAAGACCATTTGATGACATGTATCTCAAAATTCAGCAACACTTTGCTTGAATTCATCATAGCTTTAATAAATTTCAGAGACCTTGGAGAAGTGCAAATAGTTGTTTTATACAAGTTCCCAGCATGTTCTTTTAAAGAATTTGAACGTGAAGTTATGTTGCACTTAAAACCTTTTGTAGACACAGAGAAAAAATTGATAATTCTTGGAGATTTCAATTTTGATTTGTTTACAGGTCACAAAGAATTTCTGAACTTTATGAAGTTGAATTTAAATTGCACACAATTGGTAAAAAAGTTAACTCATGATTCAGGTTCACAACTTGATTTGATATTTACAAACTTCCCTCATTGTGAAACTGATGTGATAGAGGCATACTGGTCAGACCATAAAATGGTATACTGTACATATACATTGTAAATCTGATATAAGGGACGCATGAGAACTTATTTGGGGGAGATACGTCATCTTGTCCCCTCTCCCACCTACCAATGTGCCAGTGTCACTTGCTGACATTTGGTACATTGATTACTGTATACAGGGTTATATTCGCCCTGGCTGTTTTATTTTCAGCCTTTCACACAATTTTGTAACGTTTTAAATTCTCCCCAGTCACAGTTTTATTGAAGAAATCATACTGTGTCCTTTAAATTTACCCTGTTTTAAATTTGTCTATACCTTTAAGATGGATGACAGTGGGAAAAATAAATTGGGCGAATATTTCCCTGTATACAGTATCTTATAGGCACCAATTACTTGATGTAAAATCTTGTTTTTTTTAGGCATATGTATACTTTAAACTATTTTTATGCGTGAAATAGCCATCAAAACTTTGCAAACAACTCATTAATGATCACAAAACAATTGTACTAAACAGGAATCCTTCATTATGACTTTTTATTGTGGATTAATTTTCAACAGACAATTAATATATGTACAAAATAATTGAATGTTGCATGTTAAGGAAAATTCATGTACCATCAATGACCGAATCATTCATGTCAAAAATGATGATAATTGTACATATTATGTGTTAATCATTATTTATAAATTATGAATATACTTTATTGATGTTTGTGAGTTAGTTTTACCCTTACTATTTAGATTTTTTTTTTAATGATACATGAACATCATGTATTTTGAATATACATCAAATATTTTGAGATTACATGAATTATAAATGTTTACAAAGTTTAATTTAAAGAAATTAATGAGTTCTACTATATAATGATTAGAGTTGTACTTGTCTAGTAATATACACTTTGTTGCATCAAGTAATTGGTATCTTTGATATATGTTCAACACTGTATTCTATAGTTTTATGAAGTAAATTCACCGAATATAATCTGTTCATGAAAAATTGCTGTATAGAAATATTGTAAGTTTATTAATGTTACTGATCATGTGCCTTGTGTCATGTAGTCCCTGCAGAACAATACTGGAGTACATGAGAGTATAAACTCTTATAGTATATATGAATTTATATTTTTAACAGAGGAAATGTAATAACAATTTTAGTGACAATATTCTTATCAATGTAATTCAAGTCTTTATGTAATAATTACTTTATAATCAACTTCATGTATTTTAGATACCACAATTGCTGAGGCTTTAAACAGGCTTGGTGGTCAACAAATTATCCAATAAATGCAACTAAAAATGAAATACTATTACTTGCAAGTGTTTACACACTGAGTATTTAAAGCCATTATCTATGATTTTATACGAGCTCCCAGAAATTAGATTACTGATCATGACCATCCAGCATACTTATTGATTTTTGTTTAGAGTGACTTGTTTGTTTTGTAGCTGAATTAGAATTTAAATGATACATGAATTTTGAGAGCACAGCTCGTTTAGAGATTTTTTTTTGGATATATATCATTTACATTATTTTGTTTTGAAATAATGTTCATTGTATGTATGAAACTTTGTGTTGAAATATTTTGACTTGATTATTTATCTTTTCTGATTTTTTGTCTTAAAATGTTCATTGTATTTTTGTATTTCAAAACATTCAGAAACTGCTTTAAACATTTACTTTTACTAGCTTTAGTTACCTGTGTAGAATAGGAAACCAACCTGCATAATCAGAGAGAAACTGACAACTCATTCTAAGTTACTAGTATATTGCTGAATTCAGTTAACTCCATATTAATTGATATTTCATTTTCTCCAGCATTGAGATATTTAATATGTGACCACCATTATATTATCACTTATACCCAGGTAAGTTTGAAAAGAGGGGGTCAATGGACAGCCCGTAAAGGGAGGTAAACCTACCTCTTTATAACATTACAATTTTTCCTATAAAACAGAGGAAAAAAGGTGGATCACTATAATTTCTCATGACTGGTCTTTAAAATCAAAATTATTGAGTGCAAAAAGATCTTAATCATTCCATTTTTATATATAACCATCAAGTTTAGGTAATCTGATTCCTGCAGGTACTCTAAAGAAATGTTACTTATTAAAAATTCTTTAAAAATAATAGTTGATATTCAAAGTCAGAGTCTGTTGACCATCATATTATTATTCACTTTCAGTTGCAGTCTTTCCAATTTTCGCTTTCGTTATGTATAGGAAAGATTTACTATTAAGTGAACTTAAAAATAAATACAGTGTATTTCATATCTTTCAAATGATTACTTTGATGTATTGAACTTTACTCTAAACAAATGTTTGAACTGTTTACAAAGCATATATGTGTACATGTAATGTTATTGTCAGAAAGTTTTGCATTTCTGTCACAAAATTGTTGCAATATTGCACATTTGATACTTTGTGCATATATATCTGTTGAAGTCATATGAAATTTAGATAGTTGATTGTTATTAATGCTTCTTAGTTTTTTTTATATTCTCTACTAATTCTCTGATAAATTTTCACCAAATCTGTTGAATTTTGTATAGAAATAAAAGTTTAAATCTTATTCACATTTTCTGTTTTTATTATAACTTTCATAGCTAATGTTACATCCGCCCAAAAAGGAGAGAAATGTTTTTGTTCAGTAAAAGCATATTACACTTCAGAGTTGACAGTACAGGTGCTATATTCTGCAGAAATACTGAGATTGACCTCTTTATGACTAAATTGATAATGAGGTAGGCATTAAGCACTGGTTGAAAAGAAAGCCATTCTTGGCAATTTTATGCTTAGATCAAGCCCAATTGCAGTAAATGAATAAAAAGAGGAAGTCCCTACTCTAACATCTACATGCATAATTCTTGCAGGTAAAGGTCTTTCACTCAGGTGATTCTTCGTATTCAGAATTGTATGAAAAGCTTTAATTTAAATGTATCAACTATATTTCTTTACTTAATTTTGTATTTTTCAAAAATATATTTTTTTGATCAGTTACACCATATATGGCTTTAATCATGTGATAATTGTTTTTCAGATGACAATGTCTGATACAGTAATTCAAAAATGGAAAAAACAGCAATAATCATTTGTGAAAGAAGAATAAATGGATATCACCTGACACAGTTTAATTTCTCTGATAGTAAAGTAATTTGTTTTGTTAAGAAAATAATTGTATAGCCTGCACAACATCACCATTTGCTCCTTTTTAGCTCACCTGAGCCGAAGGCTCAAGTGAGCTTTTCTGATCAAAATTTGTCCGTCGTCTGTCGTTGTCGTTGGCGTTGTTGGCGTCGTTGTCGTTGTCGTAAACTTTTCACATTTTCATCTTCTTCTCAAGAACCACTTGGCCAATTTCAACCAAACTTGGCACAAAGTATCCCTGGGTGAAGGGGATTCAAGATTGTTCAAATGAAGGGCCACGCCCTCTTCCAAGGGGAGATAATTATGAATTAGTGAAAAATTAATAGCATTTTTAAAAAATCTTCTTCTCAAGAACCACTGGGCCAGGAAAGATGAAACTCATGTGGAATCATCCTCAGGTAGTGTAGATTCAAATTTGTTCAAATCATGACCCCCGGGGCTAGGGTGGGGCCAAAATGGCCGACCAAAGTTTTACATGGGAATATATAGGAAAATTCTTTAAAAATCTTCTTCTTAAGAACCACTGGGCCAGGAAAGATGAAACTCATGTGGAATCATCCTCAGGTAGTGTAGATTCAAGTTTGTTCAAATCATGACCCCCGGGGTTAGGGTGGGGCCAAAATGGCCAACCAAAGTTTTACATAGGAATATATAGGAAAAATCTTTAAAAATCTTCTTAAGAACCACTGGGCCAGGAAAAATGAAACTCATGAAGGATCATCCTCAGGTAGTGTAGATTCAAATTTGTTCAAATCATGACCCCTGGGGCTAGGGTAGGGCCAAAATGGCCGACCAAAGTTTTACATAGGAATATATAGGAAAAATCTTTTAAAAATCTTCTTCTCAAGAACCACTGGAATTGGAAAAATGAAACTCATGTGGAATCATCCTCAGGTAGTGTAGATTCAAGTTTGGTCAAATCATGACCCCCGGGGCTAGGGTGGGGCCAAAATGGCTAACCAAAGTTTTACATAGGAATATTTAAGAAAAATCTTTTAAAAAAATCTTCTTCTTAAGAATCATTGAGAAAGGAAATATGAAACTTAAATGAAATTATCCTCAGGTAGTGTAGATTCAAGTTTGTTCAAATCATGACCCCTGGGGCTAGGGTGGGGCCAAAATGGCTGACCAAAGTTTTGCATAGGAATGTATAGAAAATTTTGTTAAAAAATCTTCTTCTCAAGAACCTTTGGGCCAGGAAAGACGAAACTTATGTGGAATCATCCTCAGTTAGTGAAGATTCAAGCTTGTTCAAATCATTACCTCTGGGGCTAGTTTTGGGCCCAAAATGGCTGACCAAAGTTGTACACAAGGATATATAGGGAAACCTTTCAAAATCTTTTCAAGTACTTCAAAGCCATGATTAGTGATATTTTTCTATTTATATGGAATCATCCTCAGGTAGTGTAGATTGTACATTGTTCAAATCATGACACCCAGGAGGGTTAAAATTCAAGCCCCCCCCCCCCCTCCCCCAGTAAACTTTCAGTTTTGATCTGATATGTGCTTTTTCCTAGTAGATGTGCTCAGGTGAGCGATGTGGCCCTTGGGCCTCTTGTTTAAAGATATTTCTGTGACTCTGTAAATGTAGAGATAAGACACACATTCCATTCTTTTTAATGAGGCCTGGTAGTTCATTCAATTTAAATACTAGTACATGTATTTCTTAACATCTGAAAAGGGGAAAAAAATTCCTCTTTCATGTCAAATGTTGTTAGAATTCTACAGTTGGTAGCTTAATTTAATGCGTTCAGCTATAGTTGAACATTCTTATCTTGAACACTGATATGTTGAATTAATTCTGGGAAATTGTTGAAGTGAGTCAACCATGCCAACCTTGTTATGAAAATGAATTTCAACCTCAATATCTCAAATTTTGGATATCTTTGTTATCATATAATCCTGCCAAGCTTGAAATATGTAGGTTGAAATGTATTTTATGCCATTGTCCTGTCTCTGTACTATTTCAGCATTTTCAACGAAAAATATGACTGTAAATATTGATACATTTTCTGAACAATGGTGAAAGTCATATATTGAGATGATATAAGTTTTCATCTGACAGCAAATGAATTACATGTACATCTAGGGGAGATAAATCATTTTGAATTTTTTTAGTAGAACAAAATTGAGTTTTAATAGAAATTATTTATTATATCTTCTTTTTCTGAAAAATTCTGTATTCGTAAACTTTGTTTAAAAAATTCATTCATAAAATTTGTTTTGATGAAGGCGCTTGATTTGGTGCTGTTATGTTAAGCTGTTATCCATCCAATGGCTTGATAGGCTTGTCATTGCTTAACTTGGCTGAACCTGAGTAAAACTTCACCAGATTGCTAGAAAAGCCATTACTGTATAATGCATATGAAGAACATGTGTACATGTTTTATAATATCGAGGTCAAAATACATGTACCATTAATCTGTTATTGCTTTAGCAATGGTTTTTAATTAGGCCATAAAAAATTTCTTGGTTCTCAGGACCTCCCTCATCTCTTCCAAGGGTGCCTCATTGACCCTTTTTATTGCTAAATCAATAAAATAAAAGCAACAAATCACTTTCCTCATCATTTTTTTGAGGTTTTGTACAATGTAAAAAACTGTCTCTTCATGTTAAATTTTTTTTTAAAAAATGCTTCCCTCCATCATATTTCTTGAAAAAAAGGCCTGAGAACCAAGGAATTAAATTTGCATGGCCTTTATTGTAGAACAAAACATATCTCTCTTGAAAACTGGTGTTAATCTGCTTTGTTAAAATGTTAAATATATAAATTATATTCCTTTGAGAATTATGAAATGCATCATATTATAGAAATTGACTATTTTTAAGCATTTATATATAATGTATTTTGTACCTGTGCATTGTTTTGTTATGAAATAATTGTTTTTGCTGCATAGTGAGGTGTAGATTTTAAAAATTATTTTATTTCATTTTTTTTTTTAAATATTATATCATTGCAAAACAAATTGAAATCTTGACTGCTCCATTTCAGTTTAGTTTTTTAAAGGGATTTTCCCTTAGTGTTGTCCTACAAAAGTGTCATATTTCAATAACAACTGTATTTTTTAATGGAATTTTATAAATATGACTTTTCACTAGTTTTAATTTATGCGTAGAAGGATTTGTGTAAATTGTACATGAATGTTTGGCAGTTGTGAAAGTTTGTAGTCAAGCTTTTAGGAAAAGCTGTTAAAACATACATTACAATGATAGTTTTAGTTTTTGCCAATATGTTTATATAGGTTGCTGATGAGAATTAATTTGCAAGGAGGAAATATAAACAAAATCCTCCTTTATCCTTTCATGGACTTGGAATCTCTTATTTTTAGAAATGAATGGGACAATTTTACATGAGGAATTAAAACTCTGCATATAAGTATTTAATACATTGTAAATCATGCTGCAATACTTATATTTCAAAAGGACAAAATTTAAAACTACTTGGTAAGCATTTGATGAAACTGAATCATTTCAAATCCAGTATCAAATGTAAAATCCTGACATTAATTTTTAAAATGTTACTTTAATACGAACAGGAATATAATGTATTTCAACTTTTGTTAGTCACCTTAACAGCTAAATTAAATGCGAGATAACAAAAGTCTTGACTGTAGTGACTTCTAATGATTTGTTAAATGTTTATATTTTCCAAAATAAATAAAATGTCTTTCATTATATGTATGTTTTATTTAAGTTTTTGGAATTCAGGATTGAAGAGGCTGACAGTAAAATCCATCGTGTAAAAGGGTGAACACTGTAATGCCTACATGAGTAACTACGCCAGACTGTGTTTTCCCTTTATTTCAAAGTAAAGGGTTAAAGATCAATTGTTACAGGCTATGGGTTGATGTTTATGAACACAGTATCAGTCAACCTTAAAACAATTCTTAGCTGGATCTTGGGGAAAACAGTTAGCTCGACTAAGAATTGATATTAAATTGATCTCGATACAATCCACATTGAAGTATTAAAATTTTCCATCCATAAATGGATCATATGGGTCTTTCCTATTGAATATTAACTATTTACTTATCATCTGAATGGTGGTCATTTCAAAGGGCCCCGCTTTCATCAAGGAACATGAAAATATTTGATAGCTAAAAGGCTTTATTTTAAGGAGGAACATTTGTGTACTGTAGTTGAATCCACACTTTTCAAAAGTTATGTCCCTTGGTTGCCATCTTTGGGGAAAAACCCACAGAATCCTCACAGTAGCCTTTTAATATACGGTAGTTTTTTGGTTTGTAACTTTGTCATCTGACTGGAAAAATTATGTGCATCTTGTATAATGATTGCCCCAAAATGGGATTACACATACATGTATATCGAAAGAAAAATATTGAACACGGTGGATTTATCAGAGCACACCCAAATGTTTAGTACTGTAGCATAAAGACGAGAAATGTCATTGCTTTCCCTTTTGGTTGACCCCACAAAGGGACTTAACTATTTAAGGAATGTGTTGTTTGAGGCTAAAAGCAGTGTTTGAATAATCGGAAACGCACAAATTCTGTAATGGCGAAAAGATTTGCACATATTGACGCCCTGCTGGACGTGTTAAATTTTTCCATAAATTAAAATTCAGATATTTGATAAAACTCTCTCAAATCAACTAATTATTACTGGTTGCAAAGTGTAGCAAGCAAACAGGTAGAATTCATCAGCCTATACATTTGGGATTGAGTATATAGTGAGCTGGCCCCATGCACATTATTGTTCAAAAACTTACTTATAAACCAGAAGTCTCTGTCGATACTGAAGCTCTACTGGTTTGTACTTATAGCATAGGAAGAGAAAAGTACTTAAGCAGTTGGAAGTTGAAACTTTTCAACAGCAATAAATAGAAAAATGATCCTTGATTAAGTCTCTTTATGTTCTTAGTGTAGTCTACTTGCATGCCACATTATATTATAATCAGTATGAGACTAAAACTGTATTTGGAGTAGCATTTTATAGTATTTAACAAAATTATTTTTAGTAACCATGGCAACACCATTCATTAAAGTGAAAAACTGATACACAGAATTATGTACCTTAGTGTAGTCTACTTGTGTGCCAAGTTATATTGAAATCAGACCAAAACTGTAGGAGGTGTAGCATTTTGAAAGAATTTCACAGAAATTTCTATTTTTAGTAACCATGGCAACACAATTCATCAAAATCAAAAACCGATATATAGAATTATGTATCTTAGTGTAGTCTACTTGTGTACCAAGTTATATTGAAATCAGACCAAAACTGTAACTCTAGCATTTTGAAAGAATTTCACAGAAATTTCTATTTTTAGTAACCACGGCAACACCGTTCATTGAAATCAAAAACCGATATATAGAATTATGTATCTTAGTGTAGTCTACTTGTGTGCCAAGTTATATTGAAATCAGACCAAAATTGTAGGAGGAGTAGCATTTTAAAGGAATTTCACAGAAAATTCTATTTTTAGTAACCATGGCAACAATGTTCATCGAAATCAAAAACCCATACACAGAATTATGTATCTTAGTGTAGTCTTTTGTGTGCCAAGTTATATTGAAATCAAAAAAAACTGTAGGAGAGGCATTTTGAAAGAATTTCACAGAAATTCCTATTGTTAGTAACCAAGGCAACACCGTTTATCGAAATCAAAAACCGATACACAGAATTATGTATTTTAGTGTAACAACTTGTGTGCCAAGTTATTTGAAATCAGACCAATATATGTAGGAGGAGTACATTTTGAAAAATTGTTTACAGACAGACAGTCTGACATTTTGCTAGAATTCAAGTAACTATGATTTTGACATTGCATGTAAAAAATGTTTTTTTCACAGCTAATACATTGCAATAACATTTCACAAGCAATCAGCCCTGCATGTCTAGCTAATTTTATAGCGAGTTTCAAACTAGGGACATAAAATAAATACTCTCTGAAATATAATCTAAAAAATTATTTTTAGAAAAGTTTCTGTATGACGAAATGAAATATGATATATCTGACACTTAATAATTACAAAAGAGGACTTTGTATATGTTGTAATTCACATTTTATTTGTGAATTTATAACACATATTCAGGAAACTCAAATGCAACGTCTTTTCCTGTAAGTTTCTTGTACACAGCTGTGAAAGTATCCACCTGAAAACAAATAATATTTAACTCTCAGTCATGTATCCAATAAAACATTATATTCTTCTATTATTTAAACAATTTTAATAATGAACTATCAACAATAATGAATCCATATAACACAGTGCAGTGTTCCCTTTCTCAAAATATTAACTTTGTCTGACAAAATAGAACTATTGGATCTCTCAATAACAGTTCAAAACTGAAACAAGAGACCCCCCCCCCAACCCACCTGACTTAGATATTCATATGAAAATCTGTATAGCCAATTAATCTCAGTAGTACAACTTATGCAAATAAAATGGTTGGAAACTGTGGACAGACAGACAGCAGGAAAGCAATACGCCCTCCCTTCTTTGAAAGGGGCAAAATAAACTACGTACTACAAATGTTACATTATATAGAACAGCATGTTTCTGTTTTAAAGATAAATACAGCAAAACTCGTTTAGTACGAACACGGATATTGCGAATTTAGGGATATAACGAAGTCATCTTGGATCCCCAGCTATATAAATTTAATGAATTTCTTATACAGTTGTAACGAATTACAAATATAGCGAAGTTATTTCATAGGTCCCAGTGACTTTGTTATAACCGAGTTTTGCTGTAGTAGTGATTTAAAACATTTCAGTACATGCTGCTTTAGAGGAAAAAGTTCTCTATACTTTAAGGATATGACCATGTACATTATGACCCACACTGACCTTGTGTTCAATATTTGTCTGTTGGTTCTTGTCCAAGTGCACCTTAATCAGTCGTGATCCGTCTAACTTAATTCTGATTCTCTTGCCAACAATTTCAGCTGGGAAAGCTAGATCTTCCAGGATGGCATCATGGACTGCAGTTAGTGTACGACTGAAAAAAAAGGTATATCTCATAAATTCAATGTGCATTTAGTTAAACAGTGCTTGTGGCAGCAAAATGATTATCAAATTTTATACTTATATATGCATTGAAGAAGTCATAATGCAAGCAAACCACACCCGTAAAAAAAGACCTTATGTCTACTTTCTATTGGACATTAATTGATCATATGCAACACTCCTCCAACAAATCAATGAAAGTTGTTGAATTGCTAAACTTTTCTTGTTCACTTGTTCAGTTTTTTAATATCAGAATTTATTTTTGCAAGAAGTGCTTTTCTGAAGATCAGATTGTTTTGATTCTTTATATGTAGCTTAAACATTTGCAGATTTTTTTTTATACAGTATAAACAAATTTTGTGAGATAAGGCAACGATCTAAAATCATACCCAAAGGTCTATTTCAAAACAATTTTGCCCAACTTTAAACCTTTGGATTGATAGGTAACTTATTCAATAGACTAATTCCATCCAAAGCACTGTCAATTTTTTTCTCAACAATAAGACATTGATTTCTTTAGTACAGAACTGGATTGTTTGTTTGTGGGTAGATATGCGTACGATCTAGGTCTCTTCTGCTTGTTCTTCCTCCTCGTCTTCCTGGTAGGTTTAGGGAGGATTCTCCTCTACAAAACACAGCATTCACCAATCAGAGCCAACAAATAAAACCTTACGAAAGCTTAACTTACAAACTACGCACAATACTTATGCAGTTTTTCAATACTGATGTCAATGGGCTTATAAGCATTCTTCTACAAAGTCCAAGTCATATGCAATATCTCTGCAGAAAGTTTAAGTAAAGTAGATTATTTATTGCTACATATATTTCATATACTTCACAAGACACACTATTTACATCAGCAGGTGTGCAACTGAATTCTACAAGTGTGCTTGTTTAATGTAAAGCTTTTATCTAACAACCATGGTCAAAATTTGTGTCAAATAAAATTACACAAGATTTCTCTCTTTTTTTGTTGTTGTTTTCAAAGATTGGAGTTAATTCTCCAGATAGGCCTTTGTCTTAGATTGGATCTGTAAATTATTATTTGTCTTTTTTATCCAATAAGAAAAATGCCAACCAACCTGTGCAATAAATACTACATGTTTTCCACTGAACTTCTTTTCCAGCTCTCTGACCAGTCTTGTCTGGATTTTCTGGTAAGCTCGGAGTTGTGGAACCGGTACAAAGATCATGATAGCCTTCTTGCCTTGGACATCAATTTCCTGACAGAGGAGACAGTTTGAATAACAAAATAATACTAATCACTAAATCAGCAGTTAGTTATGATAGTTCAGTATCATTAACATAAATTCAAGTCCAGTAATTTGAGCAAAGCTTTAAACACTGAGAATGTTGGAGTAACAAGAGGCCCATGGGCCACATCGCTCACCTGAGAAGCTTTGACCATGCTACTCTTAACCAGATTTTTTCCCCCCCTTGTAATAACAATATTGTGACCCCATTGTATCCACACGTCATAATTTAAAATCTACACTACCCCAGAATGCTTCCACAAAAGTTTCAGCTTTCCTGGCCAAGTAGTTCTTGAGAGGAAGATTTAAAAAAAAATTCCTATATATTTCTATGTAAAACTTCCCTATTTTGGGGATGCCCAAACCCCGTGGGTCATGATTTGAACAATTTAGAATCTACTCTACCCCAGGATGCTTCCACATAAGTTTCAGCTTGTGTGCCCAATGGTTTATAGAAGAAGATTTTCAAAGATTTTTCCTATATATTTCTATGTAAAAATTTGATTCCCTACTGTGGCCCCACCCAACCCCTGGGGGTCATGATTTGAACAAAAAAATCTAAATTTTTCCACATAAGTTTCAGCTTTTCTGGCCCAGTGGTTCTTGTGAAGAAGATTTTTTAAAGACCCCGCCCTATTTTTGTCTTTTCTTGATTATCTCCCCTTGTGAGAGGACCTGGCTCTTCATTTTAACAATTCAAACCACCCCCCCCCTCCCAAAGATGCTTTGTACCAAGTTTGTTTAAAATCGGCCCAGTGGTTCTTGAGAAGAAGTCAAAAATGTGAAAGGTTTACAGACGGAAGGACGGACGACGGAAAATAAAATGTGATCAGAAAAGCTCACTTGAGCCTTTGGCTCAGGTAAGCTAAAAAACAAAGTTTGAAACTTAAAACAGATATAAATTCTGTACCTTAGCTCCTGTTATGTACAGCTCTCTGAGCTGTGCCTTAAGGTCACTGTTCATCTCAAGCTCCAGAAGAGCCTGAAAATTTCATAAACAATCATGTTAACAATATCATAAATTAAATACAATATTTTTCAATGCATGGGGTTAGAAGAACAGACATTTCTCCGTTTTCAGGGCCTAAGAAATATTACTCTGTAAGATTTTTTTTCTGGTGAGAATTTTCAACAATAAATAAAGCAAACAAGCAACTACAAGCACTCTGCAACATTTTGAAGAGAAGTACAAAATTATAATAGATTTCTTTTTACTACAGGCCCTTCATCATTTGGTTCAGGTTGTATACACTTCTACAGGTTGGGACCAATCGCCCAAATGGGATATGATTGTCCGTTTTCAACAAAGCACTGTCCAAATTTTTTTTCAGTGCAAAAATTGAAATATTTTATTTTGGTACAAAACTGCTGTGTATTCAAATCACTTAAAATGGATAACTTTAGGTCTTTTCTGCAACCCTTCCTCCTTGTCTGATCCAAGAAGTTAAGGAACTTAGGAGAGGATTCTAAACACTGGGCATACAAAACACAGTATTCAACAATTACTCTTGTGTACAAAATTAGAGGGCTCAAAACCTTACAGAAACTACAATACTTTAGTTTTTAATATTGATGTCAATGAGCTTATGAGAATGTTATCAGTTTAAGTAATGCAAATCTCACATGCAATATTTCTTAATATTAAGTTTAATTCAACAGCAATATTATTGCTATTAATTAACCCCACATGGCATATACACATTTCTATGCGTGTAGGTGAACAACATGTATGTGTAAACAAATATTTATAACTGTTAATACTGCAGATATCAAGGACTTCAAGTTCATTATAATAAGATTTTTCTTTTTTTTAACCTGGTGCTTTCAAAATATAGGTCATATCCAGCATAGGCCTTTGTCTTATATTGGATTTATAAATTTGTCTTTTTTAAAAAACTTTTTTTAGGGCTTATAGTTCATTGGGAAAAAAAATTTTTTTCAGATCCAGCATAAGAAAAATCCAACCAACCTGTGCAATAAATACACGTGTTTTCCATGCAAATTTGGTTTAGCTCTCTTATAGTCTTGAATGAAAATTTAGGTCAGATCCAGCATCCGAAGCAAGTCTGGTAGTGTCCATCCCTAGATACATCATCCATAATAGCCTTCTTGCCTTGGACATCAATTTCCTGACAGAGGAGACAGTTTGAATAACAAAACACTAATCACTAAATTAGCTGCTAGTTATAATAGTTTTGTCACAATATATACTGTAGATTCCGAAATATATGCATGGAATTAATTATTCCATAATTTCGCGAGAAGCACAATGCACGAAATAAAATAAAATTTTATTTTTATGGTGCTGAAAATCTGTTAAATCTCTTGATCAATCATCCATCCAAGAATTATTATTTTTGAGATTTGACTTTGAAGAACCCTTTCACGAAAATATGTACGATTGAAAATAAGGAATCTACAGTACTTAAATCCAAGTCAATTGAGCTAAGCGTTAAATTAAAGGGGAGTTTAAATACTGAGAATGTTAGAGTAAAAAAAATAAGTAAATAAAATAGTAGTAAAGAATAGAGACAAATATTAGTTATTACTGTACCTTGGCTCCTGTTATGTACAGCTCTCTGAGCTGTGCCTTAAGGTCACTGTTCATCTCAAGCTCCAGAAGAGCCTGAAAATTCAATAAACAATCATCATCACAATATCATGAATAACACAATTATTTTCAATGCATGGGGTGAGCAGAACAGACATTTCACCATGCAAGTTTGGTTTGGGTAGGGCTTATATTTTTGGGAATGGTGAAAATTTTCAACAATAACGCCAAACAACGCTGGGGGTATACTACAAGCACTCTGCAACATTTTGAAGAGAAGTTCAAAATTAATTTTTTGATTTAAATTTATAGCCCATTTGCAATTATATCCATCACTTGGATCAGGTTGTATAATATTCTATATTAAAAATGCAGAACACCTATAATTTTTTTCCACAAGTATCTTTGTTTTCAATTACACTCACCTGAGAAATTGATGACTCAAACTCATCTGGCTTTTCGCCTTGCGGCTTCACAATTTTAGCGCTCGCCGAGTACATCTAAAATGAAAATGGTTTCATTATTTTCTATTGAGGAAATAAATCACATCAGATGCTGGAACTCATTCTATAATCACTTGCACAAGATTTATTTATGTATTTCCCCCTTAGGTAATGGTTCCCTAAAACTTGCTAATGATAAACATGAGTTAAATCTAGGTACTAATACTATAATTTTGTGTTTGGAAGCAGTTCAAAATGACATCCAAAAACTTGTAATGCCTCAGGTCCCCAACCATCTTTTGTTCCAAATTTCCCTCAAACATCAAATTTATGCTCTTGTTCAACTTTCAGCAAGGAATAGTGTCACAAAATAGTTTTTACAAACCACGTTTGGTTTTCATTTCTATGTAAACAAGGTACTACACCAGGAACATATGTACAAGCCCATCACCAAAGTCATAAAATGTTCCTCCAAAGTTCAAATAGAGATGAGATAAGAGACATTCTTCAATTCTTACATTACATATGAAAATGTCTTACATTGTAAACAAAACCATAGGACAATGTATGTTAGAGTAAATTCGTGACAAGATCCACCATCCAACACAATCTCCCTCAAATCAAGCCTAAAAACCATCATCATACATGATTTTAACCTTTATGGATATGGTAACACCAAGGACTATATAATTCTAAAGTTTAATGAAGAATCCTTCAGTATATCTTGAACTGTTTAAAGTTTTATTAACGAATACCGTTGTAATCGCACCTTGTCAATGGCGGCGACGGAAGAAAGGATTATTCCGGACAGAATTTCTGGTTTTCTCTGTTTCGTGCCTATGTTGATTTCCTATGTTAGGTGTTAGATAACTCTTACGAAGAGTTAAAAGAAACGTATTGGCAAAAATGTAAAATATACGTGAAAATTGATACCATGAAGATAACTTGACTTACAAATTAAAATGAATTATTGGTTATAACAAGAAATAATCGGTCATTTACACTGAAAATTCATTTGACTGGGTCCAGTGGGAGACTCCCTTATCATGGCGGCTGATGACGTACTTGCGTCATCACAGATGCAGATGCTGTGCCTGTGGCACTAAACTGTTGCACTGCTAAATGAGAGTCACAGTGTAACTCATTCCGATATCCTAAAATGCCACAGTGTCTAGCAAAATTTTGCACTGTAGTCAGAGGGAATGGAATATCTACCTTTAGCATTCCTGATCCAAAAAAGAATTATGAACTTTGTGCAAAATGGATTCAGAACCTTGGGAATGCAAAATTAAATCCCAAAACTTTTGTTTTTTCAAAAGATAAAATTGTATGTGAACGACATTTTAAGGAAGATTGCATCAAAGAGGATATAAGGGTAGGTACATATTTTTTTTAGTTGTTTGAGGTTTTAACATTATTAATAATTCGATCTGTATAATCAACAATTGATTCTAGGCCTAAAAGATATACAAATATGAAATCTATTACCCATGCATGGGTATTATTACATTTTTTATTTTATTTTCTATTTTTTTGAGTTTCCTGCTGTGAACATGGTATTCACAGCAGACTAAAAATAAAAACTAACACTAGTATGTACTGCTGCTTATATTTTTTTGTGAAATTAATATAATTTTATTATTTTTTAAAGGCTAAGATAATGGGATACACACCACACAGAAAGCAATTAAAAGAGGATGCAGTACCTACAATATTTGATGACAGCAAGCCTAAGAAAAGAAGACAAATAAGCTTAAAAAGATCTGAGAAAAAGAAGAAACAAGAGGTAATTCTATGGGTCATTTACAACATCCTCAGACTTGTGTATATATTATAAACAGCAATTTACTCACAAAAATTAATATGTATAATATTGACTGTGAGTAGAGAATTGATAATTAAAGTTCATTACTTTTTTTTTTTTTCATTTTACAGATAATTAGAAGTGTTATGAAAACCTGGAGTAAAGCTACAAAAACAGAGCCTGATGATCAACCTTGTCCATCAACAATGAACAAATCAGGTTATTTGATGCCTTCTTGAATATTAACTGATAAAGACAGTTTTATAAACAAGGTCACTTAATTCCCTAGTGTGCAGTTAATCTTTCAAGCTTGACATTTACATGGCAACTACAGGAGAGTAGTGCTACATCAACTGATTTGTATAAAGTTTCACATTGCAACATTCTTTCTAAACAGATGTACCAATAAATCACAGAAAGAGAAAATCAGCAGGAAAAGTAAAATCTTCAAAAAAGATAAAGGTGAATATTGTTTGAATACATTTCCCTTTGTGGAAATTTGATTACTTGTACATTTAATACAACATGAACTAATAATCATGCAATTTAAATTCTTTATTTTTTTAGCTCAATGAAGAAATGAAAAATCAGGAAACTTTAAAAATTCCCATCCAATCAGAAGATAAATCAACTTCATGTAATATACAAATAGAAATACCCAATCATGGTCCAGCGTGCATCCTAAGAATCAATCCATTAATCTCAATATCAGATCATAATTACTGCAAAGTGCCAAGTGAAGCAGACCCACCTATAGTCTTACATCCACTCCCCCCAAAAAAGCCTGCCTCAGATTCCTTTCATGATTCACTAGAGAACCTGTCTCAAGTATGTGAAAAAGATGATTTGTTTCAATTTTCTGAAAATACATGTGAATCACCAGTTTCATCACCAAGTGCTAGTTCTTCTGTCCCCACGGCTGCAGGAAATAATTTATCAAAGGATACTGTCAATGAATCCAAGTTTGTGGTTTTTTCAAGCTGCCTGGATGTTCTTTTCAAAATGATTGTATGTCAGATCTGTCATTCACCATTTGATTTTGAAGATGTAAGGAAAACCATTGAAGGAAGTGCCTTGAAGGTCAATTTTTCATGTTTAAATCATCACTCCTATTCTTGGAAATATCAACCTTATATTTGAAAGCAACGTGTAGGAAATAATCCTTTTGACAGCAGCAACATATGCCTCTGGAAATACATTCTCTTCTAGATCAAGTACATTAGTGCAAATCAGTACTGTATTTTATGATATTGGAAACAAATTTGTTCTGCCTGCAATGGATACTTTTTACCATGAACAGAGGACTGTTTCACAACATAAACATCTTAAAAACAAACAATTGACAGTAGTTATTGAAGATGGAAATTGTGATAGTCCTGGGTTTCATGCAAAATACTGCACATACACCGTAATGGAAGCTGTAAGCTCTGCAATACTAGATTTCAAGGTCATTCAAGTTGCAGAATCTAGTTCATCATCTTCAATGGAGCTGGAGGGATTCAAATGCTCTTCCAAATCTCTTACTGATTATAATGTCAGTATCAAAATTTTCTGCAGTGACAGGCATATACAAATAAGAAAATATATAAAGGACCAATTGCTGGATGCTTCCCATCAATTTGATGTCTGGCATATGGCAAATAGCATTTGTAAAAAAAAAATGGTAGCTATAGCAAAGAAAAAAGAAAATGAAGAATTGATGCCATGGGTAAGGAGTATAATAAATCATGTTTGGTACTGTGCTGCAGAGGAGATCCAGAGCTACTGATTGAAATGTGGACATCAATTTTACACCATAATCAGAATGTCCACTCCTTCAATGGGGAAAATACTTTGAATGTGGACATCCTCTGCCTACAAGGCACTTGAAAAAAATTGTAATGGACAAATGAATACGAAAGGATTTAAAATAAATTAAATCATTTTTGTCACACAAGAGAAATTGAGGTGTACCATTCTATGATGCCAAAATATGTTCCAAAGCAACAAGAATTTCAGTACCCATAAATGGTTGCAATTGGCTGTTCTTGATCATAACTTTAATTTGTTTATTTCATCATTATATGTGTTAAAATGTATGATTGTAAACATGGTAAATATTGTCTATGAGATGTACATGTAATGCCTTGAGACTTCAATAAACTGAACTGAACTTATGGCTGTCCCCTCCTCACAAAACAAATAAATTCCCTCCATACCATTAAGTCTTATTGCAAATTTTTAAAAAGTAAGACTGTTGACTGGGTATTTATCCATGCATTAAAACATTGCTGTGATGTCATGCCTTTGTTCTTGCAGTCTCAAAATTTACCTGTAGCCGTGGGTATTTATAATAATTAAAAAAGTAAATAATATAACCACTGTCATTAAAATAATGTCTAACTTTACTTTAAAAAACAAAAAGATTTTGTGAAAATAAGGTTAAATTTTCCAGAAAAATTGAAGAAATAGGGAAAGTTTCATTTTCACTTTCAAGGAAATTTTGCTAGACTTTTAATAGAAAATCCATGACAAAAAATCCAAGTTTAAACCTTCCACAACGTTAATACTTTCCACTCTTTAAAAGAATTTGTGATAAGCACTTTGAATAATTTTTAAAATCATTTTGAAAAAGATATATATTCTCTGATATTTTATATTTGTTCATACAGGCCACACTTTTAAAACCTATTGAATATTTTTATTAAGCTAAAACTTCCAAAGTAAAATAAATATTTTAAAAACTTTCCATGGTGATGGTTATAACATCCCCCAAAATTATGTCAGTGTGAATGTCAATTTATGCACATCATTAACTTTTCCATTACATATGCCCCACAAAAAAAAAAAAATCTTTAGACACATGTCAAAGTCATTATGCTGTGAAATACGACTGCCATTGAATGAATGAAATGAAACATTTAGAGTTCACTACACATTACTGTTTCATTTCTTAGGAGAATATCACATTGTCCACATGAGAGATTAAACTCCCATTGTGTTATTTCGGACTCCTTCAAGTGACTTTTGGCCATTTAAATGGCAATGTTTTTTGTAGATATATGCCTCATATATTCTATATGTAATGGATATATACCTGAAATACCTCTATATGTAAAATTATCAAAATAACTTAAAGAGAAATAAATATTTTAAAAAATGACTTTTCCATAATTTATTTACAACTACTCACCCGTTTGTCAAAACTTATTTTCGTGGGGTCAGAAATAAAGGAGAAAAAATGTTTGTTATGTGATCCTTGGTTATATAATTGTTCAATTGTGTCAATATTTCTTTTTTACCTTGACCTTTTTTCTGTGGCAACAGCCTTCACTTTTAAGAAGTTTTCCTCAAAATTTATACAAAGTTACAGACTTTAAGCTATCATATTTTTCAGACTTTGACCTTCACTCTGGGCCTCACTTTTGAAGAACTTTTCATCAAACTTCATACAAAGATATATATTGATTAAAAAAAATTCAACTGTGTCTAAATTTTCTTAATTTGAACTTTCAAGTGACCTTGACCTCACTATTTTCTTTTCACTTTTCAGCTGCTGTTCAAAATACTTTCATCAAACAATTAAACTGCATACAAATTTGAATTATGTTTAACATGACTACATATGCAGTTATATGCATCTGACATTCAATAAAAACAATTCAGATATATTCAATTAACTTTGAACATTTATTTACCATTGTTCATCTCACATGTGGATTTAATGAGGACAAACATACATTTTTTATGCATTTCATATCATAGGACTTTATAGAAAAGCAAGCTAATTTGGTGACACATTTACATCTCTTAACTTTAATACACTATCAATATACATTACCTAGAACTGATCTCGCATTTATTAGTACCGATCTGTTTCTCTTTTAATTATCAACAAAATTATTTCGTAAACTATGCTCCTTTTTATTTATAAAATACAATTTTCACATAATTATTTCTGCAACCTGCTTGTTAAAAATTTACTAACATTTCATTCTCATATATATTTGTTAGCTTAAAAAATATTTACAAGATCTAATTTTTTTGGTTTATAGATATTATATATCGTATAATCCCTATTAACTGCCCCTGCCCCTATAAGCGCCCCCTAGGTCTTTTTTCAATTGTCAGGAAATAAGGACCCCCTGTACAGTGATTAAAATTATCTAGATTTGTCCCAAAAGTCTGCCAAAATTTGAAGAAAGTGAAAATGAAATTTGTCTAATATTCAATTTCCCTGTAAAAAATGAATTATTTAGAATAATTTGCGTGGAATATCTTAACTTAAAGTAAAGTAAGACATTGTTTTAGTGGTTCTTTGAAATTATTTTTTTTTTAAAGATTTTTTGAAGCTAAAATATGACATTATATAAATATTATAAAGAGAATACCAAAATAACTGCCCCCTTTTCACAATTTTCTAAGTGCCCGGGGCGGTTAATAGGGATCATACAGTATACACCAAATTATTACCCCATTAAAGTAATGAATGTTGTAAAAATTTAGTGACAGTGTCGATTGCTACCAGTTTATGATGCTACTGAACAGGTAAATTAGAACTGATCATTCTCAAAATATTTCTCATTAACTAGTTTGTAACTTATCATCACCAGAAGTTTTATCTAAAAAAAATTGTAAATAATATCAATACATTTGTAGGTGACTGTAAAATAACACATAAAATTAAGTATCAGTATGTTGTAGTTCTGATAACTGCAGTTCAAAATGTAAAAGCACATACATGTAAGTTTTAAAGCTTGCATTATATTTGTAGAAGTAAAATATTTATAAGTATTTGTATAGCACCTTGAGAATATTTCATTAAAAATAACACACTATCTTACAATTCAGAAAATGGCATAATTAAATGTACAAAATATACTTCAAATATAACATATTCACATAATTAATCTGCTTCTAAGAAAATGAATTCAATTTATTATTTTCAATTGATATTAATTTCTCAGACAGAAAACATAATGTTATATTGCACTCTCTTGCTTCAATTCATGAATCAAATTTCATGTATCAAACTTTGTGTTACTTGACATAGGAAGTCATGAAAAATTTAAATATGTTATAGAAACAACTTTAAATCTTAACAATTGCTGCATCAATTTTATGGCACTTCTTATAGAAATTCCATCACACTTATTCAAATCAATTTGCAATCATGATTTACAGCTATATATAGATATACAGTAAAAATATATTTGAGATATTTGTTCTTATTCATATTGTAAGTTAAAAGGTATATTTTAAACATCATTTCAATATTGTATACTGTAATTGTATACTTTTTTAAAAAGCTCTTTTTTTCCAAGAGTTAAAACAAATGATAAACATTTACAAATGCAAGTATATCTATTTTCAAAAAAAAAAAAACAAGGAAATCAAGTTGACAATTACTTAAATTCTGTGAAATATATCAGTCAATTTTAAATGATAAGAAATATAAGACAAGAAATGTACATTGACTAATACAGCAGATAGAAACATTTCGGACAGTATGGCTTTCATGATTGTCTCATCAATTAATTATCACATTTAATATCAAATGTAAACACTTCTATAAAAATAATTAAGTAGATTATCTACTGATGCACTCTTCAAATAAGTTTTGATATAAAGCACTAGCTAAAATATTTCATAAGTATATTAAATAATAATCAACTAATGAGAAGTGGAATGGCTTTTATAAACAAACAAACAAAAAGAAATAAACAAAAAATATTGCACACACTTATTATCCACAACAATATTCATATTATTACCAAATCATGCATATGATCCAGCCATTACAACATCTTTATTATCATGCATCCACAAGAACATGTCTTTATTAGTGTATTATTTGTACAAAGGCAAGTATCAGTAAAATAAATTCATGAACACAATTTTTATATGAACAAGTATGCTTAAATTTTGTAACCTTTTTTGTAAAATTAATAAAGAAAAATATAAATAAAATTCTTTTGACTAGATTGATTATATTAAAAATTACCCCTTTGTCTTACAACCAACAACCATTATTCTCAATCAAGTTAGCCATTTGTGTTGCACAGTCTATACAGTAATTCATTTGTACATATATACATGTAACATTTAAATTCTGGACATCAGTCTGAAGCTTTCTCAAACTATATACACTGTAATATCATTAATGAAAGTCTTCATTGAGATATGCAAAAGAAGTAAAAGAAATCTTATGCTATATTGTTGATATATTAATCACTTTTTCTGATATATTGTTGATATATGGTTCATATATATATATATATTTATATATATATATATATATATATATATATATATATATATATATATATATATATATATATATATATATAATATATATATTGTATATTTAATTTTCCTAATCGTCCAGATCATCTTCACTGGCATTATAGTCCCTGACATCAGTGGTTGAATGCTTAGAAGACATTAAATCCTGTCTGATTCTGTCCAGCTCTGCAAGTTCTCCCTGCAAGAGAAGCAATTTTTAAAATCCTGATTATGACTACAAGTGCTAGTGCATTAATTTTTCAATCCTCATAAATAGGAGTTTGGATGGAATAAAAAAAAGTTGCTGTGATTAAGCTTGGAAAATCCAAACTATTATCACATGCAATTGAGTGATAACTGTAAAAAAGATTACTGCTCAATGCATTCCATGTGATATTCATTCTGTGATATAATTATATCTGTTCATACATTTTACTGTATTTGCTAACCAAGGGTCTCAAATCACAAATCTACTATCATGTCAAAACCATTGGCTAAGCTAGCAAAGATGTCATTTTAATTCAATCAGAAAAAATAGCTTAATTCAACTCACAATGTGCCCTTGTCATTTTGATATTTACATACACATGTAAAACATCCATACTCCACTATGACTTACCCTAACTTGTGTCAGATAGAACTGTCTTTTACTGGAAATGCCTCTCATTGGAAAAGGGTTCACTGTATGGAATGCAATCTGAAACCAGCAGAACAGCAGTTTTAAAGTTTTATTTTCTTTCAATTCATGTGTCTAGTTTCCTAGCTGGTAGCTTAAAGTGCATGCTTATTCTGGTAATTCTCTTCTTCAAATCTTTATTATCCCCTTACAACAGAGTTAGAAGGGATATAGTAATGCAATAATGTGTGTGTGTTTGTTTGTGGGCTATCTCCTGTGCAAAGTGGAAGGTACATAATTTGCATCTGGTTCAATGTCTTAAGCTTAGTTTATAGAAAATGCTCTTGAGAGGGGAAGCTCTGCTTTGCGATGCCCTTTTTAATACTTTTTTTCTGCTCTGAGGTTGATAATATTGTCTCCTATGATATTCTGAAGACCATTTTAAGAGAGAGTAAAATAATATTATATGAGCAGTTTATGCTTTATAAACTGCAAAGCAATTCATAAAAAATCGTAACCTGTTTCAATCAAGGTTATAGCAGTAAGGCTGTGCCTTGCTATGTTAATAAATCACCTGTGCTACTTTCTGGACATCTGTGATTTTTTCTCCCATTATCCTCATGAAGTGATTCAGCTCCAGGGTACTTGTCTTCTTCAGAATATCTTCTTCCACATACTTGAAAAATGCCACAGCAAATCGGAACAGCACCTACAATAAATATAGTTTGTGTTCAATTGTTTGTATGACTGAAACTTGGATGTGATAGATGTAACAATTTTTACATTTTTCAGTGTTTCAAGGAAATTCATGTACTGATATATTGACAAGTCAAATACCAAGAATATTCAAAGTTTGTTATCACTGTAGTCTACCTATTGTTATCTGGAATACTCAGATTTATTAGTATTTTGGTCAGTTACACCTAGTTTGGTGATTTTACTGAAATCTTTAAAATATTGTTTAGAAAAAAAATAAGAAAAACTTGTATAGAAAAGCAGAAGAGATCATAATACTTGTACTATTCCATCTTACTTTACTCCCTTCATACAGGAATGCATCCCAGATTCTAAGGAATGTGGTAATAGGAATGTTGTCAATGAACACAGTCAGGAACCAGTTAAAGGTGAAGAGTGAAAGGTCAACTGAATGCTGCTCCAGGTGAGAGGCCACCCGGGGGAGCTTCTCCTGAATCAGGTCCTTCAACACTCGCTGTATAAGAAATAAACCATCAATATAAAAATAATGTTAATAGCATAAATGCATGAATATTTAATTACTGTAAACCAACTATTATTCACATCATCTTTTATTCGCGATTCGTTCATTTGAAATCAATACGCGACGATTAATTTTCGCGACTGAGGAAACATTCCTTACAACTACTAAGCAAAATTATTGGTTTGCGGTGATTAATATTCGCGAGTTTAAGTGGGTCGCGAAACTCGCGAATATTTCTCGCACGCGAATTAAAGTTGGTTTACAGTATACAAACTCCTAAAGTTTTACTGCAAAAGTCAGCAAAGTTAGATGGAATTTAAGAAGATTACTGAAGCACATTTAGGTTATGCCACACAGGTTTTTTTCTGAAATGGCCGATACTTGAACCTCCCATTTGTTTCCTCAAAACATTGTCTGCATAGTGTGATGTAATAATCTAACTCAATTTGGTATATTTTGTAGCAGCACATTTACCATCAATGTACACAGCTTATATAAATCTACAACAAAATGTGCCTCTCATGCATCTAAATCAAATGAACAATTTTTATATTAATGTAACTTAGCACAGCTGTGAGAATTTAACCTGATCTGCCTGAGCTGCCAACATAGTCTTGCTGTAGTAATCCTGTGGCATGATGAAATCAATGATTGCCACCAAACACCAGAATGCCTCCTCTTCACTTAGAAACAGCAAGATAATGGCTGCCAGTCTGTTCATACCCTGTAAATAAAACGTCACAATCTTAACAAAGAAGAGTATAGCAGCATTGGAACATACATGTATGGCATGCCAAATTCACAAAAATGAGCTATAAACATAGTTTCACAGTCGATAAACTAAGGTTTATCGATGAGTTTACAGACTATGGCACGCCAAATTCATAAAAATGAGCTAATCATAGTTTCACAATGATAAATAGGTTTACACTTGTCTACTCTATTGTTTGCCACACCAAAATATACCATTAACAACATTAATCTATATTTTACATCTGTAAACCATAGTTAACGCGATAATCTGTGTTTCACGACCGTAAACTATACTTAACACCGAAAAGTATCATTTGCGATTGCAAAACATGGATTATCTACTCTTTTGATAACCACACAGATTCACGATTTGTAAACTATTTTACACACAAGATATATAGTTAACGATCGTTAGCCACACCAAGATTTACCACTGAAAGTGAATCTATGTTTATCAACAAAATCTATTGTTAACGTTTTATTAGCCACACCAAGATAACCACTTAGATTAGCATTGTAGCCAACTATAGATAATACCGTTAAATATAGTTGTTAGCCACAAAAGATAGTTACCACTGCAAGTGTTAATTTGTTTACAATTTGTAACTAGCCACACCAAGATAAACCACTTATCAAGTGTACATTTGTTTAACTCATTTTTTGTGAATTTGGCGTGCCATAACAGACTGTAAACTATAGTTAACAACATTAATTGTACACTTGTCTACTCTATTGTTTGCCACACCAAAATACACCACTCCAAGTGTACACTTGTCTATTCTTTTGTTAGCACACCACTGCAATTGCACATTTGTCTACTCTATTGTTAGCCACACCAAGATACACCACTGCAAGGGTACATTTGTCTACTCTTTTGTTAGCCACACCAAGATATACCACTGCAAGTGTACATTTGTCTACTCTATTGTTAGCCATACCAAGATATACCACTGCAAGTGTACATTTGTCTACTCTATTGTTAGCCACACCAAGATACACCACTGCAAAGGTACACTTACCTTAATACTTTTACAGATGCCTACTATACCATAAATGTAAACCTCTATATATACACTGTTGCAGGTCACACCAAAATACACTCATGACAAATTAAGTTGCTAGTTGCTACATGTTACGGATGTATTAGACATGATTATGCACTACTGCAAAAGTATAGCTGTCTACACTTTTGCTAATTTACACCAACAAGCATTCCTCATGTTTTTGTGCAGCAGCTCTAAATACTAGTACATGTACTACTGTGCTTGTAGAATTGTATGCATGATTAGCTACACTGTAGCAATTGTATAGTAATATTCACAAGATCTGTTCAAATTTTACATTTATTTCATGCAGCCTAGACTGTTCCTAAGAATGTTGTTAGTTTAATATAATTATGACAACAACTCAGGTGATTGTGGCAACCTTATGTCAATTTTAAGCCTCTGCAATATTTATGTACCAGGATTTAAACTATGATTTGGGGGAGAAAACTTCAAGGATAAATGTGAAAAATAACCATGTTTAAGTGTCAAGAACATAAAAGTTTTTGACACAAGAAAACTGTGAATCAGTATGAGCTTTCATTAATTGGTCTACAATACAAAATCATGGATTGTGAAGAGCTAACAATTCTAGTTCCCACTATCATATCTAACTGGTGATACTATGGCAACATACATTCTTTGAAGTGGGTATAAGTATCTAACAATTCCTTAATACAGTTCCTTTTGGAAATTTTACACTTCTGAATCCTGAGGCTTTGATTTTGTCCATAAGTATTTATAGTTCTGAATCTAATCAATCTAAATGAATATAAGCACAAGAATGCTTCTCCATTAAAAAGTTAATCATGTCACAGTAGTACAAGTCAATAGACATATAAACACAACACTCCAAAAATGTTTCTTGGTGACATGCATATTGGGAAAAAAATTGTGTACTGGTACATGGTACATGAGTTGACTCTAACTTGCACAGAGAAAGGTTTCCTATGTATATGACAACCTTCATTGCAGGCAGAACTAAAAGTGTAGAAGAGGAGTAGCAATTGAAGTCATCATGCCAATTTTTTTTCATAGAAATGAGTCAGACTAAATGTTCAACTAAAATGATTCACACATATATGTACTACAAATTAACTGGTTTCCTCACCCAAAATGAAAACAATATCCTACAATATCCTGAAATCAGAGATAAATATCACATTTGACTGAAGAAAAAAGGTGTTATTACTTCTATTGCAAGAAAGTAGAGCAGCTTTCAACATTCTTGCAAAGCATGGCTTAGTATTCCGCATTGACCAAGAATGCATTGGATGAACATTTTATAGGAGATAATGAAAATGCAGTCTTATATGAAATTCAATATATATACATACCTGACAGTATCCTATTGAGGTGTTATGCCAACTGTAGGCCAAGAGAACATTCCTCAGCTTGCTTATCCCAGGGGATTCTATATTCTCATAAAACCTATTATTGGGCAAAGTTCTCAACAAATCTAGCTCTATCTAAAAAAAAAATCAAGGTAAAGATTTAATCAAGATTTGTTTTCTCTTAATTAAGTACATTGTGTTTTTTTGTGAAAAAAAACTGTCTAGTGCATGGGTGGCATGCTCACAAAATGATAAAATGAATTATTAGTACAGTATACATATAAATCAAGTCAAATAAAATGTACAAAACCCAAGATGCAATGTTTATCAATGAATTATGATGTTTATCAAGGACTTTGGGTTCTAATGTACCAATCTATACAACCCAAAATAAAAACAAATCATTAGAGTTTTTTTTAAATTCCTGAATATCATATCCCTTGATAGAAATGACAAGTATTACTTGAGTGATGTCTGGTGCAGTTCTAATGGGCTCTTGGTCAATATTACTTATTAAATACATGTACTTATGTTACTCAAATTAGTACTTGGCCAAAACCCAATCAAAAGAAATAATAATAATAAAATGTATGTATATATGTGTAAAGAGAAGGAGGAAGGAAAAACATAAAGTGATAAAACAGGAAGAAATGCGGAAGTAACCAACACAGTCTATATAAATAGGAGGAAGCTTAGACATCAAAGCTATTCATCCTATCTTGATGAGCTGAAAACAAGGAAGACACTATAACTGTGATAAGGAATATCAGCCCATGAACCTTAATGCACCTGAGATGATATGAGACCTTAAAGTTGATATGACATGATATGGATTTTTAGTTTGTAACATTCTACCAGTGGCGTAGCTAGCAAAATATCTACTGTATTCAAAAAGGCAAGGGGTTGGGGGATGATGAGGGCAGGGCCCTGGTGGGGGCCCAGGGGGTGAAGCCCCCGTAATGGATTTTTAGGGTTTTATACATCAGAAAATTACCTTAAAAAGTTTAATTTTTCAATCATAAAATCAAATATTCACAAAAAAGTGTTTTCTACACTTACAACTCCAAAATTCTTTTTCTTAAAAGCATTTCGTGTTATCCTGAAATAGGACAAAACATTTTCAACAGTGGAAATCCTGCAATATGTGTTTTCTGAAATCACAAACTTGAATTTGTGAGGATGATATAATTGATATTTTCACAATTTTTCCCTAATGCATGCAGTGTGAAAGTAACAATCAGAATGCAATGTACCACGTGAAAGAACATCCCTGCTTTATTTGATCAATTTAAAAATTTTCATACTGAACATTCAAGACACACTGTTCTCACATTTTGTACCATAATAAGTGTTCAGTTATTTTCAAATTTTTTTTTCTTCTTGTAGCAACTTTATAATTACATTATCGCAAAACTGTTTTGAACTTTTCTGACGAAAGAAAATTCATTATGAAAGGCAGGAAAACCTTTATAGGCAGAAAATTCAATGTTCTGCATAGTAGTTCCTATAAAATTTATTTTACAAATTAAGATATCATATTTACTATGAATTATATGAATTTATCTGAATTCTATATACCGCTTTATCCACACACCAAAAATATTCTCCATTTGTTACATGTTAAAAATTTAATTAGTTTGAAATATTAGTACAAGTTTGCAGTTAATTATAAGGGGAATAAGAAAATAAAACGGATTGAATTATTTGGTTTATTTGCATTTACTTTGAATTGACACAACTTAACAATTCGCCCTTGAAATTCTAAAATGATTTTTTAAATCGATATGTATAGAAGCTTAATATATTACCGGTATTTTAATATATCTAATACGTAGAGGTAAACAAATCGATGTTTTTTTTTTAATATAACCTATTTTAATTGAGTCTTGTATTGGACTTCTGACATGTTTTTCTTTCTTTTTTATTATTATTTCTTGTTAATTTTTTTTTTCAAAATGCTGTGTATTCAATTGTTGTTCAATGTCTAGCATGTTAAAATAAAGTCATTTAAGTGTTTTCTACAAGTACATGACTTTTTATTTTAAAAACTAATGGAGCTTATTATTGGTCAATTTGGAACTATAAAGCCAACAAGTTTTAGTACATAAATTGTTTTACACATGTACATTTCAATAAATCAAATCAATTCACTTATTAACTATTTAAAAATGTTGCATCCAGTTTGATATGTATTTGTGCATGTGTGTCTGATATGCAATACTAGTATGATGAGGTAAAAAAATGACATGGTAATACAGTGTACATGTACACACAAAGGAAGTGGTGTACTTCCTGCCAAGTATACAATAAATAATTTACAGTAAAACTCAGTTATAGCGAAGTCCTGGGGACTATGAATTTAATTCGCTATATCCGTTATTCGTCATATCCGTATAACAAATTCGTATATGTGCAGCGAATTCACAATAATCACATTTTCCTAGTATTTCTACTGAATATCGCAGGGAATCAATTATTAGAAAACACACCTTGGCTAACTAAGGTTTTTATTATAAATTAAATTTCATTGGTAAATCCTTACTAAATATAAAGTCAGTTCAATATACTGTAAACCAACTTTTATTCGCGACGACTTTATTTCGTGATTTACCAGGGATAAACTATTTCGCGCCAATTTATTTTCGCGATCAAGCCTTTTTGGATCTGTTGTTAGTAGAAACATACTATGTATAAATTTCGCAAAAAAAGGTCACATAAAAGTTCACAAGGTCATTGACCTTGGTGTCATTTGATAATTTGTTATAAAAGATGTAAATTTCATTATTTTTAACCTCTACGGGACTCAAAATCATTCGCCATATCCGTAAATTCGCTATATCTGTAATTCCTTATAACTGTAAAATTTTACAACGAATTGTTAAGAATTTTGCCGGGGACCCCAAAAAACTTTGTTATATCCGTGAAAAAGCTATTTTTAGCTTGTATACCCATGCTCTTTTTCAATTCACAAGGTCATTACCTTGTTTTGCTGATGGATCATGGAATCGAGACTGAAATTTGGCCACATTTTGTTTATAATAATGAGGTCCTAGTTTGTCCCTGACTGATCCAACATAAAAGTTTGCACATCTGCAACAATGAACAGGCAAACAATTAATTGATACAAAATGTGGGTAGGGGAATAACAGTTACTTTAATATGAAGGATTCTTTCCTGATTGTGGCTGCCTAAAAATTCTAAAATAAGTTGATGCCATTCAAAAGCTACATCATCTACACTGAATACTTTAATTAATTCAAAATTTAAGTCTCCAATTGTTGTTCAATGTCTTTTACAAAATAAAAAAAAATGAATATTTTTCATTATTTGCTCATGAACATGTAGTGGTACAATTTTTCTCTTTTATCACTAACCCTTTCCAAATGGCCTCCTTGTACTCATGTGGAACCCCTGAGCGAACCATGAGTTTGAGTTCTTGCGAGCGTACAAGGGGCTTGCCAGCCTGGGCCATCATAAAGTTCTCCCACTTCACCTGGTGCGAGAGTTCCTCATCCTGTCTCTAGCAAAACCAAACTCTTCAATCAACACAACATTCAGTGCATGAAAACACATATACACAAAATACTGGATGGTACCTGTTGGTGGCTCTAGCTCACCTTGATTTTATCACTGACTTCTGTCGATTTTCTCTCCAGTTTCTGAGCTTCCAAGGTCACAGGGTCGAACTCACCACTCTCAAAGTCAAATCTCCTTATAAAGCCATACTTGTCATACTCCTGTCCACTACAACAAAAGGTTAGTCATCAATAAGTTTCAAAATTGCAGCTTAAGAAGTTTCCACTTCATTTTTGAGGAATAAGGATGAGTATTTTAGTTCCTTATTACAGGTTTCTAAAACATAAGTACATGTACATATATTTAATGCACATACATTTTGGATGGACTTTGTGAAAGAGTCATTTGATCATAAAACCAGCTGTGTCCATTTAAAATTCTTGTTTCTTTTTTTACATAAATATAAATAACAGTATAGAACACCTGCTGCGAATATACAGTAAAACCAAACTTTGTCTTGAACAATATAATATGTTTCTACAAAATTCTTTCAAATGACTGGGAAAAATTGTACATATTAAGTTATAATTTTTTTTTCATATCAAAAATTCTTTCACAAGAAAAGTTAATATAGACAAACCTGGAAGTAAGGAAACACTCTTTGTCATTCATCTTATCATCTAAGTCGTCATCTGTCTGAATGGCATCTGTCAACAACTGAGAAATAACTGCCTGCGAGTTCCTTTCTCCATCTGCAAAATAAGAAAACAGGACTGATGAGTACCATTTAACGCTGGACAAGTCTTCAAGATCAGGCATATGGAGGTCACAATTTCTGTGTTTTCCAAAAAATGTTAAAATATCAAATGAATTAATTTTCCATTTCTGAAAATAAGTGATTTTACAGAAATGAATTACACTATAACTTGTTTTTAAGTCTACTGATACCCTTGGTACATTAGATACTGCCACAATAACTGCTTAAAAACTTAAAACCTGTTTTGCAAGTACTAAAATTCATAAAATATTGAATATATCAGTTATTCTTAAGAATGCTTTGAATTTATACCTACCCATGACAGGTTGTTTCATTTCTTGAAGCAGATAGAGGTATTTACTTTTGGTCTGTAAGAATTTGCCTTCAAGTTTTGCATTTTCCCTGTGCAATTATTGACAATTTTTTATCATAGAAAAAAAGGAAAATTTCACAAGAAATATGATAATAATGAACAGTAATCCAGCTAGAAATTCCATTAAAACAATACAATATTTTCTTACATCAAGAGGTGTTTATGCCTTTCATCATCACTCTGTCTGAGTTCATTTAACTCCAGAATTTCTTTGGTTAAGAATTTGTTCTGTAACTCATAAGCTTGGCACATATCCTGAAAATAGATGGGACAAGAGTACATGAACTAATTCATAAGAATTACCAGTACAGTGCACCTTGCAATCAATTTTATTAAACAGATAAATGTACAGAGCAGTGAAGAATTCTGAAGTCTCTTAGTTAGATTTTCTTAAAGTTGTATTGAATTCTGATTTGATTTTATTACAGTACATGTATTTACTCTGAGTTTGTCCAGCTCTCTGGTATCTGTATCAAACACCACCGTCTTTCTGATGGTGGGGCTGGATGGGGCGGGGGTCGAGTGGGGGTCGTTGTTGTTCTTCTCCAGCTCAAACATATCATTGGTCAGTTTAACAATGACCTCGTCCTTGGCCTGCAACATGTGCTGAAGCATGGTCACCTGGTCCTTCAAAGATTTCATCTCCTCTTCTGTTATCCTATGTCATTAAATATCATAAGGCATTTATGTATATGTATAAGTTGGTTTGAATTTTTTATGAAACGATATGCTTGTACCAATAAAAACTTTTTAAAAAGAAATATGAGCTAATCTTTTCTTCATTTTGATAGAATTTCAAGGTATTTTCAAATTACTTAAAATTATAAGTATAAATTCATATACATAATTACAATTTTTCATGTACAATGTTAGTGAGATTTATGATCTTAACAACAGGAAAACTGTGACTTTGTATTGATAAAACAATTTCTAGAATTCAACAAAAGCCTTTTTTAGGCACAATAACACACCTCTCTTTCTGACTAGCAATGGCTTTTTCTTCATTGATAGTGGTCAAGCAATACTCCAGTTCTACAATATGTTTATCTCTCTCCTTCAGCATTTGATGAAGCCCTTCATCAGTTTGGTTCAACCCCTCAAATCTAAGACAAGAAACAAAGTAATAAAACACAAAAATGTACCTGGGTGCCTTGTAACTTAAAGCATTATTTATTTTAGCATTATCACTATCAGAAGCCATTATTGATATATTTCCTGATGGCATTTACCTTGTCTGTATTTCCTTCCTGAGGCTGTCCACTTCCTTCTGGAGCAGGCGGACGATTTCTCTGTTGGCCTGAAGCTCATCCTCTGTTCCTTGTTGTTCCTCGTGCAGAGCAGTTATATTATTCTGAAGCTGAAAGTCCATAATAAACATCTATAAATACTTATATGTGTTCTACAACACAATATTTCACAATCTCTAAAACTTTCTAATTTACTGAACTTTCTAAGTTGCTACATGTCTGGGATTGCTGAAACTACATGTATTTAGAATTTTCAGATGAAATCTATTTAATTTTTCCTAGGCTTACACAGATGACCCAAAGATATAAGCAATCACTTAGACTGTTTTGATCAAAGGATTATAAAAGTAAGCATTTTTCCTTCTTCTACATCTGGGAGGACTAAAAATTGTGAAACCTAGGTTTCAATTAATTAATTTTTTTTTACCTGTTTACACCTAAAACACACTCCTTGTTGGTTAGCTTGATCATCCACAGTTTTAGACCGTCTGACAACCTTCAGTTTATTAAATGCTGAAATGATTTTCCCTTGGTTCCTCATTGGAGGTGAAAGGTCACCTGATGACCTCTGAGTGGGGGGTTGATCCAAAATTGTCCAATCTTCTGCAGCTGGGGATGGTGATGAAGTGTTAGGAGTATCAGACTTCCTGCCTATTTAAAAATAACATACCGGGTAGCAATGTCATATTTATCTTTTAGATTACTCAAAAATGTCTCTAATTCAAGTTTGTACATATGACAATTAATGTAAAATTAATCCCTTTGTGTACATGCATTCACACATACAACCTATAAACAGAAAAAAAAACTTGGAGCACTAAATTGAATTAGCTAATTTCTCTGCTTCTAATTGAATTTATTGACAGCTACATTAAATAGAACTAACCTTGAGCTGACTGTTTTCTGATGTTGATCATGACATCCTGGATGTCTGACTTGAGATTTGATGCCCTCCACATAGAAGGCTTTCCTGCTGATGAGGTCCACTCATCCAGAGAAGCTCGCCTGAGCCCAAGTTTTTCTGAAGAAGGAATTACTGGAATTTCGACTCTCTGAGTTTCACACTGCTCCTGCTTTTCTGATGTTGATTTAGCTCTTGATAATCCTCCCAAAGAATCCGGTCTATGAGTCTACAACATGTTTTTCATAAAGCTTTTCATATTTATTGCACATAATATGTACATACTTGATGTTAACGCTGAAGTGGTGTACCGGTACTTGTATTAAAATGTTGAATACATTTAAACATGTATACTGGTACCCAAAACTACAAGGCATGTGATTGTTGTTTTGATGTTTTACCTTAGATCTGGGAAGAGAGTTCCTCTGAGTTGTGTGACTCCGTCTTCTGTTTTGTAGTTCCTGTAGCCAAAACATCATCACATGTCGATCTGGCGCCTCCAAAAAGTAATCCTTGTTTTCTGACCTAAAATAAAAATTAAATCCAATTTCCTGTTGGAATAACAGTACAAAAATTGTGAAACTTCACTCTCAACATATCAAATTCCTATAAGAATAAACAAGAGGCCCATGGGCCACATCGCTCACCTGAGTAACTTTGGTGAGTTCAGTTCTTTACCAGATTTCCCCTCTACTTACATCTATTGTGGCCCCCTACCCCCTCCCAACCCCCATCTTTATTTTCATAATTTAGAATCTACACTACCCCAGGATGCTACCACCTAAGTTTCAGCTTTCCTGGCCCAATGGTGCTTGAGAAGAAGAATTTTCCAATATATTTCTATATAAAACTATGACTCCCTAATGTGGCCCCTCCCTACCCCCGGGGGTCATGATTTTTACAATTTAGAATCTACACTACCCCAGGATGCTTCCACCTAAGTTTCAGCTTTCCTGGTCCACTGGTTCTTGAGAATAAGATTTTTCCTATATATTTCTATGTAAACCTTGCATTCCCTATTGTTGCCCCTCCCTACCCTGTGGGGTCATGATTTTTACAATTTAGAATCTACACTACCCCAGGATGCTTCCACATAAGTTTCAGCTTTTCTGGCCCATTGGTTCTTGAGAAGAAGATTTTTAAAGATTTTTCCTATATATTTCTATGTAAAACTTGCATTCCCTATTGTGGCCCCACCCTACCCCCGGGGGTCATGATTTTTACATTTTAGAATCTACACTAACTCAGGATAATTCCAGATAAGTTTCAGTTTTTCTGGCCCAGTGGTTCTTGAGAAGAAGATTTTTTAATGACCCCACCTTATTTTTGTATTTCCTTGATTATCTCCCCTTGGAAGGGGACCTGGCCCTTTATTTTAACAATTTAAATTCCCCTTCACCAAAGAATGCTTTGTACCAAGTTTGGTTAAAATTGGCCCAGTGGTTCTTGACAAGAAGTTGAAAATGTGAAAAGTTCATTCTACGGACAATGGGTGATCAGAAAAGCTCACTTGAGCTCTCAGCTCAGGTGAGCTAAAAAAAGCATCCAAGCTTCCTTACTGCATGTAACCTAATTACTTTTATCCCTTGACCTTTTGTTTTAGAAATGAAATGATAAAAAAAAAATATTTATATAACAAACTCCAGGTTCCATACATGAAAACAGCCAGCTGATATATCTGAAAACCTACAGCCAGAATACTTTCAATTTCTTTTAAAAATCTTACGAACCTAACCATATTACATGTACCACCTTCCTTTTTCTTAAAAACAAAAACATGACACATAAATATGTTACTCTGTAGTTGAAATAGATCGGATACATCCACATGAATAGAAATGCATGAAAATTTTGCTCACACTTTTTGGAAGAATAATTTCACATTTTCTACTTAACATGCTTAATGAATTGTTCTCTTTATATTTGCATTCATAAAAGATTCAGAAAAATCTGACATCTTAAGAGGTATTAGACAAAAATGAGAAAAGTAGGACATTCAGAGTTTTCCTTTTAAACATGTTAAAAGGTATGTTCTTGACATGAAATAAAAACAAATTAAAATATTTTTGTTTCTTCTATTTGAAAATTCTGCATTTAAATGATTAAACATATATTAAAAAGTCTTCTAAATATACATGTAGTGTATGATTGTTGCAAGATTACACTGTCTCTCTGTTAGGCTGGAAGAGTGGTGGCCTAGATATGGAAGATGCCAATTAAATATGTACTAACGATTATAAGGTGATATGATAAACATATCCTTCTAAATAATTTTAGAAACTACCACTGCTGCAACTTCACTGACCACTATTGGTAATAACCTACTGCATATCAGTGCAAAACACAATTTAGAAAATTGGTTTGTAGGCAAGAACATCATTGGAGGGTCTTCTGTTGATAGCATGACATAGACAAATCTGACTTGCATCAGGCAAGATGGCTCTACATTGAACCAATCTTCTAAGTGTTAACATTTTTAAAGTTTAATGAAGAACAAATGCATACAATAAATTATGTCTTTAATTTAGGATTAATGATGCATATTTCAGTTTGATGTTGTGAAAATTTTGTGTAGGTTTCTCATCAGACTTTAAAACAAAGTGTCAAGGACATGATGTACCTTTCAACTGAAAATTCACATAAAAAATCGATATAGAATAAGACCTCCACTCACTCTACTTACTGCAAGACATCATTCTCTCATGGATACCATGTACCCTTTGAATAGGAGGTTGACTTATCTGCTGCGACACCTACTGCATGGATCTTTCTAAACCGTTAACATTGCGAGGAAAGGGGAGGCTTTGACATTCCGTTTAAAAGTCCCATATGTTCAATGTGATTCAGATTTGGGGATTTGGCAGGCCAGTGGATTAATCAGATGCTTTTTGGTCAGCATTTAGACCCTCCTTGGGCGTCTCACACACAAGAGTACCTCTCTTTGGATGATTCAGACTGTTTGGGATGATACTGGAGCTGCTCTGAGCACCAATCTGCGCCATTTTCACACCACTGAAGGTGCTGATTGAGATGTTTCAAAAGTGGTCTAGGACCATGTATAACAATCTTTTAAGCTGGTTTCGATGTGAAACATTGGCCTGAGACGAAGATCTAGATCACTTCCGGTTTGTTTAATTTTGTTCAAAGCTTTCAAATTCTGATAATTTGACAATAAAAAATGATGCAAAACTTATAGAAAAATGTGTATAAATTATTTTTTTCATATTTGTTCTTTTTTCCAAAAGTAATATCAAGGACAAATAAAAGCAAAAATAAAAGTGAATAAAACGTGTCGTAAGGATGATGAAAATATCAACATTCCAATGGCTCTCCCTCCTCCCTCACTGGCCATTTTGCCCATGATTTGTGTTTTTTTTTAGGTATACCAGTTGTTAAAAATTAATAATGGTCACAAAAAGAAGCTGATTGAACAAAACACGTGCCGCAAAGTACAAGTTTATCGTTTTTAAGTTTTGTTACGGGACATTGGTTTTCATCATTAATAATTGATTTTCTTTTAACAATTGTTGAGAAGACTCATTGGTTATAAAAAATTGAAAATACCATACCCTTTTATCGTGTAGTTTTTAAATAAATACATTTTTTAGAGTGAACACTTAGAAGTTTTGTTAAGTGTATAAGATTACTCATGCTGATAACATGGATAACTAATAAGGAAAATGTTCTGTTCACACATGAGAATATTGAGTGATGAATTAGCTAATTTTGTCTAGTGTGTGTTTAAAAGTATATGGCATATTTTCCTGTTACATAATATTGGCTTACTAAATAAAATCTTGTCTCTTTTGTCATTCAATGACCATTGAATACTCATAATCCAGTGAACTAGCTAATTTGTTTTAATTCTAACCTGATTTCAAATCCTCCAGGTTTATCCGTCTTACTAGCATCAAAGTAAAATGTGGCATGAGAAATGTCAATCTCTCCAAGTGGAAGAAAATCATGAGGATTCCTATAATAATAAAGTCTGCTGTTGGTGTCACTATAAGCAAACCACCGTAGTCGAGTAGATTTCAGCGGACCTTTGTTGGTCGTTATATGAAGCCATCCGCAGAGTTTGCCGTTTTTGGAATCAGGAAGTGAAGAGTTAATTCTTTTGTTCACTTCATCATTGCCATTGTTTCCTGATTCTGCTTTGTCTTTCAGGCTGGGATTAATATCGTTATCCATTTGACTTGATCTGTCACCTGAGTTCATGAGACTGACCTCGGAATCACTGTTTACATTGTTATCAGCTGAGGTACATTGTACTTTCATTTTATCTCCGCCCACCGTCTCCTCCATGATTAAATGTTAAGTGGACGCATTAAATAAATAAATATTTCGTTTTAAGTAAACATGATAATCTTCTGTTATGTATATGAAAGGCCCGTTCCCATGACAAAACAAGGAATTAAATTACATCCTGATGTGAGGGAGGAGGAAATATTATCTTGTTATTTTCACTTTTTGAAAACTTAATGAGTTACATCTTGATCCCGATGTAAAATTAAGATAAATATTTTGAAGAGTTCTTATAAATCAAGTCTTTTTCTCTCTAACTTATATGAATCATAGATCAATATATGTATAAAATTTTATCGGAATTCGAAGCATTATTCATCAATATATATATACTTTGTTATTATTAATGGTAGATTTATATCGGGATCGATCTACCAAAAGGTTTCCCAAACATGTTGACTGACGAATTTACCAGGTTGTTGGAAACTGCAGAAGGAATTGAAAAGAAAATACCCAAAGGTAAAAGAATTTTCTTTTTTTCGCCTCACTTAAACTAACTCATTGCATTTATTGAAGGCAGTGTGATTGGTAGGGAAAATGTCAGGAGAGGAGAAAATGCGAAGTTGAAGGACCAGGCCAGTGGTCCCCTGAATCTCCATTCAGTACTCAGTACTTGCTCTAGCCTACCAACAACTGAGCTATGTGGCCAAGGGTGATTGAACCAATCTGACTGCCACATTCCTCTTTCCTTAAGGGGTTCCATCACCAAAGATGCCAACCCATGCTCTTCCCTGATTATCACATTTCCCCTGTTACATTGAGGCTAGATAGTGCCATTATCTGGATGTAACAGGTGAAAGACCTGCCAGGGTTAATGTCTCTTGGAGGAATATGGCAGTGGTATAGATTTGATTGCTGGTGGCCAGATAGCTCAGTTAGTAGAGCACCTCATATTTAACTCATTTCAAGTTTTAGACAAGCTCAGGTTAGAATCCCACTCTGCTCCATCACGATCAGTCGATTTATCCTTTCCATTTAATAATTTAGTGCCACTACTGAAAACCGAAGTTTGAATCTTCCCA
This sequence comes from Saccostrea cuccullata, assembly GCF_032062105.1. Taxonomy (NCBI): domain Eukaryota; kingdom Metazoa; phylum Mollusca; class Bivalvia; order Ostreida; family Ostreidae; genus Saccostrea; species Saccostrea cuccullata. The sequence continues at coordinate 534,063 of NW_026933001.1, forward strand.
TGGCCCGAAATTATAAAACCAGAAAGGATAAAGTGTATGGCTGGACTGAGAATCAAACCCTGATGGACCTCTGGATGACTAGTCTAGTGCTTTACCCACTGAGCTACCGAGGCCAATGTCCACATCCCAAAGCATTACATTATATATTCAATTTCAAAGAATGTGCACTGGACAGTTCTTTAATTATGGAGTACATTATCCCGAACTGATGAGTGTATACATTAATTTACAGATAAGAAGCACCTTTTGGAGTGTGTAATACAAAAATGTAAAAGTAGTTTAGCAAAGGAGGATGCATCCATCATGGGGGCTAGCCAAGAATATGCAAAAGCAGTACTGGATTATACATTCATTGACGAAAGTTTATTGGTTGACAGCAGCTTCCCAAGAGATAGCTGTAAACCAAGAATTCATTCCATTTTTAGTAAGAATATATTTCCTTTTTGAAGCTGTATTCCTTTTGCAATCCATGAAAGGCTTCAATTTGTAAACGATATTAGCATGATTAACTTTCTTTTCAAAAGTTTGATATGAATGAATATTGGAGTGTACTCCTATGAAAATAAATTAATTTCAGATGATATTAATGGAATAGAAAATGCAGTGAAAAAATTGAAAGCGGAGAAGGGGAATAAAGAGGTATTCATAAAAACAGAGCTCTCTGCAATTTTTTATGTAGTGGAAGTACTGGATAAATGTATCATCAATTTGTTTTGGTATCATAACAAGAGAAGGAAGATGTGCTTGGTCCAGATATTGTATAATGTATCTTATTGAATTGATGGGTGGTTGATGTGCTGGGACCAGATATTGTAGAATGTATCTTATTGAATTGATAGGTGGTTGATGTGCTGGGACCAGACATTGTAGAATGTATCTTATTGATATGACAGGTGGTTGATGTGCTGGGACCAGACATTGTAGAATGTATCTTATTGATATGATAGGTGGTTGATGTGCTGGGACCAGACATTGTAGAATGTATCTTATTGAATTGATAGGTAGTTGATGTGCTGGGACCAGACATTGTAGAATGTATCTTATTGAATTGATAGGTGGTTGATGTGCTGAGACAAGACATTGTAGAATGTATCTTATTGAATTGATAGGTGGTTGATGTGCTGGGACCAGACATTGTAGAATGTATCTTATTGAATTGATAGGTGGTTGATGTGCTGGGACCAGACATTGTAGAATGTATCTTATTGAATTGATAGGTAGTTGATGTGCTGGGACCAGACATTGTAGAATGCATGTTGTGGAGGAAGGGAGCATTGATGTACATGTATTGTGCCACCATCCAGGAGGAAGACAAGGACAGGATAAAGGAAGATCCTCAGTGTTATGCAGAGGTGAGACTCAATCGTGGAATGCCAATGGCCAACCTATTTAGCATTTATTTCTTTTATCTGTTATTTAAGATATTGATAATAGATTAATTTACTTATATTTTCAAATGAAATTTTGGCTCCTTTTTTTCTTTTTCTTTTTTTGTTCAATGATGTATACTTCTTACAAAACTTTGGAATTTGATATTTAATGCAAAGATTCACCATACAATGGGCCTTGTTGTATAAAGTCAATTCAATCATTTTGAAAATAAATGATGTCAGGTTAAAAAACACACACACTTGTATGAAACACTGAATAGTTTGAGGATGGATCTTGTTCAAAAGAAAATGCTAAGATTGAGCCATTTGAATGGCACAAAATTACAAGAAGGCAATGATTTTTTCAGTTGATTTTAATATATTTCAGCAAATTGAATGTGGGATAGAAAATCTTCAAAAAATGCTGTCAATACGACAACCTCATGAAGTGCAGAAAGACGGTAAAGAGAGGGATGTAGAAACACTTCTTAGTTTGGGTATGTAATAAAATTTTGTCAAGGGACAGAACTCTGGAATTCTTTCTCCTTCAACACCAGAAATTACATTTTATAGTATTTCAATACAATATCACATTGAGGATCCTATTTACACTGCACTCTAGAATTCTGATTCTATGGTATTTAAATGCAGCAGTTAGAGTGATCTACCTTAGTCTAGATTTAAATCTGAATAAATTGAAATCTGTATCATAATGCTCAATATGAAATAAGTTTAAACAATTCTTACATTTCTAATGCTATGTTTTCTTTGAAAGTTTTTCCTTATGTTGAAAATGAAAAAAAGATAGAAACAATATTTAACTATACCATTTTATGATAACATTTTATCACTATCCAAAAAAAATATTTTCAAGAGATTCAATGAATGTATACAAGGTAATCATTTTTGATGATATAAAATTACCAACAAAGAACTACCTGCTAGTCCTGCTTACACGCATTTATCAATCGTTTTTGCTAAAACTTGAGGTTATGCTATATAATGGATAAAATTACACTTTTATTCTACACTAAGACACCTGATTAAATACAATATAGTTTTTCATTTAGATGAACAGTGTTGCATTGGTTACTAAAAATAGAAATGTCTGTGAACTCCTTCAAAATGGTATTCCTGCTATAGTTTAGGTTTGATTTCAACACAATTTGGCACATATTTAGACTACTATGATACACAATATTGTTTATCAGATTTTGTTTTCAGGGAATATTGTTGCCATGGTTACTAAGAATAGAAATTTCTTATAAATACTTTCAAAATGCTACCCCTTTTACACTTTGGATTGATTTCAATGTAACTTTGCACTCAAGTAGAAGATGCATAATTAAATTTCAAAGTTTCAAATCCAAGTTCTATATACTTGTTTTTATTTTACAAATAGACCAGTAGAACAGCAGTCTTATCAGAGACTTCTGGTTTTAATTTAATTTTTTCATCAAATGATGAGGTCAGATCTACATTATTAAGCATGTTTGTATCCGTAAAGTGTACTTTTGCAATATTTTTCTTTGAAAACATTTTGTTTTCTCTACGAAAAATACCTGTGTGTAGGCTAAAGTGGTCAGTTATTTATTTCTTAGATTAAAAGTCTGAATGGTTATTCAAAGGTTAATCCACCAAAACAATTTATTTCATGTAGACATGTTTATGTTTATCTTTCACGTCCAGGATAGTTTATGATTACTTGTAATTCTTTCAAGAGGCATGAATTTTATTTCATATAGTGGGCAATAAATATAAGAAAACATTTTCCTCTCCTTTTTTATGACCATCTTAATTTTTAAGACAACTTTATAGTACTCAATTTTCTCTTGTTTTATGAGCTACTGTACTTCAGATTTAATAAAAATGCTTGCTCCTACACGTAGACTTGTATTGAATCTGCGATTTTTGCTTCAGGTATATACAGTGACACCCATTTGCTAGCCATGATGTATGCAAGTGAGCTGTGTTACTGGTATTCTCAACTAAAAAAAGACCATCAAGTTAATTGTTCCTCAGTCCTGGATGAGAAACAAATTGGTGTCAAATATTTACAAGACTATCTAAAAGCAGTTAAAGGACCATTATCTGTTCAGGGATGGTCGTCAGAGAGAGCAGAACAATTACTAGATTACTTCAATAAACTAACTTAAATAAATTGATACAGGATGTCGTTTGTTGTAGTATGAAATTGTAATATTTTAAATGGTTTTAAATTGCAAGTAAATCTCAAGAGTATTGTGTAATTATGATTGCATGTACTAAAATCTTTTGAAAATATTTTGATTATTATGGGGAAAAATTGATTTTATGTACGCATTCAAATCCATGGAACTTGCATCATTTAAAAAAAAAATTATTTTAAAAAAATGTTCTAAATTAATACTTGCATCTTGCCTGATCTCGGTGAACTCAAGTCATTTGTAATGGGTATAGTTCATTCTTTCCTGTTGCAAAAATTAGGGTGCAAAAGTAATTTTTCAAAACTAGAATAAAAAAGGCCATTATCTTCTCAAGAACAGCACAGGCATATTAGACGTATTAATGTGGAAGCATCCTCATGTAGTTAGATTCAAGTTTGTTCAAACCATAACTCCAGGGTAGGTAGGAGCCACAGTGGGGTCTCAAAACTTTACTCTAGAATGTATTGGGGAAAATAGCTTTAAAAAGCCTCTTCTCAAGAACAACAAAGTCAAGAAATATCTGACGTTTTCAAGGCTCTTTTCAAGATTTTGCATCTTCGCTAGCCAAGGGTTTTCGGTCTGCACTGCTCCCATGCGGACCAAAAACCCTTGGCTAGCGAAGATGAAGATTTTGAAATTTTACGTGTTTTCTTGGCCACTGTACATCTCGTAAGAAATACCAGGAGACCGTCAGATATTTCGGACTAGATTGCTGGTAGTCATATTAGTATGGAAACATCCTCATGATTTTAAATTTATTTAACTCATGACCCCGGGTGTGGGTAGGACTGCGATGGAGGATCAAAAAATATGTAGTAAACAAGATTTGTTTGTGAAACACTACGCGCCTGGTGGCAACAAAGTTCGAAAAAGCAATTTTTAGCAAATAGGTCACAGTCAAGGTCACACGATCATTGTCCTTGGTGTCATTTGGAAGCACTTAATTAGTGGAGTAAGCATACCAAATATAAAGTCTCTATCTCCTATTGTTCAAAAGTTATGGCGAAAATTCGAAAAAATCTATTTTTAGCATATAGGTCACAGTCAAGGTCACAAGGTTATTGACCTTGGTGTCAGTTAAAAGTGCTTAATTAGTGGAGTATGCATACCAAATATGTAGGATTGAAGTCTCTCTTTCACGGCTCAAAAGTTCGAAAAAGCTATTTTTAGCATAAAGGTCAAAGTCACGAGGTCATTGATCTTGATGTCAGTTGAAAGTGCTTAATTAGTGGACTATGCATACTAAATATGAAGTCTGTATCTTTCACGGTTCAAAAGTTCTGGCAAAAGTTCGAAAAAGCTATTTTTAGCATAAAGGTCACAGTCAGGGTCATTGACCTTGGTGTCAGTTGAAAGTGCTTTATTAGTGGAGTATGCATACCAAATATGGAGTCTCTATCTCTCACGGTTCAAAAGTTATGGCGAAGGTTAAAGTTGACAACAGACAAACAGATAAACAGACAAACAGACAGACAGGACAAAAACAATATGCGCCCCGAATAAATTCGGGCGCATAAAAAATAGTTTCTAATTAGAACGGTTAAACCATTAGATATATTGATATGGAAGTATACTTCAGGTTGTGTAAATTCAAATTTATTCTATCACCTATCGTTAACTTTTCAATACTGAATCGGAAATAAGCCAATATGCTCAGGTGATCAATGTGACCCTCGGGCCTCTTTTCAACGTACTGCAATATCGGGATAGAAGTAATAATGCCCATCCCTAATTTTGTTATATCAATCCATATAAGGAGTTTGTTCATTTTCCTTCAGGTTTGATTACCGAATATGTGTATGAAGTTCAAGACATACATGTACCTTAGATTACATGTACAAGTACTTAACTTTTTCTGATTAATTTTAAGCATCAGTACAACCTATTTCAATCCTGATATCAATCCAGCCCTAGTTTTTTACTATAAATGACTTAAAGTTTACTGTTATGCAGGAGATATTACCTATATTTTCTTTTTAAATCCGCCATCTGGTCACCCATAGCTGTAAAAATCTTTTGTTCTTTAATATAAAGATGCAACGATGTGAATTTGTTTTCATGTTTTTATTTACATATCACGTATAATACACGCAAAAAATCATTCAGTCTTCCACTGGAAGAGCCATTTAAATTTGAATGTTTTTATTTGAAAATTACTATTTGGTTTCCATGTTTCCTGAGATGTATACTGTTTCAATTAATGCTTTTCAGTTTGTTATTTAATAAATTCTAAAGGATCGTTATATCATATTTGTTTTTCTTGAAATGTCTTTTCAATTTTCAAATGATCAGCGAGTGTTTTTTCAATGAGTTCTTTATTAAAGGCCTGTTCCCTCTTTGGTATCCTTATATGAAGTGGGTTGCTGTTATTTAAGCAAATAGAATAAATGTCGAGTATACTCTGAGCAAGCTTTGTGACTAGTTCATCATCAACTATAAGCTGATTTCGTATAGCACGTGGCATTTCTAGTTGAAAGGCGGGTGTTCCCATGACAACGGATTGACAGGTCATGGTGTATAGGTCACCACCCCAGTCACCACACAGTGCGGGGTTGACGTTGACTGTAAACCGCATGTTGTTTTTCTCATACGTATATTTAGGATCGCTGAACATATTTGTGAACGCGATTTCGGTCTCAGATTTAAACCACTTCGCAAAACTTGGTTCTTTCCAGTGAGTTTCCATGGCTTTAAATCCCACATCAAGATCCATATTTGTTTTCCGATTTTTCTTTCCGTGCATATCAATGTGCAGTATCGGCAATTTGTTGTCTCGTCCAAATTGCTTGAAATGTTCTAACGCCTCGTGGAATGGTGACTGTGAAAACTGTTTCTCAGTGAGGTAGTTTGGGTCCAAGTTCTTGAAGTCCGCTGGCATTGCCATTCTCCTGTCCCATATGATAAAGCTCGGCGGAATACCAGCAATTCTATTGATTTCATTTGCTACTTTCAATAAGATTTCGGTGACGTGGATCTCGCGATAGTGAATGCGTCGTCTGCGTCCTTCAGTTCCACCGCGCCAAAGTTTGATCCCATGCGGAGCGCTGAGTAAAATGGGACCAAAAAGTTTAAACATACAAGCTGGCGTAGAGGTGATAATCTTTGATAGAATGGGTTTCATGAACTTAGCGTATTGATTATTGTTTTTTGAATTTTCTTTTTTAGAAGAATGTTTTGATCCGTGTTTGTGTGTATTTGGATCAGACTTGGACACCTCTGCCTCGTTCACCGTTACACTTTCCCTCTTAGAGTGGTTCACAACAGCCATGTTCTCATTGTTGTGTCTGAATTGTATCTTAGGTTGTCTCTCAATGGTTGTCATATATCTTTTGATGGCTTGTTTCACGGCGGTTTCAACACTTATAATGTCTTTGTTTCTACACGTCAAGTTTGATGACATTCCATCCAAAGAAAGCATTGTCGATTCTCTCTCTTGAATTTGTATTTTAGACACTAGATACTCCTGCTTTTTAAACCCATTTCCTGTCCGTTTTGCCGACTCCCCTTCTGAACTTTCACTTGACTCTTGGTTGCTGATTTGAAGCTTAGAAAGATCAGTTTGTTCAGTCCTTGTACTAAATTCGGAAAACGTGTGCATGCGCAGTATTCCAGGTTTTCTCAAAACTTTGGGTCTAAGCTGAGACTTCTTCACTTCTGGAATCGTGGACATTCTGTGTGGAAGATGTGGGAAGTCATCTTTCTCGACCGGGAGGCGTGAGAAGATTCGTTTATGTTTGTCCGAGTAACTAAATAAAGGCACGTGCGTCTTTGCCACGGTTATATACCGGGTCCGGCTGGGGGTCTTCGGAATGCCGATGCGGAGGTCCGTTGGATTGGAGAGCACATAGGGCCCACTGGTAGAGGGAATGGTACCCGCCATGTCTTGATATTAATGTCTCTTTGCCTGGCTGAGTTCATTCATAGCAAGGCACACACCTGGAAGAAAAGAATATTAGTTAAATCAATCATAAATGAAAGTCAATATTCCAAAGCATTTTTGGAATTTAAATGACAGTTTAATGCTTATGAAGATCGACAAGAAGGGGGGAAACAGTTTTAGTTGCACATTTGACTTACCAAGATTTTCTACTAAATGAAAATTAGAAATTTGACAGTAATCAAGTTCCTGTCAAACTGAGCTCCTTATTTCGTTGGAATTAATATTATAGGCCGGTTATTGCTTATCGAGGTGTTAAAGCCTTAGTCCTTTCTTCAGAAAATCATCTATTGTTCACTGTGCCTTTATAAGCGTTTGGATTTAATCAGTAAAGCTACCTTCACAACAAACGACTTTTCTACTTATCATTACGTTCCATTCAAGATTTGAATCTAAGTAAATATGAACCGAAATCATTTATTTTAATCAATTCAATGTGAACTTGGAGAAACTTCTCAATTATTCTGGACTGCTTTTAGATACCACATCTGTGATCTTTCATCGTGATCAAATAAAATCTTGATCATATATTCGATCAATGCTTTTGTTGTCGCATAAGCAATATCTAGTTTGAGCCCATTTTTGATATTACATGTATAATATTGATTTCAGATTGATTAAATAAATTATTAAAATATTTCACGTAAACCATCATACTAGTATGTACTTTGATGTATTTGTTCATTTCATTGTAGTCAGATACACGAAATAAATAGTCATATTAAATATCTGAATCATTTTCACAATATAATTATTTTTTGTTTTGTTGAGATAAAAACCAACTTTCACTTTTATAATGAACTTACCTGTGCAAATTCACTTTTCCAACATTAGCGATCCATTACAAAGATCAAACTTTTTAACTTTATTATCGTAAGAATTTCTTGTATTATATCAATTAAGACAATCTTTGATTTTGATAGGGTTTATAAACAGGCAGGGGGTTTAAACCTTACTTCAAACAAACATCTACTTACTAGTGGATTATTCCTATTTGTTCTGTAACACAAAAAGGGGTGTGTAGAATGTTTCTGAGCAGATTAAATTCGTATGAAGGCCAAAAAATAAAGACATAAGTATTAGTTTTTCTGTTGACACTTTTTACTTGAGGTCATTTAGCATAACTGATTTGAGATTTTCTTCAAATTATTAGAAGAATTAAACAGAGGATATAGATAAACTAAACTTACTAGTATCCCGTTTCTACCGATATCCTTTGTTCTGTCAGACCTTTTATGTCGTCAAGAGCTCGGGTTCAATTTATCATTTCTTCAATCAGACTGGGGCATTTAAATGGGTACCCTTATCTGGTGCGACTGTATTACTGCGAATGTTGGCACTTCATGTTGGTAATTGCACTGACAGATTATTCTGCACAAACCATTATACGTTCACCTTCACTGATCTACTCTGTGCCATGTAGCACACACGACTACCGACCCCCGGCCGTAAAATTTGGTCGTCCAACTACCGCCCCTCCCCCTTCCCAGGTTTTCCACAAATCTTCACAAATTTGTTTGCCGATGGAGGTTTACACACTAACATTTACATCCAAGCTTACAGTTCCATTTAAATCCATATGAATAATAAGGAAAAATATCAATCAATAAAAATGTTAGAACACAAATTATCATTTTTCTGGAGCTGCATAATGAAGATTGACAAAAAAGGCGTGACAAATGTCTAAAGTTTCAAACGTATAAAAGTTGTATTCAAATGTGGTGTTGTGTATTTAGAGTCAAGTCCGTATCATTGAAAGGTTTGAAATTATGACAAACAAAACTTTTATGCTTGAAATTGTTTCTCTAATTATTTATAAGCGGAATTCTTTGGGTTCAAAATCGAAAAAAAAATTCCACACTAATATCCATGATTAGAAAGTCTTTGGTTCAAATCCCGATTTAAGTGGATGTAAAATAAGTAGCAACTGTTCCTTCGCCAACTTCTAGGAACTTTAAAGTGAGAGTTGCAGGTTTTTCAGATGAGACCTTAAACACCTAGACCCCTTGCCATGACAGGCGTTGGCACGATTAAGATCCCTATCTGCTCAATGGCACTGTGTGCGGAGTAAAGGTCTAAATATGAAACCCCCTCACTGGTATATAGTGAGATCCCATCTCTGATGTTTTGGAGGTCCATGTTTGATCTGCTCCTATTGTGTATTGTTTTATGGACTTTTGAGCTTGAATACTGTTAATTATCTCCATATATTTCATTGATTTTGAGGTCAAAAGGTAAAAGTTCTTGGTCGTATTTATACATTCTGTCTGTGTGTAACACTATCATTTCCGGGCGATATTTCAAGAAGATTTTGAGCTTATGCAATGTAATTTTATACCAAACAGGCGCGTAGCCAGCATTGAAATGAAGTGTACGCAGAAAATGGTCGGGGGTCTGGGGAAGCTCCTGGATTTTACGAAATTTTTCAGTCATTTTCCTTAAAAAGAATTAAATCACATAACATCTCTTTTCTCAACCAAACACTTAGCTAAGTTATACTTTCATGGATACTTCAGGAAGAGAAGGATAATTTGATCAAATTAATTTGTGAATATATTGGTATTGGAAAAAAAGTTTCCAAGTGTGACAAGATAAAACAGAGAAGTAATTTAATAAGTTATCATATTGGATTTAAAGTATTTCAGATATAAACGGGGGTGTGAGTCTTTTGATAACCTTTATATTCTGATAGCTTAAACAATGTGAGAGTACTTAAATTCTATAAATTGGTAACATCAGTAAAAGGAGATATTCATAAATGTTCTATATATCTTTATTTATTTTGTTCAGTAATTGAATTTGAATTTTGCATTTTTTTTTTTTTTTTTTGTTGTTGTTGTTGTTTTGTTTATCGATATTTATTCATTACTTCAACGGAAATTCTTGTATAGTCTTCCAAGATTCTTGTAACTTTTTCTTTAGATCAATGTCACTTAGATCGCTTTCCTTCATCAAATACATATTTGTCTAGCTGCAGATCTGTATCTCTCTGGTTGAAAAAAATTCGGATAGACAAATCTCTCGTTTGTCTATCCGATTTTTTTGTCAACCAGAGAGCTACAGATCTGCAGCTAGTATTTGTCCGGATAATCAGGATTACGGGGATTAACAGTTGAAAATTTTTGTTCAACAATATTTTCTTACTCAAGAATTGTGGAATTGATTTTATAAAAGACTGGATTTTAACGATATTCTGAACAAAATTTGAATAGAAACAATAAGACGTAAAATAATTTGAAAGACAGATAGTGCCTCTTTTTCTATAAATAAATATCTCTAATTTCTTTTTTATTCTTTTTTCTTGTCTTTCTTTCTTTTTTTTTTTTTGAAAAATGATGTGTACGCACTTGCGTACTTGCGTATAGGCAGCTACGCGCCTGCCAAAACTCCCTAGGACCTCTCTCACCCCTCTCAAAGTGCCCCGCCCCGTTTGTTTTATTAGTATTTATGGTATTACATGTCGCTATTTTTAGCACAGGGGCATGAGGAGAGTTATTGCGTATAAAACAGGTTCTCGGCAGACATTTTGTTCTTATTACATCTATTAGAACTGTTTAATTTAATAAAGGCTAAATAAATCAAACACCATGGATTGTGTAAAATTTTGACAATACCGAACATGAATATCTACATGTATGTGACTTCACTTCTGCATATACTTAATGCCATGTAAAGCGATTCCGTGGTCTAGTGGTATGTTTCTCGCTTCGAATGTGAGAGGCCCTGAGTTCAGGTCCCTATGGAATCCGGATAGGGCCACGCAGTTCACTATCGCATCATCGTACCATCGAGATTTGAGTTGATGGTGCGATGACGCAATAATGCGATGACGATGAAGCGATGGTGCGATAACGATGGCGCGATAGCACGATGACGATGATGCGATAGCGCAACGACGATGAAGCGATGGTACGATGTAGCGATAATGCGATGACGCGATGGCACGAGAGCGATGATGCGTTGGTGCGATAGCGATGATGCGATGGCACGACAGTGATGATGCGATGCTATATCGTGTCATCGTTATTGCTTTATCGCGCTATCGACATCGTTTCATCGCACCATCGCTCTATCAACTATATTAATAGGATGGCATTCTCAGCAGGTAGTTAATTCAAGCAAAGATTTGATTGCCCAGTGATAATTAACTGACTTTAATTTTGTATTTGATAATCATATTTTAAATAACAAACACGAAGTACCAAAAGGAGAGAGGGAGGAAGACATTTGTTTTGTGTTTGCTTTAAATTTTCTTAATTTTGAATACTGTATTTAACTGTGCTAAAATTTCACGATTTCTCAGAAAGTACAATAGCGATTGTTTTAATTTCACCAGGAACCTATATACCTATATTTATAGTCCCTGATTTCACGATGCAAGAAATCAATTAAAATTTCGTATAAGCATTTACTCGTTTTTAATAGTTAATGATAGCATTCCCGATGGGTTTAATTTTGCGGGAAAAAGATGAATCGCGAACATAGTGAAAGTAAAACCTTCGTTATTATTTCCCAATCTACAGTATTAACCCCCGCCCCCCCGTTTAGAAACCAAAATCTAGATCACGCGGATTTCGATTTCTTTTACATCAGTCACAAGATGAGTGTATTGTTAACTTTATCTTGATTATCAAACTATATTTTAACAATTTTCTAACTAGTTATATGTCTGGCAAGAAAGACATGGTTAATTTTAATTCCCAGGTGAAGTTTATTCACCCAGTAAGATCTATTTCTGATATATATTCTGTTCATACTTTCACAACCTACGCCATTTCTCTTCTCAATAGCGCATGCGCAAAAGAGTCGATAGCGCGATAGTGCGACAATGCGATGACGATAGTGCGATAAAGCACTGATAATGACACGATAGAGCATCGGTTCATCGTTATCGTATCATCGCTATCGCACCATCGCAGCATCGCTCTCGTGCCATCGCGTCAT